>NC_069503.1:1029104010-1029466510 GCF_027579735.1 Bombina bombina | reverse complement strand
CTAACACCCTAACATGAACCCCGAGTCTAAACACCCCTAATTTTACACTTATTAACCCCTAATCTGCCACCCAACATCGCCGACACCTACATTACAATATTAACCCCTAATCTGCCACTCCGGACACCGCCGCCGCCACCTACATTATACTTATGAGCCCCTAATCTGCTGACCCCAACATCGCCGACACCTACATACTATTTATTAACCCCTACTTTGCCGCCCCCAATGTCGCCGCAACCTAACTACAATTATTAACCCCTCATCTGCCGCCCACAACGTCGCCGCCACTATATTAGTTATTAACCCCTAAACCAAAGTCTAACCCTAACACCCCCTAACTTAAATATAATTTAAATAAATCTAAATAAAATTACTACAATTAAATAAATTATTCCTATTTAAAACTAAATACTTGCCTATAAAATAAACCCTAAGATAGCTACAATATGACTAATAGTTACATTGTAGCTAGCTTAGAGTTTATTTTTATTTTACAGGCAACTTTGTATTTATTTTAACTAGGTAGAATAGTTATTAAATAGATATTAACTATTTAATAACTATCTAGCTAAAATAAAGACATTAACCTGTAAAATAAAACCTAATTTACAATTACACCTAACACTACAATTATAATTAATATATTTATTAAAGTGACGGCGATGTCCGGTCGGCAGATTAGGGGTTAAAAATGTTATTTAAGTGTTTGCGATGTGGGGGGTGGGCTTGGTTTAGGGGTTACTTTTTAGCACTTTAGTTAAGAGTTTTATATTACGGCGTTACCCCATAAAACTCTTAACTACGGACTTTTAAATGTGGTACCAGTCTTGACAGGAGAGGCTGTACCTCTCACTTTTTCCAAGACTCGTAATACCGCCGTTAGGCAAATCCCATTGAAAATATGGGATACGCAATTGACGTAAGTGGATTTGCGGTATGTTCGAGTCGCGGAAAAAAAGTGAGTGGTACACTTGTACCTGCAAGACTCGTAATACCAGCGGGCCTTAAAAAGCAGCGTTGGGACCTCTCAACGCTGCTTTTTATGGCTAACGCAAAACTCGTAATCTAGGTGTTTGTGTTTCCTGTTAAATTGCTTAAATACATTTTCATTAATTCCCTATGACAGTCAGCTGCATAAACCATGGCTTTACTTTAATGCAGAGAACTTAAAAAGGCATCATACTAGCTGACCACTTTAAAAGCATATTAAAAAAAACAGTATGTAGTTTTGAAAAATTACAGGCTTTGTTGTGACAGAAAATATTACTGTTACCTAGAGACTTTTAAATGTATTTATTTTTACAAAAGCAGGTTACAAAAACATCTCTACCTAGTGATATTTTTAGAAATGGTGGTCTGAAACACGAAAATATATACAAGATTGTCTTGAGAAAGGCTCACTGTACGATAAAAATATCACTTTAACTCAACAAAGTCCTAAGAGTGCCCTCCATTCTACATTTGAGGGAGTGCATGTGTGTATATGTATGTGTGTGTATGTATGTGTGTATATGTGTATATGTGTATATATATATATATATATATATATATATATATATATATATATATATATATATATATATATATATATATATATATATATATATATATATATATATAATCCAATAAGGACCGCACAATCTTACCCACAACCGGTAATGCCACGGTGCACTGCTACAGAAGTATCCAAAAATGCAGGTTTTAGGTGCTTTATTGTACTATTTTGGATTATTTTGACATTTGATAAAGGCACTATTATGTGCCGAAACGTTATGTCTAACTTTTAAATGGAATAATACATATATACTTTTTATATAACAAAGCCCAGTGAGTTCCTGCATTTTTGGATATATATATATATATATATATATATATATATATATATATCTTTTTATGGCACATAGCTTTATCATAACATTACTGGGGAGGGTCTTCATTATTTTGAGCTTGTCAGCCAAATGAGCCAATTGGGAGCAGCAGTCACACAAACGTGCCAAGCACTGGCTGCATTCTGCTGAGAAGCTGCAAGGCTCACAGCTCTTAAACAGGAGTTTGATTTTATGGGCATATAAATACATAGTAGGCATAGTAGGAGCTTGAGTCAGTAAGGCAAACAATTACCTGTTCTAATGCATTTTACCATATAATTTTCACTCTAGAACGTTTTTTTTTTATTTTTCTATTATTATTTTAACATCATATGTATTTAAAACATTGTGTGTGCACCGTGTCCTTATATATTCCATTTACATGCACATCTTGCATAATCAGACTGAGTTAAGTTGACTTTAATCAAAACCTCATATAAATCTGAAGGTATATGGTATCCTGGTTGCATTAGTGAATATTCTACATTTTTTAATTTAAAAAAAAATCTTGGTATTTTACAGTCGTGTTTCTCAAGGAAAGGGTATCACATGTTCATCTAGCAAACCTGGAAACAGCCCCCCTGCGCGTGACAAGGAACTATTTTCTGCATTGTGTAGAAATCAGCTAAGCCCAGTGAATGCAGCTGATGCGTATGGTATCTCATCTGCCAGCAGTAGTAACTCTGGCTCCTTCAAAGGAAGTGATACAAGTCCAACCCAACGGTAGCATCATTTTCTCTTGTTTTTTTTTTTCCCACATGAATTTGTATTTGTGATGGAAATGTTGTTTTTTTGAGAAGTGTGTGTAACTCAAAGAAACTACTGCATTCAGAGAGTATAGTGCATTTTAATGGGATTGAATCCTGGAAATACAGAGGGTTTTATTCACAATTTAGCCAGTGACCACAGTAATCATATTCGTGAAAGTGTCACAACAGCAGTTGAAATGAGCAAGATGTGGTTGGGTGAATGTAGAGAGTAAATTATGAAATAATGAAAACTGTAATGTCAGGAACTTGTATAAGGAGCATGGGTTGCAGTATGGGACTCGGGAAATTAAAATAGGGAAGCTGTAGAAAGAAAAATAAATGTCTCAGCGAGACTGTCTGTAAGGCTAAATGACCAGAGGTCAGCATTATAGAGACTGCTTTCCTTGCAATAAACATGTTGTCCTTTAAGTAATGGAACCTGCTATTTGCATATCAGTAAAGTATTGCAGCTACAATACGTATGTTATTCTTGATATGTATTATTTTATGGGTCAGTTCATTTAGAAAAAAAAAGCTATATTAAAAAGGGTTTTTAAATACAGTCTATCAAGAAAAGATGCTACAGAAACCTGTTGAATACAAAACTCTACCCATAATTTATCTGGCTACCTTGTGTTTTAATAAGAGTACAACAGTGTGTGCCTGGTAGTACTGATGAGACTTCTCATAGAATCTCACCACACCAGAGAGCTTTAGACAATCGGACCCTTAATGGAATGCTAAACACTAAATACATTTCATGCACCTCCATTTAATTATGGGTGCTGCCATTTTGGGACTTAGGTTTCACTGCAGGTATCTGCAGTAAATTTGCTGCACATGCGCAAACATGTCAGCACTGGAACACAATGAAAGCTAGATTTCAACATGACGGCTCCCATGACTGAGTGAAGTGGTGAACAACCTTCCTATTATGCTTTTAAAATCGAATTAGTGTTTTAATGTCCCTTTTATTTGCAAATATAGCTACATAGCAAATATGGAAAGCAAACATTGAAAACAAGGTGCCTATGAAATAAGACTAAAAGTTTTTTTTTTAATGCAAAACCCAGGTGGAAGTGGTCAGTTAATAAGGTAAAAACAGTGCCAAGTCTAGGCAAAATTAAAGGGAAATGAAACCCAAATTTTTTATTTCATGAGTCATATGAGCATGCAACTTTCTTATTTACTCCTATTATCAATTTTTCTTTGTTGTCTTGGTATCTTTATTTGAAAAGCAGGAATATAAGCTTAGTCAGTCCATTTTCGGTTGAGCACCTTGGTGGTGCTTGCTGATTGGTGACTAAATGTAGCCACCAATCGGCAAGCGCTACCCATCCAGGGTGCTAAAAGTTGCTTAAAATTGCATGCTCTATCTGAATCGTGAAAGAGAAAATTTGGGTTTCATTTCACTTTAATCAAATTTTAAAACCGTGACCAAAACCAGATTGTTTTGTTGAGTGGAGGTAAGGAATTAAAAAATAATTAATTGGTTGCTTTATTCCTTTGAAAAAGATTGTTTGAAATGCATCTTTTTTGCACCAATTTTTACATAGGTAGATAAAAGTAGTTTGCCCACACAAACACGTCATAGTGCCTCAGTTGGCAATCAGAGTAAACCATGGACTTTGCTCTTATTTCATTCAATTTTTTTGCTTGTACAATAACATAGTTATTAGGAAATCGTCATAAGAGCATTTGATTCAAATTTCTTTATAAATCTATACAATTATTTTTTTTTAAAGACTCATGGGAAGTATTTTTATTGTTTCATCGAGACCTGATGTTCTTTAAATGAAGATACCAGTAAGTTGTAATGTGATCAATTAGCATCTATATTTAAAATTTGGGGATTTGCTTAGCTATATTCCATCTACATACACAGGGCACTTTTTCTGGAGCCCATCGGTAAATGGATTCGTTTTTTTTTTGTTTTTTTTTAAACTAAATTTTCACTCTATTTGCATCTGGTAGTTGGTGGCTCTTTCTAAAATGCACAATGTTATGTCTCTGCATTAATCTACATCTCAGAAACGTGTCTTGATTATCAGCACCATCTGTAATATCTATTTAGAATGATTTATATTTTGTCCAATACAGACGCACCATGAGATACCATACATCTTGCGGAGATAACCATGGAGTTAAACCACCATCTCCTGAGCAGTATTTGACTCCTTTGCAACAGAAAGAAGTCTCTATACGACACCTAAAAGCAAAATTGAAGGAATCTCAGGCCACACTCCAGGAAAGGTACGAATGCTGCGCTTACAGCATTTTCATGTTTATTTTTTTTTAAAGGGGCATTAAACTCATAACACATATCAGAAAAAGCACTGCATTGCAAAATATAATTTTTAAAATCCTGTAGCTATCATTTTGTTAGTACAATGTACAAAGTTTTGCAAATAATAGAGAGTGATTTCCGAGATGCACTTCTTGAAAAGTGGAGTGGATTCCATGCTCCTGGTCTCCTTTGCAGTGGCCATTTTGAAACAGATGTAAATTAGCTTATGCTCAGAAATATCCAATACTGTGTAGAATATTGCATGCTCAGGTACATTTCACCATACTTAAAGGGACAGCAGACAGTAATATAAAATGCATAGTAAAATTAACTTTGCAATATCATTTCAATATTTATTTTGCTCCTTTTTTGTGTATTTTAACTTTGAGATTTTAGAGTTTTCTAATCCTCAAAATTGGAAGTGCACACTGCAGATTTGTCCCTAATTTGCCTTTTCAAATAATGAACTGCAAAACAATGCATTTTTTTGCTAGCAATAATGGCTATAGCCATCATTTTCTACTCCAATAGCAAGTCAGGCTTGGCTCCTCCAAATAAGGCAAATGGTTTGGTGAAGTTTGGATGTTGAAAAAACACATTTCAGCAAGTGAGATAGTAATTTGTTCTTAAAATGTTATGTTAATCTATAGCAAGGCAAGAGACATGTCTTATAATTGGAAGATGTTAATAACCCGTTTAAGTATGATAGGGGCACTCCAGTTACTTATCTGAGGTATTTTACTGCAAAATTACTAATAAATGTATAGTGAAGTTTGTTTTTACAGGGAGATTGGATGTTAAATCACTGTAGCATCTAATTAGTTTTAGGAAGCAAACTTCAAAGATTGTTTTTAATTCAGTCCAAGTACATTTTTATGCCTAGCTGACAGATGCTGAATAATACATCTCAATAAGTTCTCTATCAAACAAAATTTAAGTTATGGTTCTGCTAAACAGTTTTGGCATAACAATGTGTCTGTGATTTAATATTTGCAGAGAAGCTGTAATACAAGACCTAAAGTCTCAGTTGGGACGAATGAGGGAGGACTGGATTGAAGAAGAGTGTCATCGCGTGGAAGCTCAGCTTGCCCTAAAAGAAGCAAGGAAGGAAATAAGGCAGCTAAAACAGTTTATTGAGACCATGAAAAATAGTTTGGCTGAAAAAGATAAAGGCATCCAGAAATATTTCATAGACATTAATATTCAGAACAGAAAACTAGAGACATTGCTTCGCAGCATGGAGATGGCACAGGATAGCTCTTTCAGAGATGACCAGTGTCTGGATTATATCTGTAATTCTTCGGGAGCTTCACTCACAGAAAGTGCAATTTATGATAAAATCTCAGAAGGACTTTTGTTAGAGGACCAAGCAACAGAGGAGATGGCAGATTGTGACCTTCTCCTTAATGATGAACTTGCAAACAGAGATGATTTGTATGATGATATTATTATGGAGACCACATGTGAGCTTGATAATTTAGCAATTCTGAGTTCCACAGCTTTGCAATCTAGTCTTGGTGCAGCCAATGTGGAGAGGTCCAATGAATCAACCAGTTCTAAAAAGACTACAGATTCACAGTGGATGGAACAAGCCATTCAGACAGATATTGTTCCTTTCAGCCTTGATTTTGAGAATGTCCTTCTAAAGATTTTTAAATCCCATAAGGACTATCCAGTTAGTAGATCATCTATGCTAGGCGGTCTTCATGTTAAATGTTTTTCTGGCTCATCTGCATTAATTGATTTGACACCAGATGATCCAAACTCTGCTATTCTTTTATCTCCTGAGTCACTGCGTAATGAGATTCCTTCCAACTCAAACCGTGCAATGAAAGAACTTGACTTTGAAGGACCTTCATCATTTCTGCTTTACAAAAACTTTGCACAGACAAATATGACAAAGAAATATTGGAGCAACAATATTTGGACTGATATACTGGCTGTAGCTGTGCCAGTTATTCCAACAGTGATGTGGGCATTTGGTGCCCAGAGAGGTGGCATTGACCCTGTATATAACTTTGGTATGATGATGCGTGGTTGCTGTTTGATGGCTTTACATTCCCTAAGGAAAACCTCTTATACTGACGCCATTTAATTTAAACCTGTACAAAGCTCCCTGCAAAATGCTTAATATTTGTAGCTACCTAGAGCACTTACCATATGAAATAAATTGCATTTCTATCACTATTGCACCTAAATTGTTTTGTTTGCACTTTATCACCCAGCATATTTTAAGATCTCTTTAAAAGAGAAAATGAATAAAATATAAATTGTATAGCTTTTTTTTTTTTCTTCTGATTTGCACTAAAGTTTACAAAAAAAAAAGAGATCCCATTTAAATATTGAGGTTTAATGATTGCACTTACTATAAAATGTATTCGTAATGCAGCTAGCCTGCTCTTAATAGCATAGCTTTGCTCTGCTTAATGTGATTGTCTGCACTTATTTAATAGCACTTGAAAAATATACTGGCCTCCAAATGACTTTGCTTTACTGCCTGTATTGGTGTATTTGTGCAATAATTATTCACATAAGCTAATAGTGATATTGCTTCTAGTTACGTTGTTTGGATGGTTCATTGTTTTTGGCATTGAATGGCATTTGTCTCCTACAACAGTGCTTCTCCAGTACCACGAACAGGCCAGATTTTCATATTGTCTGAAAATCGGGTGAAATAATCGGCTGATCAGTAACCATGGTTACTAATCTGCTCTCTCCAATCACCTGTACTCTAGTTGAGATAAAAATGTGGCCTCTTAGAGGTACTTGTGGAGAAAAGCAACACTGTCCTACAGTATGTCTCACTTTTTGTTAGAACTATTGTAATGTCGGGGCATGTTTGTACTGAAAGTTGTTACTGTACTTATATATGTTATTGAACATTGTTTACAAAGTAAAATAGCATGGTGAAATTTATTTATAGATGTAAATGTTTAACCTCTATTCTAACAAAAATGTAATAAAATCTATAAGTGGTAATTTTTTTTTGTTTGTTTTTCATGAACTATTCTGGTGCACTTTAGAAGTGATAACTTCAAAAATAAATGTTGCAAGCTGTATTATATTTGTAATATTTAGAAAAAACATTTCCTTAAAGGGACACAACCCAAATTTCTTTTCTTTCGTGATTCAGATAGAACATGCAATTTTAAGCAACTTTCTAATTTACTCCTATTAATTTTTCTTCATTCTCTTGCTATCTTTATTTGAAAAAGAAGACATCTAAGCTAAGGAGACAGACAATTTTTGGTTCAGTACCCTAGACAGCACTTGTTTATTGGTGGGTGAATTTATCCACCAATCCACTAGAACAACCTAGGTTGTTCACCAAAAACAGTCCGTCATCTAAACTTACATTCTTGCTTTTCAAATAAAGATACCAAGAGAATGAAGAAAATGTGATAATAGGAGTAAATTAGAAAATTGCATGCTCTATCTGAATCGCGAAATATTTTTTTTTGGGTTCAGTGTCCCTTTAACTGTTTTCTAGTTTATTATACATTATTTTTCCTTTTCATATTTCCTGACTTGCTCGTACATCTTCCAGCAACAGCCAGGCTGATTGATCACCTTCTATAATTCATGTGGCAGCCCACAAATGTCTAGCTCCTCCATTTTTTGGTTTGTTCCTGTATTTAGAACACATTTTGTTAGAAAATATTCTAATTTTATTATGCACTTCTGCTTTCATATAACTATGCAAAATAGTTGAATACATACTTAGTACACATGTGAGTCAATGACAAGAGGAATACTTGTGTAGCCACCAATCACCAACTAGCTCTGAAATAGTGCACTACTGCTCCTGAGCTTACTTAGATATCTTTAAAAAAAAAAAAAAATACCAATAAAATAAATTTGATAATAGAAGTAAAATAAGTATAAAAATTACACTCTCTATATGAGCTCTAAAACTTTAAAGGGACAGTCAACACCAGAATAGTTATTGTTTTAAAAGATAGATAATCCTTTTTTCTCTTGTAAGATGTATCGAGTCCACGGATTCATCCTTACTTGTGGGATATTCTCCTCCCCTACAGGAAGTGGCAGAGAGAGCACCCACAGCAGAGCTGCCTATATAGCTCCCCCCTTAGCTCCACCCCCCAGTCATTCTCTCTGCCTGCTTAACTGCTAGGAAGGACAAAGAGGAGTGTGGTGACAAAAATGTTAGGTTTTTATTTTCTCAAGCAAAAGTTTGTTATTTTTAAATGGTACCGGTGTGTACTATTTACTCTCTGGCAGAAAAGGGATGAAGATTTCTGCAAGGAGGATGATGATCTTAGCATTTTGTAACTAAGATCCACTGCTGTTCTCACAAGGGCTGAAGAGTACAGGAAAACTTCAGTTGGGGGAACAGTTTGAACATACCTTAATGCAGTTTAGCCTGCAGTCTATTTTTTTTCTAGACAGACTATGTTATTTCTAGAAAAGGCTGGCAATATCCCCATGAGGGAAGGGTAAGCTGTATTCAGACACTTGGATAGGAATTTCAGCTTGCATGAAGGGCTCATTAGTTACTGGTGACACTGTTTGGTAAAAACGTTTTTTTTTTTCAGTGAATGATGCAATTATAACGTTTTTTTGAAGGGACTAAAGGGTCATTGTAGCTTGTTTTTTAGTTTTCTAACCCACATGGTTAATTTAGAGACACTCTAGTGTTTGTCTGTTAGGCCTCAAAACATTGAGTGAGGTGGGAGGGGCCTATTTTTGTGCCTCAGTTGTGCAGTTTCTTTTCCTCTGAGACTTCTGCTTCTCCAGAGGTTCCTGCCGTGTTTGAGAGCTGTAAAAGAAGTTTGTTTCCCCACAAATTGTTCTGAAGGGCAGGTAGGAGCCACAGCAGAGCTGTGGCAAAGTGCTGAAAGTCTTTTTTTACTGGTTTTTATGTTTTTTCAATCCGGTTTTGCCATTAAGTGGTTAATTGTTTATTTGCATAGCTGTGCAAAGTTACTAAGGCTATATGATACTACTGTAAACATTTAGTTATGTTTACTGCTTTTTTACACTGTTTTGCAGAATTTGTGCAGCTTTTTTTCTCTTAAAGGCACAGTACCGTTTTATTTCTAAGTGTTTTTTACTTTGATTACAGTGTTTTCCAAGCTTGCTTGTTACATTACTAGCCTGTTTAACATCTGACACCAAGGAAAATCCTTGTTCAATATGTTTGGAAGCCATTGTGGTACCCCCTCTTAGAATGTGTCCCAATTGTACTGATATGTCTATAAACTATAAAGAACATATATTAGCACTTAAAAATAGAGCAATGAATGATTCTCAGTCAGAAGTAAATGAGGGTTAGCCATCTAGCTCTCCTCAAGTGTCACAACCAGTAACGCCCGCACAAGTGACGCCAAGTACCTCTGGTGCGTCAAATTCATTTATTTTACAAGACATGGCCACAGTTATGAATACAACCCTCACAGAGGTTTTATCCTGACTGCCTGGTTTACAAGGAAAGCGGGACAGCTCTGGGTTAAGGAAAAATGCTGAGCAGTCTGACGCTTTAGTAGCCGTATCTGATATGCCCTCACAATGCTCTGAGGTAGGGGTGAGGGATATATTATCTGAGGGAGAAATTTCTGATTCAGGAAAGATGCTTCCTCAGATTCTGATATGACGGCCTTTAAATTTAAGCTTGAACACCTCCGCTTATTGCTCAGGGAGGTATTAGCAGCTCTAGATGTTTGTGACCCTATAGTGGTCCCAGAGAAATTGTGTAAGATGGATAAATACTTAGAGGTTCCTGTTTACACTGATGTTTTTTTCCAGTCCCTAAGAGGATTGTGAATATTATTGCTAAGGAGTGGGATAGACCAGGTATTCCGTTCATTCCCCCTCCTGTTTTTAAAAAAAATGTTTCCCATATCTGACACCATGCGGAACTCGTGGCAGACAGTTCCTAAGGTGGAGGGAGCTATTTCTACTCTGTCTAAGCGTACAACTATACCTATTGTGCTTTCAAAGATCCTATGGATAAAAAATTAGAGGGTCTCCTGAAGAAAATATTTGTTCATCAAGGTTTTCTTCTTCAACCTATTGCGTGCATTGTTCCTGCAACTACTGCAGCTGCTTTCTGGTTTGAGGCTCTTCAGATAGAGACTCCATTAGAAGAAATTTTGGACAGAATTAAGGCCCTTAAATTGGCTAATTCTTTTATTACAGATGCCGCTTTTCAACTGGCTAAATTAGCGGCAAAGAATTCAGGTTTTGCCATTTTAGCATGTAGGGCGTTATGGCTTAAATCCTGGTCTGCTGATGTGTCATCTAAAACTAAACTTTTGAACATCCCTTTCAAAGGAAAGACCCTATTCGGGCCTGAACTGAAAGAGATTATTTCAGACATCACTGGAGGGAAAGGTCATGCCCTCCCTCAGGATAGATCAAATAAGATGAGAACAAAACAAAATAATTTTCATTCCTTTTGGAATTTCAAGAGTGGTCCCGCTTCAGCTTCCTCTGCTGCAAAGCAAGAGGGGAATTTTGCCCAATACAAGTCAGTCTGGAGACCTAACAAGGGTAAACAGGCCAAGAAGCCTGCAGCTGCCTCTAAGACGGCATGAAGGGGTAGCCCCCGATCCAGGACCAGATCTAGTAGGGGGCAGACTCTCTCTCTTCGCTCAGGCTTGGGTTTTAGAAATTGTGTCCCAGGGATATTTTCTGGAATTCAAAGGCTCTCTTCCAAGGGGGACTTTTCACATTTCTCGATTGTCTGTAAACAGACAAAGAGAGAGGTGTTCTTATGCTGTGTAGAAGACCTACATACCATGGGGGTGATCCGCCCAGTTCCAAAAGAGGAACAGGGGCTAGGTTTTTACTCAAACCTGTTTATGGTTTCCAAAAAAGAGGGAACTTTCAGATCAATCTTGGATCTCAAAATTCTAAACAAGTTCCTCAAAGTTCCATCATTCAAGATGGAGACTATTCGGTCTATTCTACCTCTGATCCAGGAGGGTCAATATATGAGCACCGTGGACTTAAAGGATGCGTATCTACACATCCCTATTCACAGAATTTTCACAAGGGTGCTAGGGTCCCTTCTGGCGGTTCTACGACCATGGGCCATAGCTGTGGCGCCTTATCTAGACGACATCTTATTTCAGGCGTCAACTTTCCAGTTATCCAAGTCTCACATGGACATTGTGTTGGCTTTTCTGAGATCTCACGGGTGGACCGTGAACATAAAAAAAGAGTTCTCTCTTCCCTCTTTTATAAGAGTTTCCTTCCTAGGGACTCTGATAGACTCGGTAGAAATGAAAATATTTCTGACGGCGGTCAGAAAATCAAAGCTCTTAACCACTTGCCGAGCTCTTCATTCCATTCCTCGGCCATCAGTGGCTCAGTATATGGAGGTAATCGGACTCATGGTAGCGGCAATGGACATAGTTCCTTTTGCCCGCCTACACCTCAGACCACTACATCTATGCATGCTCAAACAGTGGAATGGGGATTATGCAGATTTGTCTCCTCAACTGCATCTGGACCAGGAGACCAGAGATTCTCTTCTCTGGTGGTTGTCTCAGGACCACCTGTCTCACGGAATGTGTTTCCACAGGCCAGAGTGGCTCATTGTAATGACAGATACCAGCCTGCTAGGCTGGGATGCAGTCTAGAACTCCCTGAAAGCACAGGGCTTATGGTCTCGGGAGGAATCTCTTCTCCCGATAAATATTCTAGAACTGAGAGCGATATTCAATGCGCTTCAGGCATGGCCTCAGCTTGCTGCGGCCAAATTCATCAGGTTTCAGTCGGACAACATCACGACTGTAGCTTATATCAATCATCAAGGAGGAACAAGGAGTTCTCTAGCGATGGAGGTAACCAAAATAATCCGATGGGCAGAGGATCACTCTTGCCATCTCTCAGCAATCCACATCCCAGGAGTAGAGAACTGTGAGGCGGATTTCCTAAATCGTTAGACTTTTCATCTGGGGGAGTGGGAACTCCATCCGGAGGTATTTGCCCAGCTGATTCAGCTATGGGGCACACCAGAATTGGATCTGATGGCGTCCCGTCAGAATGCCAAACTTTCTTGTTACGGGTCCAGGTCCTGGGATCCCAAGGCGGTACTGATAGATGCTCTAGCAGTGCCTTAGTCCTTCAATCTGGCCTATGTATTTCAACTCCTGCTACGTCTGGTTGCCAGAATAAAGCAGGAGAGAGCTTTGGTGATTCTGATAGCACCTGGTATGCAGACCTAGTGGACATGTCCTCAGTTCTACCATGGACTCTGAGGCAGGATCTTCTAATCCAAGGTCTGTTCACGCATCCAAATCTAATTTCTCTGCGTCTGACTGCTTGGAGATTGAACGCCTGATTCTATCAAAGCGTGGTTTCTCTGAGTCGGTCATTGATACCCTGATTCAGGCTAGAAAGCCTGTCACCAGGAAGATCTATAATAAGATTTGGCGCAAATATCTTTATTGGTGTGAATCCAAAGGTTACTCGTGGAGTAAGATTAGGATTCCTAGAATATTGTCTTTTCTCCAAGAAGGTTTGGAGAAGGGATTATCAGCTAGTTCCTTTTATAAGGACAAATATCTGCTTTGTCTATTCTTCTACACAAACGTCTGGCAGATGTCCCAGACGTTCGAGCATTTAGTCAGGCTTTGGTCAGAATCAAGCCTGTATTTAAACCTGTTGCTCCGCCATGGAGCCTAAATTTAGTTCTTAAAGTTCTTCAAGGGGTTCCGTTTGAACCTATGCATTCCATGGATATTAAGCTTCTATCTTAGAAAGTTTTGTTTTTAGTAGCTATCTCTTCGGCTCGAAGAGTTTCTGAGCTATATGCTTTACAGTGTGATTCCCCTTATCTTATTTTCCATGCAGATGTTTTTGCGTACCAAACCTGGGTTTCTTCCTAAGGTTGTTTCTTATAAGAATATCAATCAAGAGATTGTTGTTCCTTCACTGTGTCCTAATCCTTCTTCAAAGAAGGAACGTCTGTTGCACAATCTTGATGTGGTTCGTGCTTTAAAGTTCTACTTACAAGCAACTAAAGATTTCCGTCAACATCTTCATTGTTTGTTGTTTATTCTGGTAAGCAGAGAAGTCAGAAGGATGCGGCTACCTCTCTTTCCTTTTGGCTGAAAAGCATCATCCGTTTGGCTTATGACACTGCTGGCCAACAGTCTCCTGAAAGAATTACTGCTCAATCTACTAGAGCTGTGGCTTCCACATGGCTTTTAAAAATGAGGCTTCTGTTGAACAGATTTGTAATGCGGCGACTTGGTGTTCGTTTCATACTTTTTCCAAATTTTACAAATTTGATACTTTTGCTTCTTCGGAGGCTATTTTTGGGAGAAAGGTTCTACAAGCAGTGGTGCCTTACGTTTAAGGTCCCTGTCTTGTCCCTCCCTTCATCCGTGTCCTAAAGCTTTGGTATTGGTATCCCACAAGTAAGGATGAATCCGTGGATTCGATACAGCTTACAAGAGAAAACATAATTTATGCTTACCTGATCAATTTATTTCTCTTGTGATGTATCAAGTCCACGGCCCGCCCTGTTTATTAAGACAGGCATATAAATTTTTATTTTTAAACTTTCAGTCACCACTGCACCCTATAGTTTCTCCTTTTTCTTCCTAGCCTTCGGTTGAATGACTGGGGGGTGGAGCTAAGGGGGGAGCTATATAGGCAGCTCTGCTGTGGGTGCTCACTCTGCCACTTCCTGTAGGGGAGGAGAATATCCCACAAGTAAGGATGAATCCATGGACTCGATACATCACAAGAGAAATAAATTTATCAGGTAAGCATAAATTATGTTTTTACCCATTCCCCAGTTTTGCATAAACAACACAGTTATATTTATATATTTTTTACCTCTGTGATTATGTTGTATTTGAGCCTGTGCAAACTGCCCCTTTTTTCAGTTCTTTTGACAGACTTGCAGTTTAGCCAATCAGTGATAGCTCCCAGGTAACTTCACGTGCATGAGCACAGTGTTATCTATATGAAATTCATGAACTAACACCCTCTAGTGGTGAAAAACCTATTAAAATGCATTCTTAAGAGGCGGCCTTCAAGGTCTAAGAAATTAGCATATGAACCTCCTAGGTTAAGCTTTCAACTAAGAATACCAAGAGAACAAAGCAAAATTGGTGATAAAAGTAAATTGGAAAATTGTTTAAAATTACATGATCTATCTGAATCATGAAAGTTTTTATTTTGGACTAGACTGTCCCTTTAATATATCTATGCAATCATCTATTTAAAGGGACACTGAACCCAAATTTTTTCTTTTGTGATTCAGATAGAGCATGCAATTTTAAGCAACTTTCTAATTTACTCCTATTATCAAATTTTCTTTATTCTCTTGGTATCTTTATTTGAAATGCAAGCATGTAAGTTTAGATGCCGGCCCATTTTTGGTGAACAACTGGGGTTGTTCTTGCTGATTGGTGGATAAATTCATCCATTAATAAAAAAAAAAGCTGTCCAGAGGTCTGAACCAAAAAGCAGTTTAGATGCCTTCTTTTTCAAATAAAGATAGCAAGTGAACAAAGAAAATTTGATAATCGTAAATTAGAAAGTTGCTTAAAATTGCATGCTCTATCTGAATCATGAAAAAAAAAATTGGGTTCAGTGTCCCTTTAAACTACATTATTAAACCACATATAGGCAACAGGCAGCCCTGATAGACGCCAGATAATTGCTGGACCCTTGCAGAGGTGAGTATACTGTACTAAAGGGTCAAAGTTCTTTCCTTATCTGTAAAAGTCATTAGTTTTAGATCTCATTCTATAAACGTAGACAGAATTCAATGTGATAGGATGGTAAGATGATCTGTTTCTAGGATTGTTTCTACCTATTGCTATAATGTACTTTAAAACATACAATGGTTGGGATTTCTGATATTGTAGGTTTAATATCTAAGGTAAAGTGACATGACTGGAGCTTTAATGCAGATGTTAAATTCTTGGTGATGCATAAATCTTTTTTCAGTGTCTGTCAATCTTTTTGATAAACTACAAGCAACCTACCACAACCTTGAGTTTGAAAGAAAACTTCAAGCTACATTCCATATCCCATAATGACAAAGCACAAACCCAGATTTTTTTTGTGTACATTTATTAAAAAGAAAAAACTAAAACCTCACATTGACGCAAGTATTCAGACCCTTAGCTTTTGACACTTGAAATTTAGCTCAAGTACATATTTCTCTGGATCATTATTGAAATGTCTCTAAACTTTGATTTGAGTCCTCCTGTTGTAAATTCAATTGATTGGACATGATATGGAAAGGTACAAACCTGCCTATATAAGGTATTGCAGCTGAAAATGCATATCAGAGCAACAACCAAGCCATGAAGCACAGATCTGAGGAAGAGTACAAAAAAACATTAATTATGCTTACCTGATAATTTAATTTCCATCTGTACGCGGAGAGTCTACGGCTTCATTCATTACTTGTGGGAAATACAGAACCTGGCCACCAGGAGGATGCAAAGACACTCCAGCCTAAGGCTTAAATACCTCCCTCGTCCCCCAGTCATTCTGCTGAGGGAACAGTAGGAGAAATATCAGGGTATAAATGGTGCCAGAAGAAAAACAAAAGAAATTTAGGTCCGCCCAATGGAAAACCAGGCGGGAGTCGTGGACTCGCCTCGTACAGATGGAAATTAAATTATCAGGTAAGCATAATTTGTTTTCCATCTTAATATGAGGAGAGTCCACTGCTTCATTAATTACTTGTGGGAAACAAATACCCAAGCTCTAGAGGACACAATGAAAACGGGAGGGTAAAAAAAGAGGCGGACCCTATTTTGAGGGCACCACAGCCTGTAAAACCTTTCACCCAAAAGCTGCTTCAGCTAAAGCAAACGCATCAATTTGTAAAACTTTGAAAATGTAAGGAGGACCAGGTAGCCGCCCTACAAATCTGCTCCATAGAGGCCTCATTCTTGAAGGCCCAGGAAGAAGCCACAGCTCTAGTTGAGTGAGCCGTAATCCTCCGAGGAGGCTTATGTCCCGCTATCTTATAAGCCAGGCGAATCATGCTCCTTAGCCAAAAAGATAGGGAAGTAGAAGAAGCCCTCTGCCCTTCCCCAAATAGACAACAAATAATGCTGAAGTCTGAGTGAAATCCTTCGTAGCCTGAAGATAATATTTCAAAGCTCGAACCACATCCAAGTTATGAAGTAACCGTTCTTTTGAAGAAGAAGGGTTAGGACACAAGGAAGGAACTACAATCTCCCGATTAATGTTGCGATCAGACACAACCTTCGGGAGAAATCCCAACCCAGTGCGAAGGACAGCCTTATCGGCATGAAAGGGCAGGAGGTTTACATTACAAGGCTGCCAACTCAGACTGCGTGCCGAAGCAAAAGTCAGTAGAAAAAGAACCTTCTAAGACAGAATCTTAATAACTAGAGAATGCATAGGCTCAAACAGAGCCCCCTGCAAAACCCTAAGAACCAGATTCAAACTCCAAGGAGGAGCAGAATGTCTAAATACAGGCCTGATCCTGAATAGAGCCTGAACAAAACACTGTATATCAGGAAGCTCAGCGAGCTTCTTGTGTAACAGCACAGAGCCAAAATCTGTCCCCTTAAGAAACTGGCAGCAAGTCCCTTCTCCAAGCCATCCTGGAGGAAGGAAAGTATCCTGGATACCCTGACTTTATGCCAAGAATAACCAGGATGTCGTCCAGATAAAGTGCCACCGCGAGCAAAGCTCCCAGAACCTTTGTAAAGACTCTGGGCAGAGCCAGACCGAAAGGGAGAGCTACAAACTGGAAGTGCTGGTCCAGAAAAGCGAATCTAAGGAACTTGAAGTGATCCTTGTGTATTGGTACATGAAGGCAGGCGTCCTTCAAGTCATCAAAGCTGCCATACATTGCCTAGCAACCGTCCGCCAGAAGCACCCGGCGCATAGCATGCGTCATTGCAGGTGCCAGTCAACCTATTCACCATACACTACTAACATAGCGAACTAACAATAATCTAGGGAATCTAACTTATAGACAATTAAAACCTTATGACAGTATGTCAATATCTCAACTAATATCGGTTACTATTGACCCAATTAACAACTCTATACCTGAAATGATAAGGGAAGCAGCATATCTTACTAGATATCACATAGGAAACAGAAAATTTATATATCTTATGTTTTAAGGGGTTCTATTTGTATATAGCTGACATAACTATAATTTTCAAGTAGACCAGCATATTTTAGCTGGATTAGAGGAAGCAATGCCATTCCATTTTAACCCCTTTGGAGTCAGGGTTTCTAGTTCATATGTCCTCCTTGTCTCCTTCTGCATCAGGATCTTGTTCCTATCTCCTCCTCTTGAGAGGATGGGGATGTGATCTATGATTGTATAAAGCAAATCAAATACGTTATGACCATTCTGGAGGAAGTGGCGTGCCACTGGTTGGTCCGATTCTTGTTTCTTGATGGCTGTGCGGATTGCAATCCTATGGTTGGCCATCCTGATTCTCAAATTGTCACTGGTTTTACCCACGTAGAATAAACTACATGGGCAGTGTAGCAGGTAAACCACATGACTAGTGTTACAGGTCATCCTGTGTTTGTGATAATACTTTTTCCTACTCCTTGGGTGGTGAAAGAATTGACCTGTTAAAATCCTCTACACTTGAAACAGCCAGGGTTGGCCAGTACCTCTTAGAATACCATAGGAAGAAATTTATACCCAGAGGCTTCAGGGTGAAAAACGTTCCAACATTGGGCAGGAATAATCCCATCTTCTGTGAAAAATGGTGCAACATTTTAATAAATGTGCACTAGACTTGATGCTGTTGGTAATCCAGGAAGTAAGGAATTTACTCTCACAAGTAAAAATAGAGATTGATCTATATACAACAGTAAACAACAAAACCCTAACTCAAAGGGGAGAGAAAGATTGGGCAGACAAGCTACAAATAAAACTAGATCAATAACGGAAAGAATTAATAGCCTTTAAGAATAGAAAATTCAAAATAGTCCAGGAAGATTACCGGGAAAAGAAAGTCTATAAATGGACCCTAAAACCAGAAGAGCGGCAACGAATAAGAGAATATCGCCCCAGACGATTCAGGACAAGACCACCTGTGAATCTTACCACAATAGACAGTTCAAGTTCAGGCACAGACTCCAACAATGCACCCGAAACAAACTTCCAAGGTGGTACATAGCACCAAGGAGGGGTGATGACAAGATAAAAAAAACGCAGTAGGGGACGTCCCCACCCGAGGAGGGTGCAACATAAGAGGCAGACCACCAAGACAGAGGCGGTAAATGAGAACATAGTAATTAATATAATAAAAGTTAAGAATAAAGGTTTAGGGTTTATTAAGCACTCTTTTCTAGTCTAAGTAGTAAGAAATTAAAAAATAACTTAATAATTAAAAGGTAAAAATGAGGAAACAACCTCTATATAATAAATTAAACCCCACCAGGGGTCTGGGTCCTAGTGCCAGTACCATTCTCATATTATTGTAGTAATTCATATAAGTCAGAGTTCTCTATCAGAAGTGGATAAGTCATTACTATAAAAAGGATTATCATTTGTGCCAACAAGGCTTACTGATAAATTTGACTTACAGATCGATATACAACGATTTCAAAGATCTCTGAGGCTGAAATAATTTTTTGGACCAAGTAAAGCAGAACAAACAGTGGGCTTTAAAAAGAAGGGAACATTTGACCCTAATAATCCTATTATACTAACCTTCAGCAAAATATTGGAGAGGGACATGCATAATTCAATAGACACACAACTGGAAGGAATTAGATTTAATCTAACAAAGAAGGAGAGGGAAGCAATGAAGAATATGGCTAAAGACAATACTATAGTAATAAGACGAGCGGACAAGGGCGGCACAATAGTCCTATTGGACTATACATACTATAGAGAAGACATTTTAACCCAGCTTAATGATACCAAGGTATACTCAAGATTACCTAGGGACTCTACTACAAGATTTAAAAAAAAAAGAGAGATTGATGAGCATCTTAAAGGAGCACTAGATGATAACTGGTTAGACCAAAGTACAATGAGTTAACTTACTATGGACTTCCCAAAGACTCCAATATTCTATACGCTCCCAAAGGTACACAAGAACCTGGAGAGACCACCTGGTAGACCAATAGTATCTGCTGTGGATTCATTACTTCAGCCTTTGGCTATCTATATAAATAGCCTACTACAACCACTGGTTCAAAACATGGACACTTATATTAAAGACTCAAATGCTGTGATAAAGACACTAACAAACATTCCTATTCCCCATCAAAATCTATGTCCAAAATGTCACAATCTAAATGCGGACTTGTTGCACTGTTTTTGGAGTTGCCCAAAGATAGTGCAATTTTGGAGGAAAATACAGTACTGGATAAATCGTAATGTACTGAATACGATAGAACTCAATGCAAAACATATATTTTTTTTATATCCAGCGCAGAATATAGGGGACAGGCTGCTTATAAATGTAGCGATTTTGCTCGCAAGAAATTTTATATGTAAAATGTGTAAACAAAGGAATTTACCCTCTATAATGGAATTTCAAAATGGTATAAAAAGCCAGATTATGATAGTTTATGGGACTAGATAAAGGTGCAGAGAAACAGATAACTTTTTTTAAGAAGTGGAAAATATATATATGGGGATTACCCATAACAGTACACTATCAGATCATATCCCCACTTCAAGATTCCCTACCCTTTTTAAATCTGATTATAGATGGCTCACTACCTCCGAACTGGGTACTTCACCACTAAGGGGTGAGTAGTATCAGGTGCTCAATCATATGGAATTAAAATTTTAGGTACAATTTTTTTTTATTTTTTTTCCCCTTCCTCTCCTTCCCCCCCCCCCCCCCCACCCCCTCCGTTTTTTTTCTTTTTTTCTACCCATATAGTTAGGGATAAATGATTAACTGATGACGGACTTAGAAATAGTAATTCAAAGAGGCGTGGAGATAGCCGTTTGAGCATATCATTCGCAATTAGACTACACGATACAACTTAAAAAAAAAAAGAAAAAAAAGGGAAAAAGAACGAGAAGAAAAAAAAATAGATAAGGTTAGGAGTTATTCGGAAATAAGGTTCAACAGATAGTAGAGCTGAAGCTTGGTTTAAGGAACTTTCTTTTCTCTTTTTCCTTTGAACAAATTGCGATAGTTTTGTATGATATATACACAATTCACAGGTGATTAGTATCTGCTCTGTAGGAAGTCGAGGCAAATAATTTAAGAAGAATACAGACGAGTCCAAGATTACAGATATACGAATAGTATAAATTATCTGGTATATGTATGTGTATGTAAGTGTTTTGTAGGCTAAAATAAAGAAAGAGAAAAACAGAAATTGAGGGAGAAGCTAGGATATATTATCAAATGTGTCTTGTAATAATAAGAATAATTTGTAATGAGCAGGTAAATAATGATTTTGTTTCTGTGTGTCATCCAATGCCTATTCTCATGTTGATTGTATAGGAGTTAAGTATGTATTCTGTATTTGAATTGAGATGTTATTTATCTGCTTTACCCTCAATAAAAAAATTAAAAAAAACAAAAAAACATTCCTATTAAGGGAGAAGAATAGCTAGTAACACTGGATGCAACTAGCCTTTACACAGTCATCCCCCATCATGAGGGATTGGCAGCAGTAAGGAAACATATGTTGCGATACCACTACATAGGACCACCAATAGAATTCATATTCGATCTATTGGAAATGTGCCTAAAGAAAATTTACTTAAGATTCGAACGGCAGTTTTACCAACAACTAATGGGTACATCGATGGGGTCAAATGTGGCCCCATCATACGCGAACCTCTTTATGTATGAATTTGAAAATAATGGCACCAAATGTTTCCAGAGGCCGGAGATAATATACTTCAAGAGATTCATAGATGACCTTATGATAATCTGGTCAGGTAAAGAGGAAAATCTGCACCACTGGTTTAACGAATTAAACACGGAACATGCAACTCTAAAATTTAAAATGAACCATAGTCCTCAGGAAATTGAATTCCTAGACCTTAAGATATTCAAAGAAGGAAACAGATTGGGCACTACTTTGTTTAGAAAGCCGACTGACAGAAATTCACTTCTTGATGCATCCAGCTGCCACCCCCTGACCTCAAAGAGGGCTCTACCGAAAATTTTCAGAGTTAAGAGAAATAACACTGACAAACGAATGGCAGATATACAAACTGAGGAAATGCGTGATCGGTTCCTGAAAAGAGGCTATCAATCAACTCGTCCAGCAACACATAAGAAATAAAAACAAGTGATATTGCCAACATAAGAAAAGGTAGTGAAGAACAAAAAAATGACTATGGCAACCAACTATGCCGCAGATAAAAACAGGTTTAATGAGGTCCTCAGAGATAATTGGAAGATACTGAGCGCAGAGGAATCGCTTCCCTTCAAGGAAATGGGGGTTCCAAGAATTGGATACAGAGGAGGCAGACCTCTAAAGGATATTCTACAACAAACTGATCCCATCCATTGTTACACCACAAAAAACTGGCTTAAAGAAGCCAAACCTGGCTGTTTCAAGTGTAGTGGATGCACAACCTGCATGGGATGTTAACAGGTCAATACTTTCACCACCCAAGGAGTAGGAAAAAGTATTATCACAAGCACAGGATGACCTGTACCACTAGTCATGTGGTTTACCTGCTACACTGCCCATGTAGTTTATTCTATGTGGGTAAAACCAGTGAAAATTTGAGAACCAGGATGGCCAACCATAGGAGTGCAATCCGCACAGCCATCAAGAAACAAGAATCAGACCAACCAGTGGCACGCCACTTCCTCCAGAATGGTCATAACGTATCTGATTTGCGTTATACAATAATAGATCACATCCCCATCCTCTCAAGAGGAGGAGATAGGAACAAGATCCTGATGCAGAAGGAGACAGGATGGACATATGAACTAGAAACCCTGACTCCAAAGGGGTTAAATGTTAAAATGGAATGGCATTGCTTCCTCTAATCCAGCTATAATATGCTGGTCAACTTGAAGATTATAGTTATTATGTCAGCCATATACAGATATAACCCCTTAAAAAATAAGAGATATATAAATTTTCTGTTTCCTATGTGATATCTAGTAAGATATGCTGCTCCCTTATTTCAGGTATAGAGTAGTTACTTGGGTCAATAGTAACAGATATCAGTTGAGATACTGACATACTGTCATAAGGTTTTAATTGTCTATAAATTATATTCCCTAGATTGTTAGTTCACTATGTTAGTAGTGTATGGTGAATAGGTTGCCTGGCAACGAACGGCGCCTGCAATGACGCAAGCTATGCGCCGGGCTACTGTTTCCACTAAGTGGTGGGTGCTTCTGACGGCCGGTTGCTAGGCAATGTACGTCGGCTCTGATGACTCAAGCAATGCGCCGGGCAGCTTCCGCTGGAACGCACTCACGGTGTGATTACCATTAGACAAGGCACCTGGGGTAAGTAGGGTATATAAGTTTATCTTCACAATATTTAATGCTATGTAAGTCTGAAGACGGGGGTGAAACCCCGAAACGTCACGATTATGGATTAAACAAATTGACGTTTAAAGATACGTAGAGTGCCTGCCTTTTTTACCTTTGATATAGAGATATATATTATATATATATAAAAAAAATGTGTTTGTTTCATACTGGAAGGAGGCATGGGAACTTCTCTGCTATATCCAGTAGCTAATATACACCAAAACTCTACTAAGAGAATTACATGGCTTTTAACAACTCCCCTGTCCTCTTTTGCAGGAAACAATCAATTGAGGACAATAAAACTTGAATCGTCAGCCCAGCACTTCTCTCTGTATACCTTCATGAAACGAGGCAAAGAACCACTGAGAAGGTAGGGGGAGTGGGAGGGATATTTAATGTTTTGTTTGGGGTGTCTTTGCCACCTCCTGGTGGCCAGGTGAAGTATTTCCCATAGGTTCTGAATGTTTTCGTGGACCCTCACTGCCATTAGAAGGAAAAATAAATTTTTGGGTTTGAAAAATGTACCCATGCAAGCTATATTTCATAAAGGTAATTAAAACCATGTTTTGATTTTTGATCAAGACATAATATCACCTAAGTAATAAAAAAAAAAAATTCTGTTCTATTCTGGGTGCTAAAAAACCCCCAGAGAGCACCACCCCAAACTGATATTCCTACTCAGATACCTTAAAACTGAAGGTGATAACTTCTAAGGATATAACAAATAAGAATAACCACAACATTCGACTTCTAAAGTTAAAAATATTTTGGAATGGAACGTAATGAATAGATTTACAAGCAAACTTACTTTATTCATACAGCCAAGAATTAATTGATCTTCTTACATAAATTTAATCAATTTTGATTCAAGTGAAATAATTTGAACATTTTACTAAAGTGTAAGACAATTATAAGGAATACACATT
The DNA here is from genome assembly GCF_027579735.1 of Bombina bombina. Taxonomy (NCBI): domain Eukaryota; kingdom Metazoa; phylum Chordata; class Amphibia; order Anura; family Bombinatoridae; genus Bombina; species Bombina bombina. The sequence goes on along the minus strand of NC_069503.1, from coordinate 1,029,442,234 downwards.
TCTGTTTTATTCTGAGCAGATATTTTTTTTTTTTACCATCTAATTTACAGGAATATCGGCATTATACGATTCATGTAATGACATTATTTGTATAGTGCCATTGTCCTTCCATAACTGAGAATTTGTAGCAAAAATGGAGATCAATAAATTCATGATTGACAATATGAAGGTTTAAAATATGGTGTGGATTTCATATATATATATTTTTTTTTATACCATGTCAATTGAAGAGTCACACAATTGTTAATGAGGGTCAAATCTACCTAAGTGTCTAACTTAAAAAAAAATATCACCTTCAAAGTACTAAAACAATGGAGTAAAATCCAGCAGCTGAAACATTTAAAAAATTTTAATCAAGAAAGTGTGAAAAATGGAGCCTTATAATATAGACATACTTATAGCATAATCACACAATTTATACATATAAAGCCTATGGCAAGTATCATAATTTCAACAAACAGCAAAATACTGTACTTGTCAGATTTGCAAGTCAAGCTGAAGGACCTTACCTTGGTAATTTGGAATTTATGCTAAAAGCTAGTAATTGGAGAACTAATTTGACCTAATTGAAAAAGCATCTAATAACCATACAGCTTGTTTTGGAAGGGGTTTACACATGTATATTATTAAATAAATTTAACACAAAACACATACAGTACCATTTGTTGTGAGGTTGCTTGCAGTTAAAAGAAATATAGTAATACAACACCATAAGGAAATACATAAAATAAATGCAATATTTTAAAAAAAAAAAAAAAATAATATATAAAGCTTTTCCTTTAAAAACCTTTATTAATTACATATTTCACAATGCATTTTGGAAAAAGTAGATCTTTTTTCACCACAATTATTTACACCTTTTATAAATCTACTGAAAGTTCCATGCACTAGTTGCAAATGTCATCTTGTAAATGGTGCACGTTTCCAAAGTCATAAAAAGGGACTGAGGCGGTCATACCCACAGATCCCATCAGCCCCTTCCTGAAGAATCCCTTTTGAATGGATTTTTCCCTTTCCTGGTTTGCCAATGAGCATTAGTGTAGAGTTCTCAAATTTTCAGAAACCCTATAAATGGTTTTGTTTTAATAAATATCACGTGTTAGGATAATTTGACACCAATTTTAGTTTGATCTTTCTTCATATGACGTTGTGCCTCTTTCTCCATTTTCTTTCTTTGTTGTTCTGCTGTCCTCTTTTCCCTTTCAGCAATCTTCTGTTGCCTGTACCAATAAAGAGAATACAAATATAAGTTAATAGAGCACAGACGCCTTCTCTGCTCCTAGCGTTGGATGCAGAGATGTTTGATAGAATTGACTGGAGACATATGTTGACGGTGCTCCAGTACATGGCATATCAATACATTCTACTCCGACAGCACAGGTATCCTCAGCTGGCTACAAATCTAAAATCTTAACAATAAAGAATTATACAAGACAGGGATGCCTCCTTTCGCCACTTTTATTTGCCCTGTGTATTGAACCCTTGGCCGAGTAAACACAGATATTGCAGGAATCCAAATTAGACACACTGAACACCTTGTTTGCGGACAACATTTTACTTACCTCTCTTCCCAACCTATACCAAACAATTGATAGATTTGCCACAATTTCGATATATCGAATAAACTCAGACAAATGCAAGGTACTCCCCATAGCATTGCCTTCCCATACGCAAAAATAAATAGAACTACATTTCGAATTTAAATGGGCTAAACATTCCCTTAAATATCTTGGGATTCACCTCACACTTAAATATCATCAACTATACAAATATAACTATACTCCACACTTTAAAATCCTACGAAGAGACGTACAAAAATGGAAGCTATATAATTTCTCCTGGTTAGGTCGGTTGACAGTGGTCAAAATTAATATACTACCCTGCTTACTGTATTTATTCAGAGCGCTCCCTATCAAAATTATAACATCAGACTTCGCTACCCTACAGTCTGACCTACTAACATTCATTAGAGGCAAAAAACAGCCAGAATTTCAAAATGTGACCCTGATTCGACACAGGAAATTGGGAGTAGTGGGAGCCCCTTACCTCATCGACTATTATCGAGCTGCTAGACTAGCCCAAGGTTCCATTATTGGCAGACTGCCCAGTGAGGCTTTTTGGATATCACTTGGAAATGGATATGGGGGTGGGCGGGAAACACCTGACACTCTATTATGGGACAACCGACTTCTTAATACTCACCCCAAACAATTTCAACCCCCTACTATAGAAACGACACTGCACACATGGACTAAATTGGCAAAGAAAATTAAACTATTTCCCGACCACTCTCTGCTAATGCCGATTGGATACCTATTATTCAGAGAAAATAAGGACCTTTACAGAGTGGCTGGCCTATTGGAAAATAAAAAAGTGATTACATTTACCCAACTACAACACAGATTGGCACCCTTAGAGATCCATTGCTATCTCTACCTGCAAATAAATTCCTCCCTCATACCCACCCACAGTCTTAGAAAACATATGCTACTTATGATATGGACCTAAACAGACCATCTCAAGACTATATATAGCTATTCAAACAACACCAAATGATCTCAAGACTTCAATCATGGCTAATTGGAAGAGAGATTTGGAGGTCTCTCTGGAGAAGCGGGTATGGGAGGATATCTTTGATTCAGCAGGAGGAAGACTCTTGAGTGCTGACTTAAGAGAGAACTCTATAAAAACAATATTTCGCTAGTACCTGACCCCTTTAAAAACTTCACATATGCACGAAAATAGTAGTAGGCTCTGCTCGAGGGGGTGTGGTGAATTAGGCACATACAGACATATGTGGTAGGACTGTCGCAAAGTTCAAACGCCTTTTCTTCTCTACTTATTCACCTTTTAGACGAAAACATACAGCTCACTATATCACAAGCTATACTCCATGAATGCATTAAGAAATATAACTAACACATTAACAGCTTCATTAAAATACTATGCAAGGTCACTAGGACCCGCATAGCAAAATATTGGAAGGTGGAGATACCCTCATGGACCGAAAATCTAAATAAAATCCAATACACATACACTATGAACGAATCAGCCTTATGGATTCTAAATAATAGGGAATCATTTAATAGAATTTAGTATTACTGGATTATTAAAGTGATGGTAAACTCCGTTATTGCTAAGTTACAGATTTTGATTATTTAGTACTATATATATATTAAACCACATTATCATTTCAAAATGTTTATATGTATTTTTATTAAAATTTATCGATATTGACAAACCATTTTTGCACCACATCGCTCCGCCCCTCTTATTTAGTTGCCTGAATAAACTGGATGCTTACCTAGTCTACACCCTCTCTGCACGTCAGACAATTTGCGCGCTCCCAACACTGACATTTTTAACGCATGAGCATTGGAGCAAATCACGTATACCAAGTAAACATTGAGTCACGAGATTCAATGTTTACTTGTTTCAGTCTGAAGGAAAAGTTTGACTTGAGAGAGAGTGCGAGCAATCGGTTCCTTCTAAAACGAGCATACATGCATACAATTAATGCTAACCATCCCCACCCACTGCAATTATTCCTAAGTAAACAATGAATCGTTTGACAACGATTGTCATAGCATTGAAACGCTCCTGATTGGATGGGCGTATTCTTAGAAGAATGCAAGACTGCGCTTGCGTAAATCGTGTTGCATAGAAGTAAGCCTGTCTGGCGACAGGCTTACTGATGGGTAGAATAATATAAACAAACGATATGATGTCACAGGGGGCTGGAGGTAGACTTCATTAGACAGAGTTATTATATAACGATTTGAAAGTGATTTTACATACATTGCATTACATGAAATTGAGTGTCTAAATCGAATGTAATCTAACAATAGCAATCCTATAAATCAATTGATATGGAGTTTACCATCCCTTTAAGGATGGCCCCAATCTACACTAAATTGGAATTTCTCCTAAGGAAAAACACCTCAGACACACATATACACAACCTGTTATATTCTGAAATGCATTGTTGTGTCAAATTAATTTACAGAACCACTTAAGAATTCTTCTAAGTTCTTGGCAAATAGTTTTAGCTTTATATGTTATTTACTTTTCTTTCGGTCACATACATTGAAGATATTCTTTTACCCTTCTGGATGTAAAGAGTTAAAGGGACACTATACCCAAACATTTTCTTTCATGATTAAGGTAGAGAATACAACTTTAAACAACATTCCAATTTACTTCTATTACCTAATTTGCTTCATTATTTAGATATACTTTAATTAAGAAATAGCAATGCACAAGGTGAACCAATCACAGGAGGCATCTATGTGCAGCTACCAATCAGCAGCTACTAAGCATATCTAGATATGCTTTTCAGCAAAGAATATCAAGAGAATGAAGCAAAGTAGATAATAGAAGTAAATTAGAAAGTTGTTTATAATTGTATGCTCTTTCTAAATCATGAAAGAAAAAATTTGGGTTTCATGCCCCTTTAACTTATTGATGTCCAATTGATAAATGGAGAAGGACATTTCTGATTCTGAACAATTGAACTGACTAGGACATCTATCTATGTTAGACCCCAAACAGGGGCATTTAAACTCTTTTTGTATGCTTTTTCTGATCGTTTATTCCATGTTCTTATCTGGAAAAATTTCTAATAAAAATTATTTAAACATAAAAACCATAAACATTACAAATGGAATTTTCATTAATTTAATGCAAAAATGGACAATTATATCTTCATAGTCTCTGGCCCCTTCTATGATCACTTTGCATTTACAAGTCTTGTAAATAAAGGGAGTGAATAAAAACATGAAAAGACAAATGCTACAGTATCTTAAAATGGCAGTGGCCGACACAACAGAATATACGTCTGATAATTCTATACATAAAGCTATATAATATTGTTTTTAATGAATCTACCTCCAAATGTGACAGGAGCACCACCATGGTTTTACTTGTATTGGTGGCTAAATGTAGCCACCAATCAGCAAGAGCTACCCAGAGTTCTGAACAAAAAATGGGCTGGCTCCTAAGCATACATTTCTGCTTTTTCAAATAAAGATACCAAAAGAACAAAGATAAATAGGAGTAAATTAGAAGGTTGCTTAAAATTGCATTCTCTATCTGAAACATGAAAGAAAAAACTAAATGTATGCTTACCTGATAAATGTATTTATTTCTTGACACGGTGAGTCCACGGATCATCTAATTACTATTGGGAATATCACTCCTGCCCAGCAGGAGGTGGCAAAGAGCACCACAGCAAAGCTGTTAAATATCACCTCCCCCAGTCATTCGACCGAAGCAAAGGAGAGAAAGGAAGCAACAAGGTGCAGAGGTGCCTGAAGTTTATAACAAAAAAAACCCTGTCCTTAAGAAAACAGGGCGGGCTGTGGACTCACCGTGTCAAGATAAGCATAAAATGCGTTTTCATTCTAATTACACGGTGAGTTCACGGATCATTTACTTACTATTGGGAATCAATACTCAAGCTAAAGGACACAGATGATAGGGAGGCACAAGACAGGGAACCTAAACGAAAGGCACCACTGCTTGAAGAACCTTTCTCCCAAAAGAAGCCTCAGCCGAGGCAAAAGTATCAAATTTAAAGAATTTAGAAAAAGTATGGAGAGGACCAAGGCCTGACAGAACGATTGCACGTCTGGTACATCCGCTAGACGTTTATGTAACAAAATAGATAAGGCAGATATTTGAACCTTTAGGGAACTTGCCGATAAACCCTTCTCCAAACCCTCTTGGAGAAAAGACAAAATTCTAGGAATCCGAACTCTACTCCAAGAGTATCCTTTGGATTCACACCAATGCAGATATTTACATCATATCTTATGGTAAATCTTTCTAGTCACAGGCTTACGAGCCTGAATCATGGTCTCAATGACCGACTCAGCTTCAGAGAAACTAAAATTGGGATGAAGGAAGGGCCCATGAAGTAGAAGGTCCTTTCTCAACGGAAGCCTCCAAGGTGGAAGAGATAACATCTCCACCAGGTCTGCATACCAGATCCTGCGAGGCCACACCGGTGCTATGAGGATCACCAACACCCTCTCCTGTTTGATTCGAGCAATGACTCGAGGGAGGAGAGCAAACGGGGTAAATATGTATGCAAGGCTGAAATTCCAAGGTATCGCCAGAGAGTCTATCAGTACTGCCTGAGGGTCCCTTGACCCGTACCTTGGAAGCTTGGCATTCTGCCAAGATTCCATGAGATCCAGCTCCAGCTGTCCCCATTTGAGAATCAAGCTGGAAAACACTTCCGGATGGAGTTCCCACTCCCCTGGGTGAAAAGTCTGTCTGCTCAGAAAATCCGCCTTCCAGTTGTCCACTCCTGGGATGTGGATCGCCGACAGGTAGCAGTTGTGGGACTCCGCCCACTGAATTATTTTGGCTACCTCTGCCATGGCCAAGGAACTCTTGATGGTTGATGTAAGCCACTGAAGTTATGTTGTCCAACTGGAACCTGATAAACCGGGCCGAGGCTAACTGAGGCCAGGTCAAAAGAGCATTGAAGATTGCTCTCAGCTCCAGAATGTTTATGGGTAAAACAGACTCCGACTGAGTCCATGTCCCCTGAGCCTTTAGAGAGCCTCAGACTGCTCCCCATCCCAGTAGGCTGGCGTCCGTTGTCACAATCACCCAGGTGGGTCTGCGGAAGCAGGTTCCCTGGGAGAGATGTTCCTGAGACAACCACCAAAGAAGAGAATCCCTTGTCTCCTGCTCCAGATGTATTCATGGAGACAGATCCGCATAATCTCTGTTCCACTGCCTGAGCATGCATAACTTGTGGTCTGAGGTGGAAATAGGCAAACGGATGATGTCCATGGCTGCTACCATCAGACCGATTACCTCCATGCATTGAGCCCCTGATGGCGGAGGAGTGGACTGAAGCACTAGACAGGAATCGAAAATCTTTGATTTCCTGACTTCTGTAAGAAAATTTTTCATTGATAAGGAATCTATTATGGTTCCCAAGAAAATTACCCTTGTAGATGGAACTAAGGAACTCTTTTCCAAATTCACCTTCCATCCGTGAGATCGCAGGAAAGATAACAACATTTCCGTGTGGGATCTTGCTTGTTGAAAGGATTGCGCCTGAACCAGTATGTCGTCCAGATAAGGTGCCACTGCAATGCCCAGCAATCGGAGCCCTGCCAACAGGGATCCCCAAACCTTTGAGAAAATTCTGGGAGCTGTGGCAAGGCCGAATGGAAGAGCCACAAACTGGAAGTGTTTGTCTAGAAATGCAAATTTCAGAAACTTGTGATGGTCCCTGTGGATGGGAACATGCAGGTATGCGTCCTTTAAATCTACCATTGTCATAAATTGTCCCTCTTGAACCAAGGGAAGAATGAAACAAATAGTTTCCATCTTGAAGGACGGCACTCCGAGGAATTTGTTTAGACTTTTAAGATATAAAATTGGTCTGAAGGTTCCATCTTTTTTGGGAACCACAAACAGATTGAAGTAAAATCCCTGACCCAGATCCTGCATTGGAACAGACACTATCATTCCCAGGTCAGAAAGATATTGAACACAGTGTAAGAACGCCTCTCTATCTTTTTGTCTACAGATAATCTTGAGAAGAAACCTGCCCCTGGGAGGAACCGTTTTGAACTCCTAGTTTGTATCCCTGGGACACGATGTTCACCGCCCAAGGATCCTAAACATCCCGAACACAAGCCTGAGTAAAGAAGGATAGTCTGCCCCCCACAAGATACGGTCCCGGATTGGGGGCAGACCCTTTAAGCTGACAGTCATTGGCTGGCTTCTTAGCTTGCTTTCCCTTGTTCCACAACTGGTTGGACCTCCAGGAAGGCTTGGACTGTTCTTGTTTTATAGAGAGAGAGGAAGGCTTACCCTTGAAGTTTCGAAAGGAACGAAAATTACTCTGACGTTCCTTCTGCTTATTCCTCTTATCCTGAGGGAGGAAATTACCTTTTCCTCCCGTAATGTCAGAAATTATCTAAGCCAGACCCGGCCCAAACAAGGTCTTTCCCTTGAAAGGGATCGCCAAAAGCTTAGACTTGGATGACACATCCGAAGAACAGGACTTCAACCAGAAGGCTCTGCGAGCCAATACGGCAAAACCAGAAAATTTTGCTCCTAGTTTAATAACCTGTAGGGAGGCATCCGTAATAACAACGCATCAAACCAGTATGCTGCCGCACTAGTGACTGTAGCAATACACACCGCAGGTTGCCATTGTAAACTCTGGTGTACATACATTTTCTTGAGTAACCCCTCTAATTACTTGTCCATAGGATCCTTGAAGTAACAACTATCTTCTATGGGAATAGTGGTACTCTTAGCTAGCGTGGAAATTGCCCCTTCCACCTTGGGGACCGTCTGCCAAGACTCCTTGATAGAGTCAGCAACAGGAAACATCTTCTTAAAAATAGAGGATGGAGAAAAAAGGATACCCGGTCTCTCCCATTCCCTAGCAATCTCTGTAGCTCGATCTGGTATAGGAAACACCACTACCATGGAAGGAATATCAAAATACTTGTTTAGTTTACTAGACTTCTTAGGATTGACTATGACAGTAGTGTCTGAGTCGTCCACGGTAGCTAAAACCTCCTTAAGTAACAAACGGAGGTGTTCAAGCTTAAACCTGAAAGAAACAACTTCCATGTCAGCCAAAGGAATTGCACTTTCTGAGTCTGAGATTTCACCCTCAGATGCTACCAAAGTATCTTCCTCCTCAGATTTCTGGGAAGGGGCATTCGGAATAGCCATTACTGTGTCAGTAACCTTACTCACTGATTGTTTACATTTCCTCTTGCACTTTCCCTGCAGCATGGGAAAAGCAGACAACGCATCAGATACCGCTGAGGACATTAGGGAAGCGATGTCTTGAAAGGTAACAACAGAAGGAGTAATAGAGGAAGCGCAGGGCACTGGCTGTATGGACGATAAATTTTGGGACACTTGAGGAGAAAGCTGCAGCATATCTTGAACATTGTCAGAAGACTCCTGAACAGCATCCACCTTAGACAATGTTGGCTCAGGAAAAAGTCTATCTCTGTAATGTAAAGTTCTCTCAATACATGAGGAACAGAAAGGGATTGGTGGTTTCACATTAGCATTAAAACAAAGTACATGTAACCTCTTGCAGGGCGTCTTGGTCCATCTTTATTCACCAATAAACAGGATAAATACATAAGCAAAACTGATATTTTGTTTAGAAAATACCCCACAAAAAAAATGTTACTGTTCCTTTAAATTTTAAAACGAAAATGCTTTATTTTTTCAGCAATAAAAATATAAGGTAGAACAAAAACCACTCCAGACAACCTCTACACCTCAGCTTAGCTTTGCTGAGTTGCCTGCCTGCCTGACTGAAAACGGAGCGATTATCCTGCTAGAAAATGCGGACTCAACTGCTATTCTTTCTGAAAGTGAAGACCGGTAACCGTTATTCAGCTATTGTCTGTGACACAGCTATAACTCTGCTCTGTAACACAGGAAATGCCGCCTCAGCTAGCCCCGCCCATCGTGGGCGTTATAATGTATGATAACCTCCCGATCGGCTAAAAGTATTACCAAGCTGCAGGGAGTAAAGTAAAAATAAAAACACCACCTCTGAGCCATATCTCCTCGTCCCCAGTGCCTGTTATTGCTGCCCATAATAAAATGATCCTCCAAGCCATAGGTGAATGTTTCTTGTCCCACAATCATATTGTAAAGTGCCATCCTTTTATTTTCTGCAATGTGTCCCAGAAAAAATAAAGTTAGCACTTACCTTTAGATTTCTGCCAGGCAGCACGGCAGCTCACTAGGTTTGAGAAGGCCAGTTCCCTCACATGGACCTGTGGATAAAAACAAAGACTGAGTAATCTTACTTAGGCTTGCACGAATAGGGCAGCATTAAATACATGGGAGGCGCAGTGAGGATTGTACCCCACAAGTTCCCATTGCTTGAAAGCCACCACTGCTCTACTGAAGAGACTGATATGGACTACGGCTACACCCTAGGACAAAGCAGAACAATCTTGCACTGTTTGAAAAAGAATAAAATCTTGCTTGAAGAATCTTCTTTCCAGCACCTAACTTTACCACTTCCTTGCTCTAACGTAGGCAAAGAGAATGACTGGGGTTGGAGGGAAGGGAGGTGATATTTAACAGCTTTGTTGTGGTGCTCTTTGCTGCCTCCTGCTGGGCAGGAGTGATATTCTCAATAGTGATTAGTTGATCCGTGGACTAACCGTGTCATTAGAAAGAAAATTTCATATCCCTTTAACTCGACTTCTAGTACAAGTTTCCACTTTAACAAAACGAGAAAACAAATTTCGGCTGCGCAAATATGCCAAAGGCTGCACAGAAATGATTAATGAAAAGACAGGGCCTTAACCTCAACAGAAAATGCTGATGAAAACCAGAAGATTTAGTAGCCATGAACAGCTTATTATCTCTCAGTAATGATCAGTCAACTGCTATACCATATAAACATCTACAAGGTCTAATAGCTGTAGAACTGAGATACTCTCTTAATTCTAACACAAAAGGGCCTAATTTTGTATGAAATAAATGTCAGAAATCAAGACTGTGTTGTTGATTAGGTCCCTTGATTTAAAGGGACAGTCTACACATGAACATTTATTGTTTTAAAAGATAGATAATCCCTTTATTACCCATTCTCCAGTTTTGCATAACCAACACAGTTATATTAATATACTTTTAACCTCTGTGATTATCTTGTATCTAAGCCTCTGCAAACTGCCCCTTTATTTCAGTTCTTTTGACAGACTTGCAGTTTAGCCAATCAGTGCCTGCTCCCAGATAACTTCACGTGCACGAGCACAGTGTTATCTATATGAAACACATGAACTACCACCCTCTAGTGGTGAAAAACTGTTAAAATGCATTCTGAAAAGAGGTGGCCTTCAAGGTGCAAGAAATTAGCATATGAACCTCCTAGGTTAAGCTTTCAACTAAGAATACCAAGAGAACAAAGCAAAATTGGTGATAAAAGTAAATTGGAAAATTGTTTAAAATTACATGCCATATCAGAATCATGAAAGTTTATTTTGGCCTAGATTGTCCCTTTAAGGACGAAAAGCCTCTGTAAGCTTGATAGGAATTTGGAACAATGGGAGGAGAAAACATAATAAACGAACACTGAATCTGTTGCTCAGGTTTAAAAGGGATTTTTTAAGTCAAAATTAAACTTGCATGATTCAGATAGAGCACTGGTTTTCAAACCTCTCCTTGGGCTTCCCCAGCAGTGCATGTTTTCTGGATTACCTTGGATGAGAGCAGGTTAATAACCATGTTTACTAATTAGCTGATTATTTCACCTGTGTTCTAGTTAAAAGGGACAGTAAAGTCATAATTAGACATCCATGATTTTGACAGAGCATACAATTTTAAACAACTTTCCAATTTCCTTCTATTATTTAATTTGCTTCTTTCTCTTGTTATCCTTTGCTGACAGGTTTATCTAGGTATGCCCAGGAGCAGCAAAGAACCCAGGTTCTAGCTGCTGATTGGTGGCTGCATATATACACTGTGATTGACATTGGCTCACTCATGTGTTCAGTTAGAAACCAGTAGTGCATTGCTGCTCCTTCAACAAATAATACCAAGAGAATTAAGCAAATTTGAAAATATAAGTAAACTGGAAAGTTGCTTAAAATTGTATGTTCTACCTAAATCATGTAAGAAAAATGTTGGGTTTCATGTCCCTTTAAGATATCCTGAAGGTCGAGGGCAGGTTTGAAAACCAGTGAGCTAGAGCGTGCACTATTAAAGGGACAGTCTAGTCAAAATTAAAACTTTCATGATTCAGATAGGGCATGCAATTTGTAGACACATAAATTTACTATTTTCAAAGTTACTATGATCTTGTGGTATCCTTTGTTGAAAAAGAATGTCTACATATCTTACATTACTGGGAGCTAGCTCGTATTGGTGGATACACATGTGGCTATTGTCATTGTCTAAACACATAGTAAACTATGTGCCACTTGTTAAAGGGACAGTCAAGTCCAAAAAAAACTTTCATGTTTCAAATAGGGCATGTAATTTTAAACAACTTTCCAATTTACTTTTATCACCAATTTTGCTTTGTTCTTTTGGTATTCTTAGTTGAAAGCTAGACCTAGGAAGGCTCATATGATAATTTCTAAGCTCTTGAAGGCCACCTCTAATCACATGCTTTTGTATTTGCTTTTCACAGCAGGGGAGAGCTAGTTCAAGTAAACCCTATAGATAACATTGTGAGCACGCCCGTGGATTGTGGCAGACACAGCACTAATTGGTTAAAATGAAAGTCAAAAGATAATAAATAAAATGTCATGTGATCAGGGGGCTGTCAGAAGATGTTTAGATACAAGTTAATCACAGCGGTAAAAAAGTACATTAATATAACGGTGCTGGTTATGCAAAATAGGGTAATGGGTAATAAAGGGATTATCTATCTTTTAAAACAACAAAAAATCTGGTGTTGACTGTCCCTTTAAACTGCCACTGACCCAATCAACAGCAGTAGTTGCAAAACCGAGGGCGCAACAGTTTCCATTCTAAACCTGCGGCTCCTGAGCCGTACTTTAGCAGAATTTCAGGGTTTCTGCTTTTAAAATGACATATTCTAACAAATTAGAGCATGTAGTTTTTCAACTATAGCGGGGTCCTTAAATTCTTTTTGCAGGGGTTAAACAAACAGTTCTACACAAGCAATAGTAAAATGCTGTAACATACTAGACTTGCACAATTGGATAACCAAAAAAGGAACGCAGTAATATAATAAATAGGACATCAGTAGCCAAATAAAATAAAACGTTTACAAGAAAATGTAATCAGAATGAGGAACCCAAGGTGAAAAAGGAACCAACGCAATAACCAAGGTGTCTTAAATGAATTATAGTACCCGTTTATAAACTCTTCTGCCTTTAGCAAAGGCCACTGGACTCACCACATCTAGCAAGGGGTCTTTTCTGTCACATCCTGGGAAATAATCCTGCTCTGATAAAGAAAATGGTCTTTTAAAGAGACATTATACTAAATAAAAATAAAAAATCTCTGCTCCATCTGAGAGAGAAAATGTTAAATGTACTAGTATTTTATAACAAACAAAATTCCTTTTTCTTGTGGTGTTGCCCCATAAGCGATACCTAGATATTTGTTGTACAAAAGCAATTTTATCCTGTTTCACTATACATTTAATCAGTGTTTACCTTTTTATGCATAAAATATTAATTTTGAGTACTAGGCTCCTTTCCATGATCTTCAAACTTAAAAGAAAGAAATACATTTCATCTATTAAAAGGGACAGTAAACTCATTAGACCGTTATGATTTAGGCAGAACATACAATTTTAAACAACATTCCAATTTACTTCTATTATTTACTTCCTTTGCTTCCTTCTCTTGTTATCCTTTGCTAAAAGGTTTATCTAGGTAAGCTCAGGAGCAAAGAACCTAGATTCTAGCTGCTGATTGGTGGCTGCATATATATATATACTGATTGTCATTGGCTCACCCATCTGTTCAGTTAGAAACCAGTAGTGAATTACTGCTCCTTCAACAAATGATACCAAGAGAATGAAGCAAATTTGATAACAGAAATAAACTGGAAAGTTGTTTAAAATTATATGTTCTATCCAAATCATGAGAGACAATTTTTGTGTTTCATGTCCCTTTAAGCCTTCAAAATTTCACATTTTCAAACATTACCTTAAAACTTCTTCAGCTTGCCAAGAAGCATCTTCCTCCTCCCAAGCATTGGTGTTCTCTTGCCATGTTTCCAAGTCCCCCAGCTCTGGCTATATGGATAGAGAAAGTAAAAAAAATGGAGTATGCACAATTGGTAAGGAGATACACAAGGAGGGAAATAGAGAAGATCTGTGGATTACAGGAGAGGGCAGTATTGGGAAAGACCTGTTGGGAAAGAGACATTTAGGTGTAGAGAGACAGAAACCTGGGGATGAGAAAGAGGTCTGCAGGGCAGAGAAAAGTATCTGCGAACGTGGGAAGAGTGTTTGGTGGGGGAGGAAACATTTGGTTCTGGGAGACAGATATGTGGTGGGACAGTAGGCACATGTTAAAGATGGGGAGAATAGACAGAAACGATGATGATAAAGAGAGAACAGAAAAAAGGGTGATAGGGAGCTACTTAAGCTGAGGTGGAGTAGGACTGGTCATTCTCCATCCTTTAGCAGTTGTTATTTGTACCAAAGCGGTAGGTGTTAGGCATAAAATACGACAAGTTTGTTGAGGACTGGTAAACCTTAGGACTCGTCTGTAATAACAGTTGCTGAGAACTTCTATTCCTCTATCTCAAGCGACATGCTGGTTGGGACGTGTGACTGTGTACACAGGATACTACAGATTTAACTTTTTTGTATACTGTATTTAAAACTGCTGCTGAGAATACACTCTTTCTTCAGTGGGACCGGCAGTAAAGCTTGTGACTGCCTGTACTGACAATGACACAAGATTTGGACAAAACAACTTGGGACCAAGGGACATCCAAGTCACTTAGCAAGATAGGACCTAGAGTGGTCTAAAATATATATTTTTAAGGCAATTCATAAAAGTAGAATAAATATACTTACAGACTGATGGACAAAAGAAATATCTTGTGTAGCTGCTAGCCTACTGGAAAATCCTATGTTACCATCAGGAACAATGAAATTTATAGGTTCCCTCTTTTTGATAACAATCTGGAGAAAAAAAAGTATGTGATCAACATGAGCAATTAGTTTTTTTTTCTTTTTTATTCTTAAGCCTAATGCTCAAATATGTATAGCTCCTGCAGCAAATTTGAAATGTGGCGTTTCGCCTCACGTTGGTAGGTCTATGATGTTTTCAAAAACATCTGTTTAGATAAAAAAAAATTTTTTTTTTTTTTAACCTGGTCACAGAAATTCCTTTTTCACCTAAATCAGTGAAAACATTTACCAAAAAGGAAAGTTTTAACACACATGCTATAGCTTGATCTAGGCCTATTTTGGTATATTTCATGCCACTATTTCACCGCCAAATGCGATCAAATAAAAAAAATTGTTAAATGTTTCACTAACTTTTTCACAAACTTTAGGTTTCTCAATGAAATTATTTACAAACAGCTTGTGCAATTATGGCACAAATGGTTGTAAATGCTTCTCTGGGATCCCCTTTGTTCAGAAATAGCAGACATATATGGCTTTGGCGTTGCTTTTTGGTAATTAGAAGGCTGCTAAGCACCACACGTGTATTATGCCCAGTAATGAAGGGGCTAAATTATAAGTTTTAGGAGAATACTGTCAGATACCTACTCCAGCTTGCTCCTGTTTTGTGTAAAGGGTCTTTTCAAATGCAAAAGAAGGGGGGTGCCTTATTTCCCACTTGCAGTGGGCTTTCCAGCTACATTTTCAACAGAGCTAAACTGAGAGCTTCTAAGTAAGATAGATAGATTGATTCCTTTTTATTGTCATTGCACAAGTAGAAAAACAGGGCAACGAAATGTACTAAAACATCTAACCCAGACATTGCAAATAGTAAGTTTTTTAAACTGTTTTATACTGGATTTTTATATCAGTATCTGTGTGTCTTATTCTTTATAGTAGTCTATTACATGCAGTTATATGAAACTTGGTGTATACTGTCCCTTTAAATGGATTGGATAGAGCATAGAATTTGAAATAACTTTAATTTTGCATTGTTCTCTAGTATTCTTTGTTAAAAAGTAATCCTAGGTGAACTCAGGAGTGTGCTTGTGTATTTAGCCATATGCAGCAGGGTTTGCAACAATGTTTACATCCGTTTTATTTATAGTTTCATACACTACTACCACAGAATGCTACAGACACTCTAGAGTCTAAAGTTTACAACTATGTATAACATTGCTATAAACATTTTTGCAGACACTGCTGCCAGATGGCAAAGCACACATGCATGCACTTGAGCTCACCTAGGATTACTCTTTAACAAAGAATACCAAAGGGAAAAAAGCTAAATTTAAAATAAAAGTAAATAGGACATGCTCTTTACTGTCCCCTTAACTTTTGTTTTTAATATTAGGATTTTAAAATTTAAAAAACAGAAAGAACCGTAGATCTTTAATAAAAAAAAAAAAAAAAGGGATAGGAAATTCAAAATTAGACTTGCAAGATTCAGATAGAGCATGCAATTTTCATACACTTTTTTTTTTTTTCCAAATAATTTTTATTGAGGTTTACAAATACAAGTAACATCAAGTTTGCACAATACAGAGGCATGTCAAAGGACACCAATAAGGCCCAAGTCATTTACATATATGTTAGGACATCACAGTACAAATCAAAACCTTAGAATTATGTAAAATTACCTATAAATCCCAGGCTGGCCATTTTTGGACCTTCAGAGTACCCCAGCATAGGTCTAAACTATAGATCTCATACCAACCAGTGATCCATGTCTAGATCTACATGCTAAAAGGCCCTCCAGGGCCAACATATCAATATCACAAAATACAATGCCAAATTAAGGTGCAAACTACATATGAAACCTCTTTTTCATTATAACGTTATGTCAAAGAGCCCCTCATAATAATACACAAACAAGTATAGGTGAGGCATACCCCAGCTAAGGATTTGTGACCACTCTTGGGCCACAGATTTAGAGTAGAAACAGGGGGTAAAAATTAGGGGAAATATTAGCAGGTCCAATCTTGGATCTATTCTACATAAAATAATATATTGAGGTTTACAAATGCAAGTAGCATCCAGACTGCGCAATGCAAAAGGCATGTCAAATGCCATTTATGATTTAGTAACAGAAAGCAGAAATTTAAGGTGCAAACTACAAGCTAAACCTCTTTTTCAGTGTAACATTATATGAAGCAGATCCAATCTTGGACCTACTTTAGATAAAGTAATATAATAAAAGACATATAGGCCACGAATAGGAATGAAATATACCTCAATTAACTAGTAGCGGCCTATCTTAGACCCTGAGTGTTGAAAAGGAATTAGAGATACATGTAGAGGATTATAGCTACAGGAGCCCTCTAAGGCCCTGTTAAAATATAGAGAAATACTCTCTTGTACTATATGTAAGGCATTCAAGTACTATATTCTTAGAGACATGCTTTGTCATAGGAAGTCTTATGGGGTATGGAATAATATTTCACAATAGATATCCTGGGCAACCCTTGTAACACTAACATGTATTTTATATTCCACTCCTATATTAAAGGGACACTCAGGTTAAATTAAATTTTCATGATTCAGATATAGCATGTAATTTTAAACAACTTTCCAATTTACTTCAATTAAAAAAAATGTGCACAGTCTTTTATATTTACAATTTTTGAGTCACCAGATCCTACTGAGCATGTGAAAGAATTCACAGACTATACGTATATGCATTTGTGATTGGCTGATTGCTATCACATGGTACAAGGGGAGTGGAAATATACATAACTTTGAAATTTGTTATAAAAAAAATCTACTACTCATATGAAGTTCAGACTAAGTGCTATTGCATTGTCTTGTTATCTTGCATTTGTTGATTATGCAAATCTAATGTGTTGACTGCTCCTTTAACATTATATTAGCAGGGTATGCTATGGAGTTTTGCATATAGTATTAAACAGCATGTTTAGTACAGTAGAAATATGGAACCTTGTTCATTATATATACACACATGTATACACCTGCATATATACACATACGTCATAACAATTAAATGACATAACATTTAGAACAACCAGTAGGAGATAAAAGGTATTTATATAACTAAAGTGCTGTGCAAAACTAAACCATAAGGCACATTTTGAACAGGCTAGTAATGGGTATAAGTATAGCAAAGTACTTGCTTACATGTGCTGTACACACCTCAAAGTGGGAGCTATTCTAAAGGCTACTGGTTAAACTCACTAAAATAATGGGATTAACATATACAGCAACCCCAAACTCTATAAAAGTTAGTCTCATACCTAAACGGTCAGGTAAATATAAGTGTTCCAGCATGATAGAGCAGTATATTACATACATGTCCCATACAGCTAATAGGACGAATCTGTGCCCGCACACTCACATAGTTCAGTATTAGGAGAGATTAGAAACACTTGTAGTAAGGCCCATCCTAAAGCTCTCAGGGCTCCAAAGTAGGCACAGTGTTCAAAGCCAAGATCGCACACACATGTTACCCCTGTAGATCTACTTGTATCTATCCCCGCAGAAGTCCAACAGGCCCATTTATCAAGCTCCGTATGGAGCTTGAAGGGCCGTGTTTCTGGCGAGTCTTCAGACTCGCCAGAAACACAAGTTATGAAGCAGCGGTCTAAAGACTGCTGCTCCATAACCCTGTCCGCCTGCTCTGAGCAGGCGGACAGAAATCGCCGGAAATCAACCCGATCAAATACGATCGGGTTGATTGACACCTCCCTGCTGGCGGCCGATTGGCCGCGAGTCAGCAGGGGGCGGCGTTGCACCAGCAGCTCTTGTGAGCTGCTGGTGCAATGTTAAATGCGGAGAGCGTATTGTTCTCCGCATTTAGCGAGGTCTTGCGGACCTGATCCGCAGTGTCGGATCAGGTCCGCAAGCCCTTTGATAAATGGGCCTGCAAGAGTCCTCCACTGTCTCTCCGTGTTAGCAGGGGCTGCGTGCAATTATCCTATGCCGGACCGGGAGGTACAATTCACAGCCGCATTCTGATTTTGTGAGATCAGCCTGGAGGTGGCTCCTCTAAACAAAAACGGGTCAGCTGGGAGAAAACGCAGATTTTCATAGCCTTCCTCTCTTAGCAAAAGAAATCTTGTGTCAGGTATATAGAAGGGTCCTGATGTCAGTAACTGAGGCTTAGCATGCTGATTATCACTCATCAACAGTTCAGCCCTTACCTCGCCCCAGAGAGCCGGCCGTACCTCCCCGGTTAGGAACCAGAGCAGGCATAGAGTTCTTGCAGGCTTCCAGCTGCACACATTCCTGTGTATCCATTACGATATGCGGGTTGATCTCGATTAGGATGTCACCACATAATCCAGGGAGCTCCGCATTAGCCCCATTTCCGGATGAGTCCATCTCGAAGTAAGTGTGATCTGGAACTGAAGGCGGTAAAATCTAGCTTGCATACTATGATCAAGATCAGTCATCCACCCTTGCATAGCCTCAATTAGTTCCTCCATAATGAAATTTATAGGTGATGTATAAGGAGATTTGGAACGTATCTCCACGTACCCGGTTCCCCGGGGGGGTGCTGAGAGATTACCTCTGTGGAGGCCGCCAAGAATCAACTACAGCGATCCGGTTTGAGAGACCCTGAAGTTACACAATATAAGTATTACCTCTGCCAGCACACTTTTTTCTTTCAAGTGATACACTTTTCTGTGCTGGATGGCTTCAAAATATATTCATTACATGGCGGAATGTAATTTAGTTTGCCAGAGCTCTCAGTTTTGCGGCCATCTTCAGCCTAAGCCCGGACACGCCCCCTTTCATACACTTTTAAAATCACTTCTATTTTTAAATGTGCGTCAATCTCTTGGTATCCCTTGTTGAAAAAGAATATGCACATATCCTACACTAGTGGGAACTGCTGCTAATTGGTGCCTGCACACATTTGTCTCTTGTGATTGGCTAACTAGATATGTTCAGCTAGCTGCCAGTAGTGCAATGCTGCTCCTTCAGCAAAGGATAACAAGAGAATGAAGCAAATTTGATAATAGGAGTAATTTAGAAATTTAATTAATATTACATACTGTATCTGAATCATGAAAGAAAAACAATTTGGTTTACTATCCCTTTAAGCTCTGCATTTTACTAAGCTACATTTGATACAATTACCTTTTGTGTTTTCCTGATAGTTGGGGTCATATCCTTAAAATAGTCAGGTTCGTCTTGTTCTAGAGAATTCTGTGTAGATAAGGTACCATTACCACCTTCAATTTTTACACTGGTCGGCCCATCTTCATCCCAAGAGCTCCATTCCTCCACCTTCAAAGAGACCCAAATGAACAAAAATAGAACTGCATATCAGAATATATTGATGTTTCAAAAGCAAAAAATGCAAAATGTGGTTAAGCTACTGTGTACCAATATAAGCTCATCAAAAAAGCATTAGTCAACATCTTTTTAAAATATTCATCTAGATTTACATTTGCAAATGATTAATCAATATTGTATTTTTTCTATAAACTACACAATGAAAACAAATTAAAACCTCCAACAGTTATGGACATTTAAAAGTAAAAAAGATAAATACTACTATAGAAACATTAGATTGAAGAATATGTCAAAATTAGCTTAGTCACATGGAAAGAATGACAAAATTACCATTTTAAATAATGATTCTAATTTAATTTGCAAATAAAATCAATATGATCGATATACAAGTGTGCTGAATTGCTTTAAAGGGACAGGAAACCCCAAAATGTTATTTCATGATTTGGATAGAACTTACAATTTAAAAAAAAAAAACTTTCCAATGTATTTTGCTTCATTCTCTTGTTATCCTTTGCTGAAGGAACAGCATTGCACCACTGACAGCTAGCTGAATACAATCAACAGATAGCTCCCACTAGTGTATGATATGTGCATATTATTTTTCAATAATGGATACCAAGAGAACGAATCACATTTGAAAATAGAAGTGAATTTAAAAGTGTTAAAATGACATGCTCTACCTGAATCATGCAAGTTTAATTTGGACTTTGCTATCCATTTAATACCTGCTGACCTTTACCTGTACACTGTGTCCCACTGACCATTACCTCCCTGCATCCTGATTTGACCTCATCTTTATCCCTGCCTTCATTTTAAGGCCTACTGTTATTACAGAGATATGTATGTGATACTTCTGTATTACTTCATTAATAAAGCATTGAGTGCTACATCTGAACTGTCAGCAAAAAAATAACCATCTTTCAGCAATTCCCAGAGAAGTGCTGGGGTTGAATACTCTGATTTAAACCAGTGTGGATCAAAATCAATCCAAAAAAAATAAAAAAAATTTCCATTTCAAATCGGAATTTATTTCTATTTAAAGGGACAGTCTACCATAGAATTGTTATTGTTTTAAAAGATAGATAATCCCTTTATTACCCATTCCCCAGTTTTGCATAACCAACAGTTATATTAATACACTTTTTACCTCTGTGATTACCTTTTATCTAGGAACCTTCTTCCAGCCCCCTGATCACATGACTGTGACTGTTTATTATCCATTGTCTTGCATTTAGCATTGTAATGTGCTAAATCTTAAATAACCCCCTGTGCCTGAACACAGTGTTATCTATATGGCCCACGTGTACTTTCTGTCTCTTTGTGTTGAAAAGAGATTTAAAAAGCATGTGATAAGAGGCAGCCCACAAATGCTTAGAAATTAGCATATGAGCCTACCTAGGTTTAGTTTAAACTAAGAATACCAAGAGAAAAAAGCAAATTTGATGATAAAAGTAAATTGGAAAGTGGAATAAAATTAAAAGTCCTATCTGAATACTGAAAGTTTAATTTATACTAGACTGTCCCTTTAAATAGGATTTTTTTTTTAAATAAAATGCTTTGAGGCAAAATCTATACATAGTTTTCTATTCAAGAAACATTATCCGAAGGTTATTCATCCTAAAATAATGATTTGTTTTCAAGTATGTAGCATGAGGCTGTGTATTCACGGCTATAATGTTTATTCAGGTTATTAATTATTAATCCATTCACAATGTCATGCTTTCCCAGAGTTTTCTGCAAGATTGTTGTGGGCATTTTTTTTCTTTATCTACAAGAACAAAGCAAATTAGATAATAGAATTACATGGAAAAGTTGTTTAAAATTGCATGTTCTATTTGAATCATCATGGAAGTTTAATTTTGATTATTATTTTGATTATTATTAAGGTAATAATTATTTTTCATTTCTTAAATAAAACTATTAAAATTGTTATTATGAAGGTAACAATTATTTTTCTCCTTCTAATAAAGTACAGCTGAAATGTTAATCAAATATAAATAACCTATTAAACTGGAGATAGTTCACCACCCAATTATATATATATATATACATACACACACACAGTATGTATTTCTAATGGTATATAACTAAATCAGCAACTATCTGATATAACTAGAAAATATTTTGAAAAGTTATTCTAAAAATATAGAAAAAAAGGCAATTTATGCTTACCTGATAAATTTATTTCTTCTACGATATGACGAGTCCACAGATTTCATCCTTACTTGTGGGATATTAACCTCCTGCTAGCAGGAAGTGGCAAAGAGCACCACAGCAGAACTGTATATATAGCTCCTCCCTTCCCTCCACCTCCAGTCATTCGACCGAAGTTAGGAAGAGAAAGGAAAAGCCAAAGGTGCAGAGGTGACTGAAGTTTAATTAAAATATAATATATACCCGTCTTAAAAATGACAGGGTGGGCCGTGGACTCGTCATATCGTAGAAGAAATAAATTTATTAGGTAAGCATAAATTTCCTTTTCTTCTACAAGATATGACGAGTCCACGGACCTAAACGAACGGGAGGGACAAGACAGGGACCTAAACGGAAGGCACCACTGCTTGAAGAACCTTTCTCCCAAAACCAGCCCCAGAAGAAGAAAAAGTATCAAATTTGGAAAATTTGGAAAAAGTGTGAAGAGACGACCAAGTTGCAGCCTTGCAAATCTGTTCAACAGAAGCATTGTTTTTAAATGCCCAGGAGGAAGCCACAGCCCTAGTAGAATGAGCTGTAATTCTTTCAGGAGGCTGCTGTCCAGCAGTTTCATACGCCAGACGGATGATACTCTTCAGCCAAAAAGAAAGAGGTAGCTGTAGCTTTCTGACCCCTACGCTTTCCAGAAAAAACAATGAATAATAAAGATAATTGACGGAAATCCTTAGTCGCCTGCAAAGAAAACTTCAGGGCACGGACCACGTCCAAGTTACGCAACATACGCTCCTTCTTAGAAGAAGGGTTAGGACATAATGAAGGAACCACAATTTCCTGATTAATATTCTTATTAGAAACAACCTTAGGAAGGAAACCAGGTTTGGTATGTAAAACCACCTTATCAGAATGGAAGATAAGATAAGGCGAATCACATTGTAACGCTGAAAGCTCTGAAACTCTACGAGCAGAAGAAATAGCAACCGAAAATAAAACTTTCCAAGATAACAACTTAATATCTATGGAATGCATGGGTTCAAACGGAACCCCTTGAAGAACATTAAGAACTAAATTCAAACTCCAGGGTGGAGCAATTGGTCTAAACACAGGCTTAATTCTGGTTAGAGCCTGACAAAAAGACTGAACGTTTGGAACATCTGCCAAACGTTTGTGTAGTAAAGTTGACAAAGCAGAGATTTGTCCTTTTAAGGAACTCGCTGATAACCCTTTCTCCAATCCTTCTTGGAGAAAAGACAGAATCCTGGGAATCCTAACTCTACTCCATGAGTAGCCTTTGGATTCATACCAAAAAAGATATTTACGCCATATCTTATGATAGATCTTTCTAGTGACAGGTTTACGTGCCTGAATCAAACTATCAATGACCGAATCAGAGAACTCCCGCTTAGATAAAATCAAGCGTTCAATCTCCAAGCAGTCAGTTGCAGAGAAATTAGATTTGGGTGTTGAAAGGGTCCCTGAATGAGAAGGTCCTGCCTCAATGGAAGCTTCCATGGCGGCAGAGAGGACATGTCCACTAGATCGGCATACAAAGTCCTGCGAGGCCACGCAGGCACAATTAGAATTACTGAAGCCCTCTCCTGTTTGATCCGAGCAATCACCCGGGGCAGGAGAGCAAACGGTGGAAACACATAAGCTAGGTTGAACGACCAAGGCATCTATCAGTTCGGCCTGAGGATCCCTTGACCTGGATCCGTATCTTGGAAGCTTGGCATTCTGACGAGATGCCATCAGATCCAAGCTCTGAAACTCTACGAGCAGAAGGATCAGAGTGGCAAAGACCTCCGGATGGAGTTCCCACTCCCCCGGATGAAACATCTGTCTGCTTAAAAAGTCCGCTTCCCAGTTGTCCACTCCTGGGATGTAGATTGCTGACAGATAACAAGAGTGGGCCTCCACCCACGAATTATCTTGGATACTTCTGTCATCGCTAAGGAACTCCTTGTTCCTCCCTGATGATTGATGTAAGCCACAGTCGCGATGTTGTCCGACTGGAAGCGAATGAATTTGGCTGAAGCCAACTGAGGCCACGCCTGAAGCGCATTGAATATTGCTCTCAATTCCAGAATATTGATTGGAAGAAGTGACTCCGACTCAGTCCACACACCCTGAGCCTTCAGGGAATTCCAAACCGCACCCCAACCTAGAAGGTCGTCACTATCACCCATGAGGGTCTGCGGAAGTACGTCCCTTGGGACAGATGATCCTGAGACAACCACCAAAGAATGGAGTCTCTTGTCTCCTGATCCAGATCTATCTGAGGAGACAAATTTGCATAATCTCCATTCAACTGTCTGAGCATGCTGAGATGAAAACAAGCAAACGGAATGATATCCATTGCCGCCACCATGAATCCAATTACCTCCATGCACTGGGCCACTGATGGCCGAGGATTGGACTGAAGGGCTCGGCATGTATTCAGAATCTTTAACTTTCTGACCTCTGTCTAATAGATTCCATATCCATGAAAATTTTCTTGGAGTTCCCAGGAAGGGAACCTTGGTCTGTGAAATTAATGAACTCTTTTCTAGATTCACCTTCCACCCGTGAGTCCTCAGAAAGGATGAGACTTTGTCAGATGGTAAGACGACGCCTGGATCAGAATATCGTCCAGATAAGGCGCCACTGCAATACCCCGTGGCCTGAGAACCACCAGAAGGGACCCTAAAACCTTTGTGAAGATCCTGGGTGCTGTGGCCAACCCGAAGGGAAGAGCCAGGAACTGAAAAGGTTTGTCCAGAAAGGCAAACCTTAGGAACTGATGATGATCCTTGTGGATAGGAATATGAAGGTATGCATCCTTCAAGTCCACGGTAGTCAAATATTGACCCTCCTGGATCAATGGCAGAGTTGTTCGAATAGTCTCCATTTTGAAGGATGGGACTCTGAGAAACTTGTTTAGACTCTTTAGATCTAAAATGGGTCGAAACGTGCCCTCCTCTTTAGATCTAAAATGGGTCAAAACGTGCCCTCCTCTATTTTGGGGACCACGAAAAGATTTGAGTAAAACCCCTGTCCCAGTCATGGAATGGGACGAATTACTCCCATAGTAGAGAGGTCTTTTACACAACGTAAGAACGACTCTCTTTTTGTCTGGTTTGCAGACAATCGTGACAGAAGAAACCTCCCCCTTGGGAGAGAACTTTGTTGTTTACCCTTGTTCCAAGCCTGGTTGGGTCTCCAGACAGACTTGGCCTGAGCAAAATTCCCTTCCTGCTTGGCGGAAGAAGAGGAAGAAGAGGGGACTCCTTTAAAGTTCCGAAAGGAACAAAAATTATTTTGTTTACCCCTCAGTTTAGCAGTTCTATCCTGAGGTAGGAGATGACCCTTACCTCCCGTAATGTCAGAAATGATCTCTTTCAAGTCAGGCCCGTATAGGGTTTTCCCTTTGAAAGGAATAGCCAAAAGCTTCGACTTAGATGACACATCAGCAGACCAAGATTTTAACCATAACGCTCTACGCGCTAAAATAGCAAATCCGGCATTCTTAACCGCCAACTTGGCAATCTGAAAGGCGGCATCTGTAATAAAAGAATTAGCCAGCTTAAGAGCCTTAATTCTATCTAAAATTTCCTCTAAAGGAGTCTCAGTCTTAAGAGACTCCTCTAAAGCATCAAACCAGAAGGCCGCCGCAGTGGTAACTGGTACAATGCAGGCCGTTGGTTGTAAAAGGAAACCCTGATGAATAAACATTTTCTTTAGAAGACCCTGCAATTTCTTAAAGGTTGTGACGCTTGGGGAGAAGTTAGCGGTATACCCTGATTCTCCTCAGACTGAGAATCATCCTTAGACACATTTTCTTTACATAAAATTTGTGCTTTACATTGTAAGGCCCTCTCGGTACACGAGGGACAAAAAAACAGAGGGGGTTCCACAGTGGCATCTAAACACAGAGCAAGGAGTTTCCTCCTCAGTGTCAGACATGTTAAACAGACTAGCAATATTAATAATAGTCGTACTTTGCTTAAAATATTGAGCTCTGAATTCAAATTGTATGCAAAAATGTTAATGCAAAAAAACTGTACTGCGCCTTTAAATTTTAAAAGCGCAACTATTTTTCTGATATCTGCAAAAACGTGTTTGGAACAGAAAAAATTATTTAAAGTGCCCAAAATACTCTATTAGTATTGCATCCACTTGCTGAGATATGTAAGAAAACAATATATATTGATTATAACAGAAATTTATTTATTATCTTAATTTGGCCCCTGCACCACGCCACAGCTCTGCTGTGGCGCCTACCTGCCCCCGGAATACACTTGCTGTAGCCTGATAAGCTTGAAAAAACCCTTTGAAGGCCGAGACAACTTAGGCCCCACCGGAGCCCCAGCCTCGGCTTGCTATGCGATCCGGATGATACTGCGCATCTGAGTGTGCGAAAATAGGCCCCGCCCACCATGGGCGTAACTCTATTCCTGACTAAGACCCGCATGGGTCGTAAGTAAAAACAAACATGTCGACTTGTAAAAAAAAATAAAGCCATGTGCCCTCTAGTATACACTGTAACATCGTAACACTGCACTCCCTCAGGCCAGTGATAAAGGTAACAGCCCTTAAGCAAACCGCAACTCCCAGCATCCAGCCCTTGAATAAGCCTCAAGGATATATTTACATACGTTGGCAAATAAAATAAAGGGATTCCAGGTACACCATTTCCTTTCATATAGTGCATACTGCTTACCCTTCCCCATATAGGGAAAAATGTCAGCCTGTTCTTTCTGATGTATCAAGTCTCCCCAGAAACAAAAGACTGAACATACCTCAATGCTGCTTGTAGCAAGACACCGTTCTCCACACTGAAGATTTCTCTTACACTACCTTCAGCTGCGCTGTGGGAACCATCATGGATCTTAGATAATGTTTGCTAAGATCATCAACATCAGGGCAGAAAATAAGATGTCTCCACTCCTCTTGGGAAGCAATAGACTGACAATTTCCCCCTGAGAAAAATAATACTCACTCGCACCATTTTAAAATAAAAAACTTCTTGATTGAAGAATCTAAACTAACACCTCACTTTACCTCTTCCTATTACTAACACAGGCAAAGAGAATGACTGGGGGTGGAGGGAAGGGAGGAGCTATATATACAGCTCTGCTGTGGTGCTCTTTGCCACTTCCTGCTAGCAGGAGGTTAATATCCCACAAGTAAGGATGAAATCTGTGGACTCGTCATATCTTGTAGAAGAAACATTATTTAAAATCAAACCTTACTTAGTGTGCTTTAAATCATAAATTTAATCAATTTGATTTAAATCAGATCCACCCTGATTTAAAACTGTTTAACCAGTTTGTTAGATCCCAATGTTTTTCATCTTAAAGGAAAATGCAACCCAAAACTTGTTCTCTTGGTATGTCTTTGTTGAAAAGCATGCCTAGGTAGGCTCAGGAGAAGAAATGCACCATGGCGATTGGTGGCTGCACATATATGCCTCGTCATTGACTCACCCAATGTGTTCAGCTAGCTCCCAATAGTGCGCTGCTTAACCTTTAACAGAGGATACCAACAGAATGAAACAAAATTTGGTAACAGTAATTTGAAAATAGTTTAAAAATGTGAAAATTGTTTAAAATCACCTGCTCTTTCTGAATCATGAAATACATTTTGGGTTTCATGTCCTTTTAAGGTAAATACTTTGGGGTCTAACAAACTTGTCAACAGTTTAAATCGCGGTATTTAACTCAAGCACTGAAAGGCAGCAAAGCACGCCCGGGTTTGTAAAAGGGTGAGAATCAGATATGTTTGTTTCATTACTCCAGCAAATAAATCATAGTAAAAAAAAATGACATGCTCTTATTTGTTTAGATCATATCATTTTTGCACTACCGACCCTGAAAGTTGAGCTTTAGCGTTGCAGTGAATTGCTGCTCCCATGCAGGAAATGGCATGCTTTCTTAAACATGTACACTTTTTATTTTAGGTTAGTGTCAAGTTTATTTTTTGTATTATTTTTAACTGTATGGATACGTAAGAAGGTTTTATATACACAACATTTAAAGTACCCTTTCACGCTACAGAGCTTTACCCACTCACTTCACAGCTTCAAAACTCTTGAAAACAATGCATGCAACTAACCTGTTTTGGAACAGAATAATCCACTGCAGTTGGCAAAGTTATTTGATCCCCACTTAGCTTTCTGCCCCGTCCAGATCTACAAACAGAAAATCACAACAAAACAACTGCTGTTCACCTTAAAACATTTTAAATAGATGCAAAGAAACAAACATACTTTTTAATTTATTGTATTTTCAAAACATGTAAATAAAAACAAGTATGTCTTGTATACAGTGGTTTTACACGAATAAATAAATAAAATATCCCTAATGCAAATGTTGTGAGCCAGTGAACTATATATATAGTATATATGGAAAAAATTCTGCTATAATCCGATTGATAGCTCAATATTTCACATTCCCAAACAAGTGAAACTATAAAGAATATGGATTGGAGCTAGACAAGATTCATGTGTTTTTGTTGTTCTTTATATAAAAAAAAACAAAAAACTTACTACACAATATGTTAAAATTCCTGTTAGCAGAACAGATGATATCTTTAAAAATACAGTTATTTTATTAGAAACATAGAAACAGATATTGACGGCAGATAAGAGCCATAGTCCCAGCAAGTCTGCCCGATGTTACCTAACAATATAAACTTATCTAGTTTGTAGGATAGCCTTATGCTTGTCCCAGGTATTTTTAAAGTCCCCCATAGTGTTTGTCATTACAACCTCTTGAGGAAGTTTATTCCATAAATCAATCACTCTGTAAAGAAGTGCTTCCTCAAATTACTCCTGAATCTACTACCCTTTAGCTTGAGCTCATGACCCCTTGTTCTTGAATTTTCCATTTTATGTAAAATACCCACAGTCTCAGTTTTACTAAGCCCTTTAACGTACTTGAAAGTTGCTATCATATCACCTCTTTCCCTTCTCTCCTCTAAGCTATACATATTTAGGTCATTGAGCCTATCCTGGTAAGTTTTATTTTTTAGACCATGTACCATTTTGGTAGCTCTCCTTCATATTCATATTATTAGCTGTAATAGTATAAACGTCTGTGTGACAGCTATAACAGATAAAGTTGAACTATTAAATTTTGTATATGTCATCCTTATAAAACAGCTGCTAAACTTGCAGAGCCTAACTGTTCTGGGTCCTCTACTCTTCTCCAACTATACTTCTTCACTGGGTAAATTTATCAACAGTTATGGCTTCAAATATCACCTCTATGCCGACGATACCCAGATCTACCTCTCCACTCCTGCTCTCTCTCCATCTGTCCTTTCTCATGTCAGCAACTGCTTATCTGGTATTTCTTCCTGGATGGCCTCTCACCACCTAAGGATTAACATGTCCAAGACTGAGCTCCTTCTTATCCCCCCCTCAAGCTCTATGCCGACTTCTGACTTCTCTATCCCTGTTGGCGGCATCACCATTTCCCCATCGCCCCAAGTCCGCTGTCTTGGAGTTACACTTGACTCAAATCTTTCCTTTGTCCCCCATATCCAATCGCTTTCTACATCCTTCCTCAACCATCTACACAAAATTTCAAAGATTCGCCCTTTTCTGAGCGCTGACACCACAAAGCAAATAATCCACTCCCTTGTTATTTCCCAACTTGACTACTGCAATAACCTACTCGCTGGCCTTCCTCTTTCCCGCCTCTCTCCCCTTCAATCCATCCTAAATGCCTCAGCCAGGCTGATCCACCTTTCCCGTCGCTCTGTATCTGCTGCACCTCTCTGCGAGTCCCTTCATTGGCTCCCCATTCACAGCAGAATTAAATTCAAAATTCTCACCCACGCCGCTCCCCTCTACCTATCCTCTCTAATACACAAGTATACTCCAACCGGCCCACTAAGATCCAACAATGACCTGCTCCTTGCATCCATGACTATCACCTCCTCTCATGCTATACTGCAGGACTTCTGTCGTGCAGCACCTACCCTCTGGAACACTCTCCCTCGTGCTGTCAGGCTTTGCCCTAATCTTTCTTCCTTTAAATGTTCCCTGAATACTTTTCTATTCAGAGAAGCCTACCACCCAACTTAATAATAAATTAATTTCACTTACCTAACATTTCCCTCATCTAACTCTGTATTAACATCTTTCTCAATCTTGCAGTCCTCACCTCCTGTTTCTCAACCTCCTACCCCTTCTAGATTGTAAGCTCCCACGGAAATAGGGCCCTCTATCCCTCCTGTATGTGTTTGTAAATTTTGTCCCGTCTCTTACAAGTCTTGTGCCGTTTTATTTATATGAATTGTATCCATGGACAGCGCTGCGGAATATGTTGGCACTTCATATAATAATAATAATAATAACAACAACAACAACTTATGGTGCAAAATCCATCATATGAACAGTTAATCAGTGTGGCATTATGAGGTAGCTAAGTGACTAAACTAACATTTTCTGCTATACAAAGCACAAATGAATTACATAATAAAATAAAATGTATTTATTGATAATTTGTGCAGCAAGCATTGAAAATTTTAGTTTAATATCGGCTTAAATTTTAGCTGGATGGTGAGTAAAATCAGCCGGTGTTGTGCCTATTAAAAAGGTCCTGGGAAGAACACGGAGTTAATGGTATTTTCACAACAGCAACCATAACAGAAAAACAAAAGTTACTGTTACACTCACATATTATATGATTTAATACAACGTCCAATGTTACAAATCAGAGCTAAATGGATAGTTTTAAAACACGTCAATCTATTAACATAATTAAAAGAAAAAAAACAAAAGGAACTTAAATTATTATTGAACAATACCTGCATATCAGTCTCTTGAAGAAAGCGAGCACAGAGGCAAAGCAAGTGCAAATTTTAAAAAGTCTGAACTGTGTAATGGCCATTTTGAGTTCACTTTACCTAACATAAAGAAAGAGAAACAAATTAGCCAATTGATATTAGCTTTTTTTAATAAGATTTCTAAACTGATCTGCAATTGTATAAAATGTCACAATCAGACCGAGTTCAGGGACTAGAGTTCATTTTCCACACTGAGGTGCAAACACACATTGTGCTTTACACATTCTTTCCGGTACGGCTCCTGTAATCCTCAGTCTACAAATGGAAAACTATAGTTTACATCCCAGAGCATGTTTACATTGGGGCTGAGGTTCACATTATCAAATTACTCATGAATGCATGAAAGTATCTGATGCTCAAAGAATTGTAGCCAGACACTGCATAACATTGTCTATTAATACTCAGATCACAGTATGTTCCTTTTATATCTTATTTTATTACAGGAGTAACCAAAGTGTAATCCATGTAATAAACCATGTAGTGTAATAAATATGTCAAATGTGGACCAAGGCCGTAAGCTAACAGTTATCACACATCCACAACTAATCATCTCTGACACACCATAGGGAGGGAAAATCAACTGATCGACTACAGCATGCATTTGTACTGTACAGCCACAAGCACAGTTCATTCATCTACACTCAGCATGCATTTGCTACTGTACAGCCACAAGCACAGTTCATTCAACTACACTCAGCATGCATTTGTACTGTACAAGCACAGTTCATTCATCTACACTCAGCATGCATTTGCATTGTACAGCCACAAGCACAGTTCATTCAACTACAGCATGCATTTGTACTGTACAGCCACAAGCACAGTTGATTCATCTACACTCAGCATGCATCTGTACTGTACTGCACAAGCACAGTTCATTCAACTACAGCATGCATTTGTACTGTACAGCTACAAGCACAGTTCATTCAACTACAGCATGCATTTGTACTGTACAGCTACAAGCACAGTTCATTCAACTACAGCATGCATTTGTACTGTAAAGCCACAAGCACAGTTCATTCAACTACAGCATGCATTTGTACTGTACAGCTACAAGCACAGTTCATTCAACTACAGCATGCATTTGTACTGTACAGCTACAAGCACAGTTCATTCAACTACAGCATGCATTTGTACTGTACAGCTACAAGCACAGTTCATTCAACTACAGCATGCATTTGTACTGTAAAGCCACGAGCACAGTTCATTCAACTACAGCATGCATTTGTACTGTACAGCCACAAGCACAATTCATTCAACTACAGCATGCATTTGTACTGTAAAGCCACGAGCACAGTTCATTCAACTACAGCATGCATTTGTACTGTAAAGCCACAAGCACAATTCATTCAACTACAGCATGCATTTGTACTGTACAGCCACAAGCACAATTCATTCAACTACAGCATGCATTTGTACTGTACAGCCACAAGCACAGTTCATTCAACTACAGCATGCATTTGTACTGTAAAGCCACAAGCACAATTCATTCAACTACAGCATGCATTTGTACTGTACAGCCACAAGCACAGTTCATTTGTATGTTATTAAAATGTTTGTAAGAATATAAGATTGCAATCACACAATCATTTGATAAACAGCAAAGAGCTAAACTGGAAACGGGTCTGAGCAATTTAAATTTAGAGATAAGTTATATAAAAATGGACATTTCTTTATATTACAGGGACATTAAACAATTAAATTCACCATAAAATGCACAGTGAAAATAATTTCCAATGTACGTTCCTTATTTATTTTGCCGGTTTTTACTGTTAATTAAACTGTAATATTGTAGCATTTCTACTCCCCCAGAGAATCCTGAGGGATGCAGAATCCTAAACGTACTACATGCTACATGTTGACTGGTTGGTATATGCAGGATCTAATTTACATCTGCCCTTAAAGGGCCAGTACAGTAGAAACATGACATGCTCTAATTCTTTAGAGTATGTCATTTTTAAGTGTTGCGATTCTGTAACACTGTGTTTAACCCACGCAAAGGGGTTAACACATAGTAGAAGTACGGGTGTGCTAGTCCCGAACAGAAACTGCTGATTTTTCTACTATAACAGCCCTTTTATTGGCCACAGCGAAGCGATAGTATTTATAACACTTAAGAGATTTCTTAAGGTGTGTGATCCTGATAAGATTTTTTTGGGAGTTAAAATAATGCTTGTAAAATAAAAAATTATTTACAGATCTGTTGCAATCCAATAATTACTGGATGATTATATGAAATAAAATTACTTCAATTTCTCTTTTATGTTCTCCTTAGATATGTCTAGTCTTAATTTACAACAAGGGATTTCAGTACATCTTGTATGAAATAATTATAATAATGCTAACAAATAAAAACAGTGTGTGGAAAAAAAAAGGGGCAAGTTATTTGAATTCCTCTACAAATACTAATCCTTGACAATTTAATCTGAAAAGTAAAATGTTGCATAAAGTGGGTGATAATGAAAGATAGTAGGGTACCCTCTGCTCAACCAGAGAACATTTAGTAGATTCAGCATCCCTAAACACTACAAAAAATGTAAACACGTTAGATTTTTACACTTGCACAAGGCTTATCCACAAACAGTCTCTCCATACTTTGAACATAATCAGGGCTGAAAACGTCCACTTGCATGTGGCAGAGAAGTAACCTTGAGCATACAATAGCATTTTCCAAAACTGGTAATTTAAGGTAAAATATTACCATATTTTACTGGTAACAATTAAATTATCAAGTTGTGTTACTAAACACTAACATAAATTAGTAACAGAATCTACAGCAATAGCTCTTAAAGGGCCATAATACCCAAATGTTTAAACACTTGAAAGTGATGCAGCATAGCTGTAAAAAGCTGATTAGAAAATATCACCTGAACATCTCTATGTAAAAAAGAAAGATATTTTACCTCAAAAGTTCCTCAGTAGCCACCTCCCATTGTAAAGGATTTCTAAGCAGCATTTTAGTGTGTTTGTCCCGGGACATCTGAAGGGACTAGCATCGTGCACTCTCATATTATTTCACCAATCAGGTAAAGGAAGCTTACTATGAAATCTCATGAGAGTTAAGTGAAATCTCATGAGATCACAGTAAGAGTTCATGACCTCAGCACTGCTGATGGGCTGCTGTTCATTTCTTCATTTTTTTGAATTTTTTTTACCTGCAGCTGGGAGCAGCTGAGTATAACTTTTTACACAGAACTTACTCTGCTGAGCTGAGGAAATTATGAGGTAAAATATCTTCCTTTTTTATATAGAGATGCTCAGGTGATATTTTCCTGTCAGCTTTTTACAGTTATACTGCATCAGTTTCAAGTGATTTAGCATATGAGTATTATGTCCCTTTAAAATGGAAAAAAAAGCATATGAATATGGAACTCTGATCAAATTAGCATTAAGTTTCTATACTGGATAACACCGCATGACTGACAAATCCCAATATTCAGGGACCACAAATCCTAGAATTCGACCCATAGGTCCTAATGTCTCAGACAATTCTATATTTAAATCTCTACAAACCTATGATTAAGCACGAATTTAGCGTGAAACACATCAGGGGTTCTTGCCTTACATCCCTGCATCACCATGTTTGCCTTTTGGAATAAAAGTTATATTTTATTGTTTACCCCTGGAGTGCTCATGGCTCTTTTTGTTACAAAACTTATAATGCAGATCCCCAAATTTCTAAATAGCTCCTAAATTGATTATAGTTTTTGAAGCCTTTGGTTATTAAAATGAAACCGCTGTGTTTGGGATCCTATAATCTATTTAGAAAAAATTGAAACAGATTACATACTAATACCCTAGTAGTGGCACAGACAATATGATATTAAAAATACATAGCAGATCGTGTTTGACCACTACAGATATGAAAAATCTACACGCAATCAATTTAACCATTTCAGTGTTATCAATTTATCACCCCTCAATACATTTTAACTGCACTTTATGTTTGTTTTTTTCCCTTAAAAGTAACCACACAGATTATACCCTCTCTGTAGCAGATAAGCAAAAAGAGAAAAAAAACTAAAATAAATCCCCTTGTTCATGGTGGGTTTTATGTGTATGAGATGCATGCTTTAGAGAGGGGATAGGGGCTACTTTGGAGACCTAGATCTCTTAAAATACCCGCTATTTCACAAAAATGGGGGTTAATGCCTCTATGTCTATGGAGAGAGAGAAGTACTAAAAGAAACCCATTCCTCCATATATAAAAGCTCCAGAGTGTCTAGTGAAGGGGGCATTTGAGCACTAATTCAAAAAGATAAATATCTTCTTTGAAATGAGGTGTGTAATGCATTGCTAAATAAAGGACAGAGTTACAAGTTCTATAATACCCTTTTTCCTTTAAATGATGTCCCCCTTATATTAATTGTTTCACATAGTAATCACCTGCATCCTGAGAGGACACGTTTCCTCATTCTAAAAAAGATTCCACTCTTTCTAACAAGGGGTCACATGTCTGTGTTACATGGGGGGGGGGG
This sequence comes from Bombina bombina, assembly GCF_027579735.1. Taxonomy (NCBI): domain Eukaryota; kingdom Metazoa; phylum Chordata; class Amphibia; order Anura; family Bombinatoridae; genus Bombina; species Bombina bombina. Next base: position 1,029,406,882 of record NC_069503.1, on the reverse strand, counting down.
GGTAGGGGTTTTGTCCCCCCAAACTACAAATCATCTGATACCATTTTCTCTTGTTGTCCTGTTTTAATAGTGTTCATCTGAACTGTTAAGGGACAAATGATCAGTAATGCTTGGCACTACCTTATTGTTGCTCATGTTGCAGGACACTCTTATAGAGCCCATATATTGGCAGCTACACCATACACAAGTAAATGTCATCCATTATATTAAATAAAAGCAGATTCGCCTAGTGCGGGGATTATACATGTACATGGCTCCTGTGTGTTACATTATCATACAGGATGTAATAAAGTCAACACACACTGTTGACAAATGGTACTATGTTATACAGCCTCTAAACAATAAGCAAAAAAGGCAGAGCAAATAATGGTACAAGATGTCTTCCATACATAGCAGGACAAGTCATTCTTCACACTGAAGCAATTAATGCTCTATGAAACGAACACCAAACATCTGAGAACTGTACAATAAATTGGATCATTTTACCACACAAAGGTCAACTTTTACACTTTCTTGAAATCTTATTTTCCACATAAACATGCAAAATGTGTTTGATAAGGGTCAGAAGTAAATTGTTTAATGTATTATTGTCAGAGCCGCATATTTAGCTAAATGTAATTACCAATGATAAAAAACAAACAAATGTGATTACCTGAGTAATATGTATTCCTTGTGCTTCATTCAATGTTCTGTAATATTAAGAAACTGAGTTCCTGTTTTCAACATAGAGTATTAGAGGGGTGAAAAAGAAAAAAACACGTGATCAGGTGTCTGAATGTTAATTTAGAAAAATATTTGTTGACTTAACGTGTTTCTAACTATATGCCTGCATTCCCAAAATAAGAGCCCATTGCTGCTCTGCCATTAAAGGGACACTAAAGCCAAAAATATTTCATTTGTGATTCAGATAGAAAGTTGCTTAAAATTGCATGCTCTAATTTCTTCCTATTATCAATTTTTCTTTGTTCTTTTGCTATCTGCATGCTCTATCTGAATCATGAAAGAAAAAAAATTAGGTTTAGTATCCCTTTAATATAAACAAAATGTAAATAATGTATCTAACTAGCATAATTAGTAGAATATCTATACATAGATGGATACAAATATAAATGAATTATCTAGTAAAAAAATCAGAGAATGTCAAAGGCAACCACCCCCTGCTGACTAAGAGAATTCCTGGTTGTAAGTCGGGGGGCTTGGAGGAAGACTTTCAAAGCACATATCAGCCACCAGGCCACCTACAAGTACAAGAGACCCCTTGCAGCACTTAAAATGCTGTTTACACTGAGGGGGCCCTACCTCCCTCAATATGTATGGTAAGAGGGACAAATTACCCATCATAATATGTAGGTGATTAGAGCTCATAGAATAGACAATAAATGTGCTGCAGGTTATTGCCACTTTAACGATAATCATCTACAACTTTCAGGGGTATGTGACCCCCTCATGTGAAAGAGGGGATTATTCACTTTTTTTTCAGGAGACACAACCCTTTAATTTTCAGGTCATTCCCATGGTAATTGTGATCAATGATCCACAAGATCCTGTATCCCCCATAAAATGCAGAAGAGCATGAGACCCCAGTTTGGAAAAAGAAGAGCCCTCTCCTTCCTAAGTGGGGTCTCATACCCCTGTTTTTAGTATAAATATTAAAATGGAAATCACCTAACTAATGTTTTTACTTTATCGGAGCTATGGTACCAAAAATAACATACAACACACAAAAAACCGCATTTGAAAGAGGGGATTACCTATTTTCAAATGAGATGTCTCATGCCCCTTTCAACTGCAGGTGATTGAAATTACATTTGCCTGTATAGTAGATACCTTTTATAGTGCTCTAGCCTATAAATGGGAACATAGCACAAACAAAACAAGAACTACAATGGAGCAAGTGACCCCTCTGAAAATGAGAGCCTGTTCCCTTTCAAATGAGGTGTCCCTCACCCAATTGGCTGGGTTTGAAAATGTTTTTTAATTTGTATATCTCAAATTAAAAAACATAATTTTCCCATTTAACAAATATATTATTGCAAAAACAAAAGCAACATTTTTTAAAAAGGACTACAAGCTACCACACCCACCTTTTTACAGGTTATAACCTCCAAAAACGGGATGCCATACTATGATGTAAAAGACAGAGAAATTCAACATTAATAGACAATGCACATTTGCGCAGTTACAGTATTAGCATTTAGCTTTTACTAATAGGTAAACAAAAATGCAATACAAAAAAAAAGAACAAATCAATTAGTCTTAAATATTCACTTTTAAATTATAAACTCTATAGACGTGCATTTGTGTTGTTATGAATCCAAATTCGTTAACCCGGATATTTGTTTCATTTTCACAAAATGAATATACGAACATATGCACCACGAAGTTTAAAGAAAACTAATAAATACTGATGAAATGTCACTATTCATTTGTCCACTTTTTTTTTTTTTTTTTTATTTACCTATGAAAACAATATATATTTTTAAATAACACAACCCAAGGTGTTGATCTAGGCCAATTTTGTTATATTTCATTTGGGTTTCTCACTGCGATTATTAACACACAACTACTACATTGTTGTAAAAGCTTCTCTAGGGTTCCCCCTTTGCTTAAAAACAGTAGGCATGCATGGCTTTGCCCTTGTTTTGTGGCAATTAGAAGGCAGCTAATTGCAGCTGCACACCACACTTCTGAAATTCCAGGCAGTAAAGGGGTTAATTAGGTAGCATGTAAAGTTAAAGGGACAAGAAACACAACATTTTTCTTTCTTGATTCAGATAGAGAATACAATTTTAAACAACTTTCCAGTTTACTTCTATTATCTAATTTGCTTTATTCTCTTGGTATTTGTTGAAAAAGCAGCAATGCACTGGGTGAGCCAATAACATGAAGCATATATGTGCAGCCACCAATCAGCAGTTCATAAACCTACCTACAGTAGGTATCCTTTTCAACAAAGGATACCAAGACAACAAAACAAATTAGAAAATATAATTAAATTAGAAAGTTGTTTAAAACCACATGCTCTCTCTCTGAATCATGAAAGAAAAAACTCCCTTTAAAATTTTAGCTGTAGTGTAGAGATTACCCTCCCACCCCCTGATCCCTCCCGACATCTCAGGTACTGGAAGACAATCTGCTAGTATGCAGTTTAGGGATTTTATTTATTTTAATTCTGTAGTGTAGGGAACCCTCCTCACCCACATAATCCCACCCCCAACAGCTCTCTAAACCTACCCCCTACCACTACTCCCCATCATCTTTGTTACTGGCAGCTAGTCTGCCAGTAACAAATTATACAGCTTTTTTTTTCTTTTCTATTTAGTAATTTTATTTACTGTAGTGGACACCCCCCCCTTCCAAGATCACTTCTTTTTCTGCAGTGTAATTTTTCTGTAGTGTAGGGAACCCTTCCTCCCCCTTCCCCGCTGGGCCGATCCACACTCCTACAACTTGGCAACAACAATGATTATTACAAAGAGTGACACAGACAGTGCCACTCTCTGTAACTATCGGCGATCTGCCTTCAAATAGTAAGATCATGCTTGATTCTCTATATGAAGGCCTTCTGCCCCCAGCTCCAGTCTCTGCTGTCTAAGTTGACACTGGGAACCGCAGCTTGTGCTGCAGTGTTAGACGTAGGTACTATGTCAACATGATACGCTGGGCAAAGCACTGTGTGACGTAGCACCTACGTCCAATTGGCACAAGGGGTTAAATAACACGACAAAAATGTACTTCTGGTCCATATGATATTGCTGCAGTCTCCTATACCATCAAAAGAAGGGTTTTAATATTTGCAGTTCAACAAATCATAGATAAAGAACCAAAATGCTATTTGCTCTGATATATTTGGGCAAAACTAGTGTCTCCATATGTAAAGATCTGGAGAATATCGCCCTAAAAGGATATAAACAGACTAAAAACCATTATATAATACAGGAAGGGCCAAATGTTTCTGGCTACTAAATTTATGGGCTCGCTTATGCGCTTATCGTTGAGCGCTCAAAAAGGTAAAGATTTTAAAAAATAATGAAGTATAAAAAATGTGATGAATTAAACTCACCCTTATTTTGCAAAGTTTATCAGATGCAGTGGGGCAGTTGCATGAAGTTGACCTTCACTTTAAAAAGGGACACAAGTGAAAATTAAACTTTCATGATTCAGATAGAGCATGCAATTTTAAACAACTTTCCAATTTACTTCCATTAACACAATGTGCAGTCTTTTTAAAATTTAGACTTTGAGCCACCAGCTCCTACTAAGCATGTGCAAGAATCCACAGAATATACATATATGCATTTGTAATTGGCTGATGGCTGTCACATGATACAGGTGTGACTATTGAACTAAAGTTCAGACTATGAGCTATTGTATTGTCTTATTGTGCATTTGTTGATTATGCAAATCTACTGTATTTACTGACCCTTTAAAGGGACATTAAACACTAAATACATGCTAGATAGAATGATACATTCAAAGAAAAGATTAGTCCATGAGTAACATGTAGATGTATTTTTTAAAGTTTCATTAGTTGTTTAAAAAGTGACAAAATAAGTAAAGTTTTAGTGTCTATAAAACACTGGGAGCTGCCATGTTGTAACTTGTGTTACCTTCTCTGCTGTGGCCAATTAGGGACCGTTATAAATAGGTCACTAGAGTGTGCAGCCAATGGTTGTCCTGGATTTAACGGTGTTCTGCACTTCCATTTCTAACAGGAACTGAAAAGCTCACAATTTCAGAATGGAATTACAGGCAAAGAGGACAAAATAAATAATGAAAGTATATTGCAGAGTTGTTTTATATATACAATTTATAATTTTATACTACCAACTCAAAGTGTTTAATGTCCCTTTAAGCAAGATACATAGGCAGATTTAATGGACATTATAGTAAAAAAAATACATGAAGTAAAAGTGTTACTGCTCAGGAGCCGCAAAGAACTACTGGACCCAAACAGAAACTGATGACACGAAACAGCTGCTGCTTATTGTTCTTTGCATCTTTAACTTTAGCTGTTTAATACTTCTGCAGTCCTGGGGACACTAAAGCTACAATTACTCTTACAAATAAGAGACCTTTAAGTTTCCACTATAATAGCACTTTAAATGGGCCTTGTTTGTCTCTGACGACTTCAAAATAATGCAGCAATAGATCAAAAAATATAAACTGGGTCATGTAATTTTCATATCCTTTAGCTAGTAAGGAATTTGCTTCAGTTATAATGAATGAATTCTAAACACTTTTGCAGTTGAAGTAAATATTTTTTTTATAAATTTAACAATGCTTAATACAGAAGCACAAGATCTTGCTTATCCAAACACTACAGCAACTATAGTGTATTACAAACAAGCTCTTACAGCTGATCCCAGAACTACATTGCCCAACTATTTTGTATTGATTATATATATATATATATATATATATATATACACATATATATATATATATATACACACACACACTGAAGTGACTGCTCTTTGATTCATATAAATGTATAACTCCTGGGATAAAGCAAATGATCTTAAACAATACGTATAGACAATGACGATAGAAAGCTGACAAACATTTTAGGTCGAGCCATTTTGCACAATACGATATCATGTCAATGCATTAGACATACATGCATTACGCGAGCTCCCTGTCACACAGTGACGAGACACATAAGCAGTGCAGCACCCCAAACAGAAGCCAAATTCACCTCCTTGTGTATTATGGCCAGCGGAACCGGATCTTCCTCTTACCCATAAATCCCCGGCCTGAATGGGCAAACACAGGTAGGTCGGCTCAGCAGGAAGTGGCGGTGCTACAGGCCTTTGATAAGGGAGACATGAGGTTGGTTGTCCAGCGCTACGCGCTGCTTAGAATGGGCTAGAGCTGTTCACAAGCCTGAAGGTTCTGGCCAACCAGTGTGTAGATTGCTGGCTGGCTTCACGTCGATGACGTTGAAGCATCACGATCACGCTGTAGGGGCGGGACAAAGTAATGTTGTTTTTTTGTGAGGAATGGTTTGAGAAGTTGCGATATTCTATTTTTGGACGATATATCATATGGTTTGGCTGTTTTTTTTGTGTTATTTTTTTATAAGAGTTCGGCCATGTAAAATTAATAGATATCACACGGGTTTTATAAAAGACTATGATGTTGGACAACCTTCAGCTAACGGCCAAAACCGACTATAGATAAATATAGATATATATTGGACATTATACATATATAGGACAAGGGGAATACAAAGTTTGGTGAAAACCACATAATATCAACTGAGCAATTTGAATTATAATGTCTTGAAAAAGGCTTGCATGTAAGCCGAAACGTCGTCTGTTTTTGATGTTTGTTTTATAAAAAGATACTGCAATAAAGAGAGGATTTTTTTAAGCACTTGTTAGTATCCTCAACCTGCATTGCGATATCCATTAAAACTCTAGAGGCTGCACCCACGCATATACATGGAAGTTATTGAGTAAGAGCATGGCAACTTGGATTCTTTTACATATATATGTGTGTGTATGTATATATGTATATATATAAACACAGAAGGGGACTGCACTCTCAGACTGGCCTGGGTACACATCCTATGACGTACGTCTGGGGTTTTGCTGTTTCTCTCGTTCAGAGAGGGATTGCCTGGAATTTCGGGGCTGGACTGTACTGTGAAGTCAGGATCAGACTGATATGCTTCAGGAAAGTTCTTCTCTGTGAAAGGCACATGTTAAGCAAAAAGAGGCTGCTTTTTGGGTGGTAACTAGCCATAGAACAAGCTAATATGCTATTGTTCGTTCCCAGGTTGAACGCTTCTCTCTTTTTATTTATGCAAATTATGACACTTAGGGAAGTCTCCCAAAGTGTGATGCAGGAATCCAGACGTGGACCCGTTGCTCAGTGTGCCTAGAGGGATATAGCTGCACCTCACTGATGAGGCCCACAATAGGCCGAAACGTACGTCTGGGGTTTTGCTGTTTCTCTCGTTCAGAGAGGGATTGCCTGGTATTTCGGGGCTGGACTGTACGGTGAAGTCAGGATCAGACTGATATGCTTCAGGAAAGTTCTCTGTGAAAGACACATGTTGAGCAAAAAGAGGCTGCTTCTTGGGTGGTAACTAGCCATAGAACAATCTACTATGCTATTGTTCGTTCCCATGTTGAGCGCTTCTATCTTTTTATTTATGCAAATTATGACACTTAGGGAAGTCTCCCTAAGTGTGATGCGGGAATCCAGACGTGGACCCATTGCTCAGTGTGCCTAGAGGGATATAGCTGCACCTCAATGACGAAGCCCACAATAGGCCGAAACGTACGTCTGGGGTTTTGCTGTTTCTCTCGTTCAGAGAGGGATTGCCTGGTATTTCGGGGCTGGACTGTACTGTGAAGTCATGATCAGACTGTTATGCTTCAGGAAAGTTCTTCTTTGTGAAAGGCACATGTTGTCACGCTCGGCCGCTGGGAAGCTCCGGCGGTCCTCTCTGTGTGCTTGATTGGCAGGTAGTCTGAGCCGCCCCTTCCTGATGTCACTACCAGGCTTTTTATTCTGGGCTTCTTGTTTATTCAGTGCCAGTTTGTTTGTTACTCTTTGTGGCTCCTGTGAGGACTTCGCTGTGGAAACTCTCTAACTGCTGATTTTTTGTTGCCAAACTCTGCAAAGACTGACTAAGCTGGGTTAACCCTCAAACTTCCTGATAACCTGTTTCCAAATACTGCAAGTACTGTTTATTCTGTGAAACTCTCAAACTGCATGTTAACCTGTTGCCAAACTCTGCAAATACTGTTTATTCAGTGTAAACCTTCAAACTGCTTGATATCCTGTTGCCAAATACTGCAAGTACTGTTTATTCTGTGAAACTCTCAAACTGCATGTTAACCTGTTGCCAAACTCTGCAAATACTGTTTATTCAGTGTAAACCTTCAAACTGCTTGATATCCTGTTGCCAAATACTGCAAGTACTGTTTATTCTGTGAAACTCTCAAACTGCATGTTAAAGTGAAGGTAAAGTTTTCTTAACTAGCTATTGTATATATGTACCTTTTACTAAGTCAAAACCAGTCGCTAGGTTTGTTTTGTCAAAAAATATATTTCGGTATAATTTTAACTATATTTGTCATACCGTTCCCTGCAGAATCTCCTCCCATCCTCCATTTCCTGGATTTTGATACTGTGACGTATAGAGCGGTCCCACCCGCTCTATACGTGTCTAGTTTGCTCGTGCACACCGAGCATGGAGTAACTGCGCATGCACTTAAGTTTTGGCCATGGATCTTTGCGCATGCGTTAATCGCGGGTGTCTGTCTCTACTGCGCATGCGAAAAAACTTTGCAACATAGTATTGAATGAGTTACCGTATTCATTCAATACTAGATTGGACCACATAGAGAATAGTTGTGTTTTTTGCGATCGATCGTTTCCTTCTATTTTGCAGCGCTTGTAAGTATTAGTATAATATCGGGAATTTTATAGTGCGCATGCGCTAAACGTGGGCGCGCGAGCTTGACAAATGCGCAGTGGAAGATGTCACGCATGCGCATAAAGAGCCATGTTATTATGACGTGAATTGACGGCCGCCTAACGGCCAAAGAATCAATTGGACAACAGAACAACGTGATCGTTGTTTATAAATAAAAACAATTATACGGGTTGATTTTCGGAAAGCCGAATACATGATAATAAATTAAGATATATCCGGTAATATAAATCTTTCAAAAATTTGATGAATGAAAGTTATATTTATTTGGTTTATTATCTGTTATTAATTAGAATAGAGCGTGTCACTTTACCTTCACTTTAACCTGTTGCCAAACTCTGCAAATACTGTTTATTCAGTGTAAACTCTCATACCGAATGATAACCTGTTGCCAATCTCTGTAAGTACTGATTAATCTGTGCTACCTTCCAACTACCTGATATCCTGTTGTCTAACTCTGCAAGTACTGACTATTCAGTATTAACCTTCAAACTGCCTGATAACCTGTTGCCAAACTCTGCAAGGACTGACTATTCATTATTAACTTTCAAACTGCCTGATCACCTGTTGCCAAACTCTGCAAGGACTGACTACACAGTGTTAACCCTCAAACTACCTGATAACAAGTTACCTACTCCTGCATTATTAACTATTTCTTGTTTTATCCTTCCTCTCTTTGAGTATAAGTGGACTATCCCTGCTCTCCTGATTCTGTGGAAGACATTTCCTGAAACCAGTTCCTTACTCAGAAGTCTATTTGGCTGTTATCTTGTATTACTTTGGACTCAGGCTAACTCTGCTCCATATCGTGAGTACATTGTTTTTTAGAGGTTGTCGTGGGGTCACGTCCTGGATTAAACTCAGAGTGCAAGGGTGTTTAAATTTGCCCTAGCATTTGGGTCTTCTGGACATTTCGTAACCTGACAGTTCTGGACAGTTCAAATGCAAGCTCACAATCAAACAAACTGTGAACAAGTCAAGGGGTCACAGACTTATGTAATCACCCTAGACATATACAAAATATGGAAGGGGGCTGGACTGGGTACACAGCGAGGCTAACAAGAGGCCCACAGCAACTCTGAATCAGTTGCAGGAATTTATGACAAAGAGTGGTCATTGTGTGCATGGGACAATATCACAAATTCTCCACAAATGTGGCTTTTATGAAAGGGGGTGCAAGAAAAAAGCCACTCCTCAAGACAGGCCCCATGCAGTCACAACTGAGCTTTGCCACAACACACCTAGGAGATTCTGAGGCCACATGGAAAAAGGTGTTATGGTCAGATGAGACTAAAATTTAATTATTTGGCCTCAACAAATACAGCTCACCATCTAAATAACACCATACCTACAGTAAAGCAAGGGGGTTTCTCGGCAGCAAGCACTGGAGCACTTGTCAGGATAAAAGGAATAACAGATGGGGCAAAATATTGTCAAATTCTTGAAGAAAGTCTGCTGCCCTCTGCCAGCAAGTTGTCAATGGGAAGAAGGTTTACCTTCCAACATAACAATGACCCAAAGCACACAGCAAAAATGACTACACAGTGGTTGAAGGAGAAAAATGTTAATGTCCTTGAATGGCCTAGTGAGAGCCCAGACTTAAACCACATTGAATATCTGTGGCATGACTTGAAGATAGGGTTGCCACCCAGCCAGTATTTTACAGACACAACTGGTATTTTTAAGGTTTTTGTCAACCCTACTTGAAGACTGCAGTCCTCAAACGGTCACCATCAAATGTATCAGAACTGGAGCAGTTCTGCAAAGAAGAGTGGGCATAGATTGCACAGTCTAGATGTGCAAAGTTAGTAGAGACATATCCCAACAGACTAAAGGCTGTAATTAAAGCAGACGGTGGTTCAACAAAATACTGTAACAAGGGGGGTTATCCTTTTTCCAACTCAGTGATTCTTTTTTTTTTACATGTTCGTGTTCTATCTTTCACTTGGATGTTATAAGTTGCACTGAGTAATTACAACTGGATAAACAAAAACTGTGTCTGTCTTTATTTCAGGCTGCAAATCAACAAAACGTGATTATTTTCAAGTGGAGGGATTCTTTTCAATACCCACTGTGTGTATGTATATATGTGTGTGTGTATATATGTATATGTATGTATATGTATGTATATATATATATATATATATATATATATATATATATATATATATATATATATAGAGAGAGAGAGAGATACACTGTATATATGTGTATCTCTAATATATATATATATATATATATATATATATATATATATATATACACAAAGCTACAGTTTATATATGCATAAATATATATATATATACAGGCATACCTAATTTTATTGTGATTTGCAGATATTGTTCTTTTTACTAATTTAGGTTTGTGGCAACACCCTGTGTTGAGCAAGTCTCTGCACAATTTTTCCAACAAATAAAAATATAAACACATAAATACACATATATACATACCTATGTACACACACAACTAGCAACAAGATTATGACTCACTGAAGGCTCAGATGATGGTTAACATTTTTTAGCAAAAAATATTGTTTAACTAAGGTATATACATTGTTTTTGTAGACATTATGCTATTGCACTCTTAACCTTTTAACGCCTTTATGCCGTTCTATTCCGTCATAATTACACTGGGCTTTAGAGCCGTTATGACGGAATAGAACGTCATAGCCAACGGCTGTCCTGAATGAAGACTTCTGCGCTTCCTGGATTTGATCACGGTCTGAAAGGCGTTCCTAGGGTTATAGGGACGTCCCCCAGACCCGATCCAATAATTGAAATCTCGCAATCGTATGCACGATCGTGTGATTTTAATTTGTCTACATCGGAACTGTTCTTCCAATGTAGACACTTTAACCCTGACAGGAAAGGGTTAATAAACTACAATATAGTGTAAATATAACTTTTAAATGCGCTGGGAAACAAAAAAACATTTGTGTAAGTCTCTTTATTGCTATATTCACCTTATTGCAGTGGTCTGAAACCAAACCCACAATATCTCTGAGGTGCGTCTGTATATATATTTGTGTGGGTGATAAATTATTAAAAATAATATATATATATATATATAAATGCATGGTGAGGTGAACTGTCACTGATAGACTGCAAAATTTACACTGACTGACAGGCTGTCAGTTTACACATAGAGCCACAGTCTACAACAGCTTACTTGTCAGCCACAACCAGATAGTGTTTTCCTTGCTGAATTCAGACAGCATGTATGGGCCATGCGAGTCTACTCTACTAGGTGATGTCACTTTCAGCTGTATGATCATGTGACATGTCACAGTTGAGCGCGCTGCTGCTCTGGTACCAAGTTACCACTGACAGATTTCACTCACACAGAAAGGAGTGGGACCAAGGTAGTCAGTGACAGTTAGTGGGCCAGGGTAATACATGCAGCACCGCAGCCGGAAGGAGTGGGTGGAACATGTCCATAGTGTCACAATATTCAAAAGTAAGGGCTAAAAAAACCAAACTGGATATTTAAATGTCAAGTTTTGTTCAACAAATATTACCTGACCGTGCAACCATATGCACAACAAATACCTACCAATATTTCAAACTCTGAAGGACCCTTCACTTGACTATCATCATGAACAAACACTAAAAGGACATAATAGTACATTTTGAAATGTGCATGATTGGGTTTCAATTTAAAAAAAAAATTATTGAGGTAATTGTAGTTCACATAAATCATTTATTGCTCCTATTAAGTATTGACATTTTAATAACTTGTAAAATATAAACAGCACAAACATCAGATATGGTCACATAATGCACTTTAAACATCATATGCAACTTAATTTTTCCATATAGTATAACAAAATTTCAAACAAGACACACAGAAAATACAGCAAGACATTCTAGAATTATCTCCAAACTGCGTAGATTCATTCTATGAATATCTTTTGGATTCTGCTATATAATATCTTGTTAGATATTTTAGCTAAAATGAACTATATAATAACCTAAACAGAAGATGGCTGCTCTTAAGCCTTTAATAGATATGCCACTGTCTCTAATGCTCTGCTCTCTGAATATAATCATTATAATTGTGCATTAGGCTACTTATATACAATCCTGTCAGCTAAAAAAGGACCCCCTCCGCAAGGTCTTTCTTCAGTTCTTTAAGTTATTATTAGTTATTTGTAGTGCGCCAACAGATTCCATAGTGCTGTAAACATAGGTTTACTATGCAAAGTAGCATTTATAGGAACAAATGGGTACAGTGCCTTCTCTTATGATGGGGATTTACAAAACAGCTGGGCTCATTGGCTTACATGCTAAGGAGGTTCAAAGGGATGCCAGAAGGAGGAGAGGAACTGAGATAGGAAAAGGCTAGCGTACATTGCATGCATCCCTGAACAGTAAAGTCTTTAAGGCATACTTGAAAATTTTTAAAACTAGGGAGAGTCTTGTGGGCTAGGCAGACCGTTCCACAAAATTGGGGGCCATTCTGGAGAAGTCCTGTATTATTATCGGTTATTTATAGAGTGCCAACAGATTCTGCAGCGCTAATAGACTGGAATGTGAGGAAGTGACAAGAAAGAAGTAATGGAGGTCATAAGCAGAGCGAAGGGGACAGGATGGAGAGTATCTGGAGACAAGGTCCAAGATATAGGGGGAGCAGTGTTATTAAGGGCCTTGAATGTTAGGGTAAGGATTTTGTGTTTTATTCTGGAGGTTAGAGGAAGCCAGTGAAGGTATTAGCAGAGAAGTGCAGCATATGACGAGGAATGTGTAAGGAGGATCAGCCTGGCAGAGGCATCCATTATGGCTTGTGAAGGAGATAGACTGCATCTAGCGAGACAAGAGAGCATGGAGTTGCAAGAGTCAAGGCGGGAAATGAGAGTGGATTAAAATCTTAGTTGAGTCTTGTGTGAGGAAGTGGCGAATTTTGGAGATGTTTTTAAGGTGGAAGCGGCAGGAATTTCCCAAAGAGTGGTTGTGAGGAGTGAATAAAAGATGTGAGTCAAGTGTGACCCCCAAGATATGTGGTTGGGGTAATGATGTTATCTACAGTTATAGAAAGTTAGGGGGTATAGATTTTGGAAGAAGGGGGAAGAGAAATAAGGAGCTCAGTTTTGGAGAGATTTAGCATTAGGTAGTCAGATGACATTTTTTTTTTTTTTTTTTATATTTTTATTGAGGTGGTAAAAAACAGGCATACAACATGTATACTTTAGTGTATAGAGTTACAGAACATAGCTTTACAAGGTCATATGACATTTTAAATTAAATATAAGACAGTGTGTGACAGTTATCAAGAAAGGGGATAGGTCTGGTGCAGAGAGGTATTTTTGGGTGTCATTAGTATACAAATAATATTGAAACCCATGAGACTTTATTAACGAACCTAAGGATAATGTATTGATTGTAAAGAGAGTGGACCAAGGACAGAACCTTGTGGTATCCCAATAGAAAGTGGTAAAGAGGAAATGCCAGAGAGGGCTATACTAAATGTATGGTTTGACAGGTAGGAGGAGAACCACAAAAGGGCTATGTCGCAAATGCTTAAGGATTAAAAGGTTTGGAGTATGAGAGGGTTGACAACAGGTTTAAAGGCTGTAGACAGTTTGAGAATGATTAACAGAGAAAAGTTGCCTTTCAATTTTGCTGTTTGTAGGTCATTAGTAATCTTAATGATTGAAGCCTCTGTAGAATGTTGGGGGAAAATCCAGGTTGCAATGGATCAAGGAGGGATTTTAATGTGAGGAAATATGATACACATGTATATATACTAGCTTTTCCAGAAGTTTTGAGGCAAGGGGGAGTAGGGAAATAGATTGGCAGTTGGACGGAGAGGTTGGATCACAAAAAGGTTTTTGAGAATAAATGGGACTAGTGCATATTTTAGGTATGAGGGGTATATACCAGTGCTGATGCAGAGATTGAAAATGTGTGCATATTGAAGTAAGAGTAGGAGAGAGGGAGGGCTGCAAAATGTTCAAGAAATTGAGTTGAGGAGCCAGGAGTCAATATACAACTGTGACACATAGAAAGCGAAAAAGCAAGTCATGTGGGTTTCAAAATAAGGAAAAGTGAAGAAAGAGATATGTTGTATTTATGGAAAGGTACAGCAAGAGGATAGTAAGATACCTACACCTCCTTGTCTTTTTCCAGCCCTAGGTGTTTGGTTAAAGGGGTTACCCCATATGATAATGTACCAGTGATAGCTGTGTCTGAGGGAGAGATCTAGGTTCTGTGAGAGCCAGAAGGTTGAGGGAACAGGTGATGAAAAGGTCATGGATAGAAGTGAACTTGTTGCAAACAGAGCAAGAGTTCCAGAGTGCACAAAATAATGGAGTGATGGCTTTAGATACACAGGGAATTGTAGTAAGGATTTCCATAGATCTTTAAAGAAGCAAGAGCAGTGTGTTATTTGTAGCATGAGAAGCTGCAATTGGCTACTACGAGTCTCAATGGTTCAGATTAGGTGCAGCCAAGGTTTTATTGAGGTATAATACATACAGAGCATCAGCATATACATAAGTTAATCTAACATTTTACTTAAGGGATATAGAACCCAATTTTTATCTTTTGTGACTTAGATAAAGCATACAATTTAAACAACTTTCCAATTTACTTCTATTAACAAATTTGCTTCATTCTCTTAGTATCCTTCGTTGTTGGGATACTAGCTGAACACACTGGGTGAACAAATGACAAGAGGCATATATGTGCAGCCACCAATCAGCAGCTAGCTTCCAGTACTGCATTGCTTCTCCAAAGCCTACCTAGGTACGATTTTCAATAATGGGTACCAAGAGAATGATGCAAATTAGATAACACAAGTGAACTGTAAAGTTGTTTAATAATTCATGTTTTATGCACAATCAACAAACAGTTCATCAGAAACAAAATAAATATATATATATATATAATAAAAAAAAACTTAAAAATAAACATTGTACACTTATAGGCTACTTATGCAACCATATATATATATATATATATAGGTAAAAAATTAAAAATAAGAGATAAATGTAGGAAGAATTAGTGCAGTCCTGGACACACTCCAAATGCTGTGACTTCTACATACCTCAAAGAAAAGAGGATTAAAGGGACACTGAACCCAATTTTTTTTCTTTTGTGATTCAGATACAGCATGCAATTTTAAGCAACTTTCTAATTTACTCCTATTAGCAAATGTTCTTCATTCTCTTTGTATCTTTATTTGAAAAGCAAGAATGTAAGTTTAGAAGCCAGACCATTTTTGGTGAACAACCTGGGTTGTTCTTGCTGATTGGTGGATACATTCATCCACCAATAAGCAAGTGCTGTCCAGGGTCCTGGACTTTCTTTTTCAAATAAAGATAGCAAGAGAATGTAGAAAAATTGATAATTGGAGTATATTAGAAAGTTGCTTAAAATTGCATGCTCTACCTGAATCATGAAAGAAAAAAATTTGGGTTCAGTGTCCCTTTAACATATTTCAACACCATCGCTATCACTTGTAATAGCCCAAAAGAAAAACTGTGGTCAGAAGAATCTCAGAAGAAACAGTAATAACTTTTACTACAGAGTTTGACAAATTTGTTCAAAATCTACACCCAGCCATAAAATGTAGGAGCTAGAATGGCCACACACACATACTAATATAGTAAAAGTAGCACGACATATATAGGATTGAGGAAATATTTCAGGGATTTGCTCCTAAAATGAATTTTTCATCAGAAAGGGTCTGTAAAAGGCATTTTTTATGTGTTAAAGGGACACTAAAGTAAAAATGTAATTTTTATGATTTAGACAGAACATGCAGTTTTAAGAGACTTTCCAATTTACTTACATTATCAATTTATGCAGTTGTTTTATATGCACACTTTCTGAGGCACCAGCTCCTACTGAGCATACATGTACTAGCCTGTGATTGGCTGAAAAAAAATATATATAATAAAAAAAAATTCAGATAGAGCATGCAATTTTAAGCAACTTTATAATTTTCCCATTATCAAATTTTCTTTGTTCTCTTGGTATCTTTATTTAAAAAGCAGGAATGTAAAGTTTAGGAGCCTGCCCATTTGAAGGAGCCAGCCCATTTTAGGTTCAGCACCCTGAATAGTGCTTGCTTTATTGGTGGCGCTATCTTTTTTTCCTATCTTTTAGTTCTTCTAAAAACATATTTCAAATAAAGATATTATTTTGTGAATTGGTAGTTGGTGGAACCTGCTGCACACCCAAAGTACACATCCACTGGCCATCCTGAGTTGCAGGGGTGTACCAGGAGTCTGGATCCGATCAGTTATTGATTAAAGGAGGAGATTGAAGGTATACCCAAATATCTTCATGCATTTTCAAGCTGCTTTAATTTGCTTAAAAAAGCCGCGACCGCACTTCCGGTACGCAACTGGCCCCGGACATCTACTATAGCCCCCGGCTTCATTCTGGGCCTAACACGAACTTGCTGCAAATTGGAGGAAAAGGGCTGGCATCGGCTTCCCCATGTAACCTGAGGTCACTACGGTTCCTCAAGACGCCTGAGACTGCTTTTCCCTGACCGGATTGTCAGTTTTATTTCCAATCGATTTCAGAACGCATCTAGGCCTATACCGGCCCATCCCGGCCTCCATAGGATCAGCTCTTTCTATGAGGCATCATTAGAGGAGGTAATCACTTCTGCCAAACAGTGTGTTGGTAACATTGAACCTGTATTAATCCACATAATCTTGGGAAGCTAACCAGCATGACACCCGCATTTTAAAGCGCTATACCTTCCATCCAGCTGAGGCCAACATAAGATTACCACATCCATGAGGACTAATTGGAGCTGTCTACTACCATGATTAAGGTACTGTTATATATATATCCTATAACCACAGAACCCATAAAATGCTGCTTATTAATATTCCTCTCATCTGAGAGCAATACACAGAGACTATTTACTTTAATTTGTGGTAATTTAATCCCTCCTGGGCCTACATATCACATCAATCCTAGTTACTAACCACTTAATCTGGTAGTTCTCTACCATTATCTGCAGGATTGATCAAATTTCGAACATTGCTTCATCTGCACCTTTCCTTGCTTAAAATTACCTTACCACACACTGACGCAAGAGAGCTTCAGTTACACAGACAAATCAACTTTCTATAGCATAGAAATGTCTCCAAGGAGACAGGCAAAGCAAGATAAAGTGACTAAGAGTCATCATAGTATAACAGCTTCTACGAATAAATTCTTCAAACCACTTGAAAACTGATTCGCCACCAGAAGCCATGGATTCTGCAGATGAGGTACCACAGCTCCAGGCTGCAATGGCCATCCGAGCCCCCGAGTCCATGCAAATTATACAGGCCTTCCTTGAGACCCTTCCATCTAAACAAAACTTTACTAATCTAATCTCACAGGTGAAATGCTGTATTAAGGAAGAAATATCAGAAATGCACAAGGAGATGCATGAGATTGGAGACAGGGTGGAATTTCTTGAAGAGGAATCCGAGTCACAACAATCAGATATTTCAGGCCTTATTCAGAATGTACAGGCTCATGATACTGTAGTTGCTCAACTGCAGGATAAACTGGAAGATATCGAAAACAGAAGCAGACGCCAAAACATTAGAATCAGAGGCATTCCAGAGACCATCACTGCAGAGAATCTTCACACTTACCTACAAGACATGTTCAAGGAACTTAAAGGTTCATCTCTCTCAACGCCACTCGCCTTGGACAGATACCACAGAGCATTGAGACCTAGGCCTAAGGAGGGTTTACCACCTAGAGACGTAATCATAAAATTCCAAGATTACCAGCAAAAGGAAGACATCATGAAGATGGCCAAGATTTCTTCGCCATTGCACTTCCAAGGATCCGCACTCTCGATATACACTGACCTTTCTATAAGAACACTGCAAAGGAGAAGGGAATTTGCCCCGCTGACCACTGTGTTAAGAACTCTCAACATCTCATATAGATGGGGCTTCCCTTGCCATATACAACTGTTGTGGGAAGGCCCAAGGAAAACATGCATGAATCCAGGAGACATTGAAGACTTCTGCAAAGAACTGAATCTTGCACCTCCAGCCTGCAACCAGACACCTGCATCTATTACCAAACAGCTGAATAATCTTCCTCCACAACTTCTAAACCTCAAAGAGTGCCTTGGCAAACAGTGACCTCCAAGAGACAGAAAAAGACCGCAGCATCCACGACAGAAATGGGTGAGATCAATCCAATGTTCTTGTGATCCTTAGCTTTTACCTGACTTTCGAGGGATTACAATCCCAATCTAATAATGATATAAGTTCTATGTTTGATAATGTTCTTGCACTATGCATTTTATTTTCTTAGATAAATTACCCATGTGCCTTCACGGACTCATTACCTACCAAAATCTTGGGCGCCACTAGCCACTTGTAGGAACTTTATGCTAACAGTATGAGCCATAACACTAGGTTACAATTTTTTTTATCTAATAACCACTCTTGCTATTATAAGCAGGGGCTACCTGTTAGTTTACCATTTGTTTAGAAAACTGTTCTACCATGCAATGTAATTCCATGTAATATTTCTTCACAAAGTATACAAATTGTGCCACATCTTTGATCATGACTTCTCACTGGGCATCTTTTACACTTATCCTATAACACATTGAGACAATGACTCAAAAGACTTCCGACCAGTTATTTACCTTACTCACAATTAATGTCAAGGGCTTAAACCTCTCCCTTTAAAAGGTCCACAGCGTTCCATGACCTACATCATAGGAATATCAGCATACTGTTTCTGCAGGAAACCCATTTTAAACAGGGCAATGAACCTAAATACTTTTCATCATATTACCCAACTCACTTTCATAGCAGTAACACCAAAACATTTTTTAACTGAGTTAGTATACTTATACACAAATCGGTTCCATTTGAACTCCTACACAAAGACCAAGATGAGGAAGGGAGATGCTTGGGATTATACGGTCTCTTATACGGGAAACCAATTACGCTTGTAAACATTTACACTCCAAACACGAACCAAGCCCCTTTCTTCCAATGCACTACTAATTCCATACTTATGTACTTGCAGGGCCCACTTTTACTGGCAGGTGACTTTAACCTCCCACTAGATCCAAAACTGGACAGTTCCAACCAAACCTTAAAACTCCCGGGGACTACACTACACTCTGTTTGGAACAATTTATCGCTGCTCACCCTACATGACATGTGGCGGCACTTACATCCACTGAAACGTGATTACACATTTTTTTCTAACCCAAACAAATCCTATTCCAGACTCGATTATATTATGGCTGACAACTTGTCCCTACTGAACCTACACCACGCTCGTATTAACCCCACTATTTGGACAGACGACTCAGCCATTAGTAGCTCCTTTTTCTGGCCCTCAATCCCAATACGCCATTTCCAATGGAGGCTTGATGAATTACTGCTGTCAGACCCCTTGGTATCATTAGATGTAGAGAAAGCTCTCCAAGAATACTTCTCCATTAACTCCCCTGGAGCCTCCACCCCAATCATTACTTGCATACAAAGAGAGAAGCGCTCTACCAGGAACGAACAACAGCTCAGTGGCTTGTTCTATGGCGATTTACCACCCGGAAGCAGCCTCTTTTAGACCAGTGTGCTTTTCACAAAAGAAAACTTTCCTGAAGTATATCAGTCTGATCCCGCCAAGTAAGGTCAGTCCAGCCCCGAAATACCAGGCAATTCTCCTCTGAACAAGGAACATGACAACCCCAGACGATCGTTTCGGCCTCCTATGGGCCTCGTCAGTGAGGTGCAGCCAAATTCCTCTAAGCACACTGAGCAAGGAGTCCACGTCTGGTTTCCCCCATCACCCATAGGGAGACTTCCCCAGGGTCATAATAATTTGCATACAAAGAGAGAAGCGCTCTACCAGGAACGAACAACAGCTCAGTGGCATGTTCTATGGCGATTTACCACCCGGAAGCAGCCTCTTTTAGACCAGTGTGCTTTTCACAAAAGAAAACTTTCCTGAAGTATATCAGTCTGATCCCGCCAAGTAAGGTCAGTCCAGCCCCGAAATACCAGGCAATTCTCCTCTGAACAAGGAACATGACAACCCCAGACTTGGGAAGCACATAAATGTGTCATCAGAGGTATATTAATTAAACACAAAGCCATCAAAAACAAACAAACAAAACAGAAATATCTTACGCTTACACAAGAAATAAACAAATTAGACTACTATGACAAACAAACAACACCCTATGGACTTAGACATTCAAAATAAACTAAACATGGCCAGACTTAAAGCTCAAAATACTGCATTCCTCCTACGCCAAAAAAATGTTTTACAAGGGAACAAACCGGGAAGACTACTGGCTAGAGCTCTTAAAAGTAAACAATCCATGACTTATATACAATCACTTACGATTAATACATCTACGAAGACTACAAACTCTAAAACAATAGCCAATGAGTTTTGTAACTATTATAATAAACTTTATAACCTATGTCCTTCCCGTCCCACAGAAGACCACACTCAAAAATGCAATAAATATTTAGACCAGCTCCAACTTCCCCAGATTCACCCTGAACACCTCCAACTCTTAAGCCAAGCTATTACTCCTCAGGAACTAGATGATGCCATCAAATCCCTTATACATGGTAAAAGCCCTGAGCCAGATGGTTTCAGTAACCTTTACTACAAAATCTATAAACAAACCCTCTCCCCCACCTTTTAAATCTCTTTAATTTTATAGGTCCGGAACGTCCATTCCCACCAAGCATGCTTGAGGCGCTTATCACAGTCCTGCCCAAGCCGGGTAAATCGACAGACTCCCCATCAAACTTCAGAGCTATATCTTTGCTTAACTTAGATCTCAAAATGTATCCCAAGATCTTGGCCAATAGACTGAACTTATCACTCCCCTATTTGATTCCTAATGACCAAACAGGGTTTGTTCCGCACAGAGAAGCTAAGGACAACACAGTCAAAGCATTACACTTATTCCACTATTCTCACCGACAGAAAACTCCAACCCTTTTCATTTCCACAAATGCCGAAAAGTCTTTCGACCGGTTGGACTGGACATTTTTTACCTGTACCCTCCACAAATTTGGCCTACCCAAATAATTCATATCTAAAATCACCGCCTTATACACTGTCCCCTCGGCTAAAATCAAGGTAAATGGCCTCTTGTCAGACTCCTTCCCAATCCGAAATTGTCCCCGTCAGGGTTGCCCTCTTTCACCCTTGCTGTTTGTTCTCTCCATGGAAGTTTTAGCTACCATCTTACGCACCTCAAATTTAGTAGAAGGCATCAAAATCAAAACTTCGGAGTACAAATTGGCCTTATTTGCAGACAACCTCCTTCTGATGCTCACAAACCCTGTGAGCTCTCTTACAGCTGCCCACTCAGTTCTTAGGGACTATGGTGCTATGTCCAATTTCTCTATCAACTACAGGAAATCAGTCATTCTCCCAGTTCACATCACTCAGGCAGATCTAACGTCCATTCAACATATTGCCCCATTTACGCTTAACACTCAATCCCTCAAATATTTAGGCATACGTTTATCCCCAATTCAAGTGGAGTTAATCAAACTTAATTACGACACACTAACCTCAAACATACTTTCAAACACTATGACTTGGTCTCCTAAATCTATATCCTGGCTGGGCTGAATCGGGGCAGCTAAAATGACACTACTCCCCAAAATCTTATATGTTTTACAGACCGTCCCCATCCCTCTCCCAAAATCTATGATTCCAAAACTTCAATCAATCATTAATGCCTACATTTGAAAAACGAAGCCACCTAGGATTGCCAAATCAACCCTATACAGAAATCCCACTCAAGGGGGCCTGGGGGTCCCCAATATACGTGAATATAGAAATGCCATATTCCTTTCAAGAATTATAGACTGGTGCTCTTTCGAAGAGCATCATCACAAACTATGGGTCAAACTTGAACACAAACTCTCCGACTGCACTCAGTTGGGATCCTCCTGTTGGACCGATAAAAAACGATCCAAAATCAAATACCCTAATAACCCAATCATTCATGAGACTTATAACACCTGGATAGAGATGGTTAAAATGCACCCTAACCTGTCCACAATACCTTCCCCGCTAACGCCCATGTTACAGAATGAAAGTTTCCCACCAGGACTTCTATCTCCACAGGTACCAGGGACATTCACCTTTTGCTGCCGGCTTATATTGACAGAAGGTGGTAGCTTACTACCTAGACAATCTATTGAACCACTAGGTGACAGGTTTTTTTAATATGTGGTTTCGATACCACCAACTCAGCCACTACTTTCAGACGACACACAAACACCATCTAACTAGGCAACGCACACAGTTTGAGATTTTGTGTAGCTCATCCTCACCTAACCTCCACACAATATCACATACCTATAAATTATTGACTACACCAAGTGAAACTGATTTACCAACTTTTACTAAAGCTTGGAACAGAGATTTACCATTTTTAATCCCAAACACAGAATGGCACTCAATTTTCAAAGCCATAAAAAAGTCAGCACACTCAGCTAAACTCATAGAAACTAACAAAAAATTACTAACCAGGTGGTATCTTACACCACAGAGAATCAAACACCTCTTCCCTGGCTCCTCTAACCGCTGTTGTAGACAGTGGAGGGAGGAAGGTACCCTGTTTCACATCTGGTGGGCCTGTCCCAAAATTCAAGCATTCTGGACATCCATTATACCATACATTCAGAACACCATTGGCACTCCGCTACCTCATGACCCAATTATATATCTGTTCCACAAATACCCCAAACTCAACTCAAAACTGCATTCTAGATTGTTACAAATAATGATTAATAGTGCACATCATTTAATTCTGAGACTGTGGAAAAAGGAGTCAGTCCCAACCTTATCACTGTGGATCCAAGAGACACAGCTCAACCTCAAGCTAGAAAGATATCATTATCTTTTACTGAACAAGTTAGACACTCATGCAGAGATAATGTTTTTTCTGGGACTCCAGACCCACATAAAGGTTTTAACATGACTCCTTTTTATACACCGTCCCATTACATACAGGTTATTCATGACGACTCCTCCTTTTTCCAGGGTGACGGTGGGCTTCACATGTCACCCTGGACCTTCCCACTTTAGACTCGGACGTTAATATTAAACGACACAACGCATAGATACTAGACATATTTGCTTAGCTGAAGCTATATGTATGCACTTATACTTTGACTAGGAAAGAATAGGGAAACATGGAAACTATAACTGTTTAATGTTTATTATTAGTTTAATTTGTTATAAAAGGAAAGAAAAATTCTGAAGATGTATGGCCCATAATGTTGGGAACTTTATATATTTATTTGCCAGAAGAGCCCTATAATCAGCACTTTATATAACTTTTTTATGGACTCACTTCTATGTGCTGCAAATGGACTCCATATCTCACATGAGGGCTATAATTCTGTTCCTAATTTTGTTATTGTTTACTGCATTTTATTTTCTCCTTCTCTGACATGTATGTTTCAAACAGAAATAAAAAAAATTTCTTTAATAAAAAAAGTGCTGTCCAGAGTCTAAACCAAAAAACTTAGATGCATTCTTTTTCAAATAAAGAATGCAAGAGAACGAAGAAAAATTGGTAATAGGAGTAAACTAGAAAGCTGCTTAAAATTACATGCTCTATCTGAATCACAAAAGAAAAAAAATTGGGTTCAGTGTCCCTTTAAGATTACTCAAAAAAGACTACTATACAAATAAATCAATGAAGTGAAGTGTTAGGAGTAATAGTGTGATTCAGTAAATAAATAGGATATGGCTATGCATAAAGAAGAAGGATTGCACAAAAATGCCTTTAATTCACCTGTGTTGTGTTGCTAGACAATATTGTTATTTAGACGACCCAATATGTTTAACCCTTTCATGACATTGTCCAAGTTCTGAACGTAAACAAAAGCTGGAATTTCAGCTATATGTAGTTTCAACCATAATTTACCCCTTTCACATTAAGTGCACCCACACTAATTATATATTGTTTTTTTAGAGGACAGATAGGGCTTTCTTTTGGCATCAAATATTTATTTCTAAACTATAATTTTATATGAAAAAAAAGTGTGAGAAATTAAGATATTTTAAGTTTTCCAAACGATCTTATTGTGAACATCATTATCCTGATATATATTACTGCAATAAAACACCCATACTTGTGTTCAGCGGTGTCCCATGAGTATAACGTTACCCCCCCATGTACAGGTTTTCTGAGATTTCTGGAATTTACAAGGCCCAACATAGGGCCTACCCATTTACATAGAAATCTGGCACATTCATTTTCTGGGCTTAAGTCACCTTTCATACATTATAGCAGCCCAGGAATGAAAATTACACCATCATGGCATACCATTTACAAAAGTAGACAGCCCAGGGTATTCCAAAAGAGCCATGTCACGTCTTTTTGTGAAGCCCCTTAGTCACAACACCTGGCCAAATGTAGTGGTCAATTTTGTTGTATGCATGTTTTTATACAAACACTGCACTTTGACTGTTTCTGTCATCAACCTTTTATGTTTTACTGCTATAAAACACACATATTTGTGTTTGTCAATGTCCTACGTGTACAACAGTACCCCCAATGTACAGGTTTTATGGGGTTTACAGAAGTTACAGGGCCAGATATGGGGTCTGCCCATTTCAGTCTTTATGCATGGAAATTTGGCACCTTGATTTTCTGGGCCTATGACCTCTTTGAGACATTATAGCAGCCCAGAAATGAAAATTACCCCTCCATTATGGCATACCATTTTCAAAAGAAGACACCCCAGGGTATTCCAAAAGGGCCATGTCACATCTTTTTGTGAAGCCCCTTAGACATAACATCTGACCAAATGTAGTACTCATATTTTTTGTATGCATTTTTTGCACAAACACTGCACTTTGGCTGTTTCTGTCATCAACCTTTTATGTTTTGCTTCTATAAAGCACACATTTCTTTCATGTAATTGGCAAGAGTTCATGAGCTAGTGACATATGGGATATACAATCCTACCAGGAGGGGCAAAGTTTCCCAAACCTCCAAATGCCTATAAATACACCCCTCACCACACCCACAATTCAGTTTTACAAACTTTGCCTCCTATGGAGGTGGTGAAGTAAGTTTGTGCTTGATTTTCTACATTGATATGCGCTTCTCAGCATTTTGAAGCCCGATTCCTCTCAGAGTAAAGTGAATGTCAGAGGCGTGAAGGGAGTATCACCTATTGAATTCTATGGTTTTCCTCGCAGGAAATCTTTTTCATACGTTCTCTGTTATCGGTCGTAGAGATTCATCTCCTACCTCCCTTTTTCAGATTGACGATATACTCTCATATTCCATTACCTCTACTGATAACTGTTTCAGTACTGGTTTGGCTATCTGCTATATGTGGATGGGTGTCTTTTGGTAAGTATGTTTTCATTACTTAGGACATTCTCAGCTATGGTTTGGCACTTTATGTATTAATATAAAGTTCTAAATATAAGTATTGTACTTATTTTTGCCATGAGTCAGGTTTATGTATATTTCCTTTTGCAGACTATCAGTTTCATATTTTGGGGAAAAGAAAAAAAAAACATTCAGGAAAATATTTTTCTTACCTGGGGTTTAGTCTTTTTTCAAATTGGCTGCTTTCATTAAATTTTCGCAAATGCTAATGTTTATTGCGTAATTTTTTTGGTGCGAAGGTACGTCCGGTGACACAAATTCGTCATTTCCGGCGTCTTAGTTGACACAGAGTTTCCTTGCACAAGGTTGCGTCTGCAATGATGCGAGTGTGTCATTTCCGGATGTTGTTGGCGCCAAAAAATTTCATCTTACGTTGTGTGTCATACTTGGCGCCAAATAATTTAATTATTTAAAACCCCATTTCTTATATGCCTCTTGCCTTTTTCTATATCAGAGGGCTATGCTGTTTGCATTTTTTTAACATTCCTGAAACTGCTATATAAGGAAATTGATATTTTTGCTTTATATGTTGTTTTTTCTCTTACATTTGCAAGATGTCTCAATCTGATCCTGTCTCAGAAACCACTGTTGGAACCCTGCTGCATGATAACATTTCTACCAAAGCTAAGTGTATCTGTTGTAATTTGCGGAGATTATATCTCCAGCTGTGGTATATAATAGTTGTCATGATAAGCTTTTACATGCAGAGAATGTATCCATCAGTTCTAGTACTATGCCTGTTGTTACTTCAACATCTAATGTACATGATATCCCTGTAAATATATAAGATTTTATTGCTGATTCAATTCAGAAGACTTTGTCTACTATTTCGCCTTCTAATAAACGTGAAATGTATTTTAAAACTTCTCATAAGGTTGATGAAATTTCAAATGACCGACAACATACTGAATTATCCTCCTCTGATGAGGATCTATCTGATTCAGAAGATCCTACCTCAGATATTGACACTGACAAATCTACTTATTTATTTAAAATAGAGTATATTCGTTCTTTGTTAAAAAAGGTGTTGATTACTTTGGATATTGAGGAAACTAGTCCTGATGCTATTTCTGATATGATTTATAAAGAATGGAATAGGCCTGGTACTTCTTTTATCCCTTCTACAAGGTTTAAAAAATTGTATCCTTTGCCAGCAGTTAAATTGGAGTTTTGTGAAAAGATCCCCAAAGTTTATGGGGCTATTTCTACTCTTGCCAAACGTACTACTTTTCCTATGGAAGATAGTACTTCCTTTAAGGACCCTTTAGATAGGAAACTTGAATCTTATCTAAGGAAAGCTTATTTATTTTCTGGCTATCTTCTCAGGCCTGCCATTTCTATGGCTGATGTTGCAGCTGCATCAACTTTTTGGTTGGAAAGTTTAGCAAAACAGGAAATGGATGCTGATTTGTCTAGCATTGTTTGCTTGCTTCAACATGCTAATCATTTTATCTGTGATGCCATTTTTGATATAATCAAAATTGATGTTAGATCTATGTCTTTAGCTATTGGGGTTCAGGAGAGGAAAGGGTTCTCCTAAGAAAAGACTACAGAAACAGCACTCAAGAGGTTAAGTATACTTAGATTGGTTATCACAAATACATGTTACTGACTTATAGCAACTAGGAAAGTAACTA
This sequence comes from Bombina bombina, assembly GCF_027579735.1. NCBI lineage: Eukaryota > Metazoa > Chordata > Amphibia > Anura > Bombinatoridae > Bombina > Bombina bombina. The sequence continues at coordinate 1,029,379,393 of NC_069503.1, read as the reverse complement.
GACTAGCTAAAGTGAACGGTATTACTCTACGTTAAAACGTAACTTTTATTATTACTAATTATACATTAAATAAAGAAAAATAAAGTTAAAAACACACCTAGGAGCTTACAGGTGACCCCACTATTCAGGACTGTATAAAAAGTAACCTAACTCATAAGTAGGCTATTGTGGTATTAGCAAGATTATAATACTGGGTATATAAGGTAAGAAGAAGCAATATAGATGGATCAAGAAAATAGACCACTTGATTTCCTCATACAGTGTGTAGTAATTCCAATATCTATTAGGGAGGATATTATTTATAAAAACACACTGAATTGAGTTTAGATGGTAAAGCTGAACATCAGAGGATATATATTATGTTTGTACCACTAGTTACTCTGGCTAGTCAATGTATTAATATTCCAGAGGATCACAACTATTTCCCTGTTTGGTTATTTGAGAAGAGCAACAATAAGGTGGTTACATATACGTATACTGCCGTCTATTTCTTCTCTTGTGATTCAACTATAGTGTAATTTAATACATTTAATTTGAGCAATCATATATTGAAGATTTGAGCTCTTAGTATCATACATGTACCTATAGTATCACAATAATTGCTTCATTGCAGGAAGAAAGCATGTACTTCCGCCATTAATAGCTATTGTTGCTAATACATATATCTATTGTACCTCTGAAATTGTAATGGTGTTCGGTACTATAAAACCCAATAGCTTCTATCTCACACCTCTGAACCTCTTATTGTCTGAACAAGAAAGTCAAATCAAATATGCTTTATATGGAGGCTGCAGTGTGTCAGACTGCCGTGTAATGGTATAGCTTGGATGTTATTAACGTTACCCACTTGTTGGTATGGGAAACGTAAGATGGCGCCCACATTTATTTTATATCTGGTTAGTGCCTCTTAATATAGATATAGTGCGCTCTCTCTGTTTGTCATCCACTACAGTATTATAAACTCAAAAAGTTATAACTTAATTAGTGCACTGATTCCCGGTTACGTTGTAAATCTACAGCACATCAAGTTGCCGTACGTTTCAGTGTGATTACTGCAAGTATAAGCATTGAGTTTTCAAATGTTTAGGAGAATGGCAAAGTTCCATTAATGAGAAACTTGTTAAGTACCAGTTTATTGTGCCCCTTTGAAAAAGCCGTTAGGGCGAAACATGTTAGGGACGTTAGGGAAATGGTGAGGAGTCCTGGAGCTCTTGTGTTTTAGATTGCCCTAGGGAGCTTACACTTATATGTTGACTGGAAATTTTATATTCTTATTTTTAAATATTTTTATTGAGGTTTTTTGTCAAGACAAACAATTAGTAATTGCCAATACACAACATAAGAAACAAAGATTATTACAGAGTAAACTGCTAACATATGTCAAATGAATAAACAGAATAATTGAATGACAAATTACTTTCTCATGACATACAATGAGTGCCATGTTAACTGAGCGCCTACTGCATGATGAAAGCGACCATTTTCTGGCCACATAAAGTTAACATATACAAGCTATAGAGTAGGTAAACATGAATTGAAGAGGGCCACTTATGGGCCCTTATTGGAAAACCTCTTTTTTAACTTTTTTACTTTTAACTCAAAATGTAAAGAAGGCTGATCATTTTTGCTGTCCTAAATAGAAGAAATAAAGTCAACTCTGCGGTAAAATGAAAAGCTGCAAATAGATTAAGTAGAGATTTAAGGTGTGGTATAAACAAGAAAAACCAGGAAATTAACCCTCCTACACTAGGAGGTATATTAAGATGTGGGGGAGGTGGTTAATTGAACCCTGGATCCATAGCTCAAACTAAACAGACTGTAATGAGACCAGACACCATATCTATAGGAAAAAAATAATAAAAAAATGTAACTAGTTCTAGCTTGGTTAACATTATACCTGCTATAATAGAGTCTGGCAAGCTAATATCATTAGCACATATTATGATAAGGGGGATTATAACTAGTGATAGCAGTGCAGGTCCAGCCTGCACTAAAACACAGTGAGATCCATGAAGAAGGGAGGGGGGTGGTAATATGTGTATGGTGAGCAGATAAGTAAATCAAGAAGGTTCCATAAGTGGTATCTGTATCTTCGGTATTTATTGTGAGTAACTGAACTCTCTAACCTAGCTACTGTAGAACAGCTCAGTCTATGCCACTCAGACATATCCATGATACTTAACTAAAGAACACTCACTACATACTAAAGGTCGGCTGTAACTTCTACGTGTGGATATGTTGCGCAGGCTGTATGTATTTGTTAAATTGTCTGTTTCAGTCAATCTAATCATACGGTAATTATGTCAATACAATAAATGAAGATAGTAAGTAGTAATAAGGACATGGCTCAGCATATAAGGAAACTTAGGAGCTATATAGATGTTTAATACCAGCTAAAATGGTCTGTAATATGAATGTACATATCAAGATAAAATAAAATAGAATGGGAGAGATCAATTATATTATGAATTTGTGAGTAGAGCTTGATGGGGCCACCTGGGCTTGGGTTTATAAGATTAGCTAAAGGTGGGGACTTAGTAGATGCCAACCCAGCAGACATGGAGTAGGTTGGTATAAGAGCGTATGAGTTGGTCGTAGCTACTTAACAGTTATATGAAGGGTATTAATTTGCCTAAAACACTAGCATAAAATAGGGACATTGTTGGTGTATGTTTATTTTCATTGTGATATGAAGCTAAAACTAAAACTCCTCCGCAGAGCCATACACTTTTGTAATGTAGGTTCCATGCCGCCTCGGCCGCTGGCAGAAGTGCACCCTAGCTAAAAGCTATATTAATGCTCCGGGAAGTAATGTAAGTCAATTTAACAGTAATTAGTAAAAACACAAAGCTATGATACCATAAGCAAAGTTCTATGGAGTGAAGCATCCCCCTAACTTTATATTTTGTAGGCAGTAAAGCAAATCTAGGAGACACCACCTGCCAGTTTTTGTAGATCAAGCCTTAATCTCCACCAATTTTCAAAAAACAAATTTAAGCTTCAAAATATTAGCTAACGCTAAACAAAATATACATGAACCCTAGATAAGGTGAACAGTAACATGAGTATGGCATTCTCAAATATCACACGTGGGAAAAAGTATAGGCGACCTGGCAGTTAAACCACTGTAACAGGTAATTATAATACAAGCCAAACTTAATGCAGAAGTCATCAGTGTTTCACATTATACAGGCTATATCAGATGCTGGAACCAACTTTCGACTATGCAGGGGATAATATTACTATGAAGATCCATAAGTCACTATAAAAACATAAGCAACTGAACAGTAAATGAGATTCTCTTAGCCTGCTTGAGGATAGTTTAGGCAAGTAACAATAGCTAAGTAAGTCAGTGCTATAAGTCCAAAGCAGGGCGACCATTGTCCCTTACAGTCTCTTCAGAAATTTACTTTAAACCAGATTGAGAGTGCAGAGAAAAGGCAAGCAAAAAAAAAAAGGCTAAATTCTTCACCCCACCCCAGATCGCAGGGCTGGAGATTTTCTCTGGGCGGTCTGCAATGGTATTTTGCTCGCAACTGTATTCCCCGGCTGGGGCACCATAGGTAATGCAGAACACGTTGGCAGATAAAGATGTAATAACATTGACTGGGGTAGTCCTCTCACATCAGGCACTTGCACAATCACCAACACCTCAGACGCCATGTTTTTACCTGACGAGCGGTCACATACTATGTTCTCCATGTGGCTGCGACACCAAGATTGCCCCTGCTTAACTTCATCCTGCGCTATCCAGTGTAGGGGTTTGTGAGTGATTTCATGGCTGCGATCAGTTGGGTAAGCTCTACTTGGGAATCGCAAGGAGTTAGTAACAGAAGCTTTGTCGCCCATGCCCGCCGCTGCCATGCAGAGTGCTACTGTCAGGTATTTCCCTTCCAGACAGGTCAGTACTTGATGCGGAGGGGATGTCAGAGCTTGCGATCCCATATCTTTCCCATACTCCGGGACATCTCGTAGAGAGCGTGAGTGAGCAGCATGCGCTTCAAGCGAAGCATCTGTCCGTCGGGGCTCCCCTGTAGCCTGGCACCCGAACATACCTCTGCAACCGTCTAAGAGGGAATGTATCTGCTCCAAAATGCACTCCGCATCCTCCATAGTTAGACAGGGCAATAGGTCCCTAAGTTAGGGATTAGGAATGATAGTCTTTGGCCGATTCTGCTCTCTAATGAAAGCGCTGGTTTGGCCTCAAAATGGCTGCCTCAGATCGTATGTTCAGCGTGAAGCACACTCGAGTGGTGAAGGTCCATTTGTATTGATTTACTCTCTCTAAGATTCGTTGCTGAGAGCAGCTACAGTTTCTAGTCTTCTCTAGTGGCTTATAGAATACATAAGAGATCTCAGGCGGCCGCAAAACTTAATTTTTATATATAGTATGGTCAGAGCTATGTAGATGTGCGACCGTCTTGCTTCTAGATTAACTGAAGCTGAACCTTTGTTGATAGCGAGATATTCTCTCTATACTATTTGAATGAGAGAAGCTGTTTAAACTCTAAACCCTTATCGCTACGTTCACTTACTTATGTGAACTGTTATGTAGGTGGATCTATAGCTATTAAACCCATACTATCACAGCAGACTAACAATACAGGTACACTACAAATGGGCATTTGATAGGTATCAGACAGATCTAATCGTGTTACCTCTTTATGCGTGATAGTTAAATTTCATAGCTATATTATCCTCATCTGAACTCTCAGCGTGCGTGAGTTCGATATGCTGTAATTTTATAAACTTAACTATGAACTAGCGTGTTGATGGATTTATAGTTGTTTTACTCATTTTATTACAGTAAATCATAACCAGGATGAGTGCAATAAATCTTTATTGACACATACTTATGTGATAATAAAATCTTGTGTGCCCTACCACGTATCTCACACTATAAGTTGTGTAAAAAGTAGTAAACATCCCAGCTATTCTGACGTCTGGCATTGTGTTATGCTGTAGTTTCTCCACATATTACACTTGATAAAATTCTTATGCTTTAATAAAAGTTTATACAACTCTGGTTACCAACGAATGGGAGCGTTCACGCTAGTGAAGTCACGATCATTAAGCTAATATGACTACAGTAGATTAACAACACAGGGGCACAATAAACTGGTACTTAACAAGTTTCTCATTAATGGAACTTTGCCATTCTCCTAAACATTTGAAAACTCAATGCTTATACTTGCAGTAATCACACTTAAACGTACGGCAACTTGATGTGCTGTAGATTTACAACGTAACCGGGAATCAGTGCACTAATGAAGTTATAACTTTTTGAGTTTATAATACCGTAGTGGATGACAAACAGAGAGAGCGCAATATATCTATATTAACAGGCACTAACTAGATATAAAATAAATGTGGGCGCCATCTTACGTTTCCCATACCAACAAGTGGGTAACGTTAATAACATCCAAACTATACCATTACACGGCAGTCTGACACACTGCAGCCTCCATATAAAGCATATTTGATTTGACTTTCTTGTTCAGACAATAAGAGGTTCAGAGGTGTGAGATAGAAGCTATTGGGTTTTATAGTACCGAACACCATTACAATTTCAGAGGAATAATAGATATATATATATTAGCAACAATAGCTATTAATGGCGGAAGTACATGCCTTCTTCCTCCAATGAAGCAATTATTGTAATACTATAGGTACATGTATGATACTAAGAGCTCAAATCTTCAATATATGATTGCTCAAATTAAATGTATTGAATTACACTATAGTTGAATCACAAGAAAAGAAATAGACGGCAGTATACATATATGTAACCACCTTATTGTTGCTCTTCTCAAATAACCAAACAGGAAAATAGTTGTGATCCTCTGGAATATTAATACATCGACTAACCAGAGTAACTCGTTTGATACAAACATAATATATATCCTCTGATGTTCAGCTTTACCATCTAAACTCAATTCAGTGTGTTTTTATAAATAATATCCTCCCTAATAGATATTGGAATTACTACACACTGTATAATATCAGGTGGTCTATTTTCTTGATCCATCTATATTGCTTCTTCTTACCTTATATACCCAGTATTATAATCTTGCTAATACCACAATAGCCTACTTAGGATTTAGGTTACTTTTTATACAGTCCTGAATAGTGGGGTCACCTGTAAGCTCCTAGGTGCGTTTTTAACTTTATTTTTCTTTATTTTATGTATAATTAGTAATAATAAAAGTTAAGTTTTAACGTAGAGTAATACAGTTCACTTTAGCTAGTCTAGTTACTTTCCTAGTTGCTATAAGTCAGTAACATGTATTTGTGATAACCAATCTAAGTATACTTAACCTCTTGAGTGCTGTTTCTGTAGTCTTTTCTTAGGAGAACCCTTTCCTCTCCTGAACCCCAATTGTTAACGCAATACTACATAGCACCTATTCAATTCCACATAATTATTTATAGGGACAAATTCCCTCACAACATTAGTGGATAATCAGAAGGTTACAAGTAATATATTATTTATCTCTGTAGTGCTGTTGGTCCTCTTTTCTTTGTACTATGTCTTTAGCTATTTTAGCTAGAAGAGCTTTGTGGCTCAAATATTGGAATGCTGACATGGTATCTAAGTCTAGATTACTATCTCTTTCTTTCCAAGGTAATAATTTATTTGGTTCTCAGTTGGATTCGATTATTTAAACTGTAACTGGGGGGGAGGGAGTTTTTTTGCCTCAGGATAAAAGACCTAAGGGTAAATCTAAACCTTCTAACCGCTTTCTTTCCTATCAACAAAATAAAGAACAGAAACCCAATCCTTCCCGCAAAGAATCTGGTTCCAATTGGAAAAATTCTTCGAATTGGAATAAATCCAAGCCGTTTAAGAAACCAAAGCCAGCCCCCAAGTCTGCATGAAGGTGTGGCCCTCATTCCAGCTCAACTGGTGGGGGGCAGATTAAGATTTTTCCAAAGCATTTGGGCAGATTCTGTCCAAAATCAATGGATTCAGAGTATTGTCTCTCAAGGGCAGGGCCGCCACTAGAAATTTTGGGGCCCCTGACTTAACCATTGATCAGGCCCCCCCCCCCCTCCTTTGACATGTGCAATTTTTGACCAAGTGAATAAAATGTATATGCACTTTATTCTTAAGTGTCTATTTAAACTTGGAAATGTTGTAAAGGTAGTAACATACAAACACACAGACACACACTCTTACACTGAAACACACACACACACTCACACATAAGGATTCACATATAGACTCTCTAGCAGACACGCAAAGAAACACACTCAGACACAGACACCCAAACAGACACTCAGCATTTGTTTACATTGACCTCACAAGTAATGAGGTAAACTACAGTTTTGTAAAAAAAAAAAAAAAGGAGATTTAGAAAACAAAATATGGAGTACTGATTATCTTTTTTGTAAAGGAAGATGCCAACTAAATGATGACAACAGCATGCAGTGGCTGAAAGGAAGGGCCCTGAACTGCCTAAACAATAATTTAAAGGTTAAATGGTAGATTGGTTAATTCCGGAAAGGTCTCATTAGTCTCAAAGTCTGTATAAAGATGGGAATAATCAGTAGTAAGGTCAAAATGTCCTAAAAAGGAACAGACAAAGGACACACACACACACACACACACACACACTCAAACACACAAAGACATGCACACACACACACAGAAAACACACAAAGACATACACACACACAGAGACAACCACATAAAACACATAAAGACATACATTCACACACCCTCACTGAGACATCCACAGAAAACACACAAAGACATACACACACCCTCACAGAGACACCCACAGAAAACACCCACCCTCACAGAGATATCTACAGAAAACACAAACATACACACCCACCCTCACAGAGGCATCCAGAGAAAATACACAAAGACAAACATACACACACCCTCACAGAGACACCCATAGAAAAAGCTCAAAGACATATGCATGCACACACCCTCACTGACATCCACAGAAAATGCACAAAGACATACACACCCACCCTCACAGAGAGACCCACAGGAAAAAAATACATACACACTCATAGAGACACAAACCAAAGCACAAAGACATAAACACAGACACCCACAGAAACACTCACAGGAGGAAACATTTATGCACATTGCATCCCCTAAATCAACGTTGTGTGACATGCATGATAAAAAAAATTGCAGAAATTAAATAATCACTTTTTAAATAATCATATTTGTAAATGTGCAAACAAAAATAATTCTGTGAATTCAAAATTGTACATTAATGATCTGGCTAGATGAAGAAAAGTACTTTTAAAAGGTTGACATATGTTTGTATGATTTTTCCCCATTTTCCCCAACCAAGAGCACCACTTCAAATATAGTGTACAAATGTTGCCATCTGTCAGCTGTACTTTTTGATTTTGAAAATGCTGTACTCTATATGGTCTTGGTGGAACCATAAGCTGTGGTACGCACACACTGTACAAACAAAGTGCCAAGTCTGTCTCACACTGTGCATAGTGGTTTAGTGCACACTCAGAAATCCTCTCAAATGCTAATACTTTACACCTTGTACTAACATCTCCCATGCTAAATTATCACTCTGCTGTAGTACCCACTGGTGGCTGCCAAAATGTAAAAATAAAAATATTTTTTTTTTTAGTTCTTGCTTCATGGGGCCCCCCTGGCCCATTGGGCCCCTGACAGGAGTCACCCCTGTCACCCCCTGATGGGGGCCCTGCTCAAGGGTATCGAATAAGATTCAGAGTAAGACCTCCTGTGAGAAGATTTTTTCTCTCACGCATCCCAGCAAATCCAGTAAAGGCTCAGGCTTTTCTGAAGTGTGTTTCAGATCTGGAGCTTTCAGGGGTAATCATACCAGTTCCGTTTCAGGAACAGGGTCTGGGGTTTTATTAAAATCTACTCATTGTCCCAAAGAAAGAAAATTAATTCAGGCCAGTTCTGGATCTGAAAATTTTGAATCATTTTGTAAGAGTGCCAATTTTCAAAATGGTCACTATAAAGACTATTCTGCCTTTTGTTCAGCAAGGTCATTATATGTCCACAATAGACTTACAGGATGCATATCTTCATATTCCGATTCATCCAGACAACTATCGGTTTCTGAGATTCTCTTTTCTAGACAAGCATTACCAATTTGTTGCTCTTCCATTTGGCCTAGCGACAGCTCCAAGAATCTTTTCAAAGGTTCTCGGTGCCCTACTCTCTGTTATTAGAGAACGGGGTATTGCAGTGTTTCCTTATTTGGACGATATCTTTGTATTAGCTCAGTCTTTACATTCTGCCGAATCTCACACAAATCAACTGGTGTTGTTTCTTCAAAGACATGGTTGGAGGATCAATTTACCAAAAAGTTTCTTGATTCCTCAGACAAGGGTCACCTTTTTAGGTTTCCAGATAGATTTCAGCTTGTCGGAACCTTCAGTCTCAATCATTCCCTTCAGTAGCTATGTGCATAGAAGTTTTAGGTCTCATGACTGCAGCATTGGACGCGATCCCCTTTGCTCATTTTCATATGAGACCTCTCCATCTTTGTATGCTGAATCAATGGTGCAGGGATTATACAAAGATATCACAATTAATATCCTTAAATCCCAATGTTCGACTCTCTCTGACTTGGTGGTTAGATCACCATCAAATAGTTCAAGGGGCTTATTTTCTTTGTCCAACCTGGACTGTGATCACAACAGATGCAAGTCTTTTAGGTTGGGGAGCTGTCTGGGGCTCTCTGACAGCACAAGGGGTTTGCAAATCTCAAGAGGCGAGGTTACCAATATTTTAGAACTCTATTGCTCTGTGCTATTTTCAGGGCTCTTCAGGTTTGGCCTCTGTTAAAGGGAGAACAGTTCATTTGTTTTCACACAGACCATATCACAACTGTGACATATGTCAATCATCAGGGTGGGACTCACAGTCCCCAAGCTATGAAAGAAGTATCTCATATACTTTCTTGGGCGGAATCCAGCTCCTGTCTAATTTCTGTGGTTCATATCCCAGGTGTAGACAATTGGGTAGCGGATTATCTCAGCCGTCAGACTTTACATCCGGGGGAGTGGTCGCTCCACCCAGATGTAATTTCTCAGATTGTTCAGATGTGGGGTCTTCCAGAAATAGATCTGATGGCTTCCCATCTAAACAAAAAACTTCCCAGGTACCTGTCCAGATCCAGGGATCCTCAGGCGGAGGCAGTGGATGCGTTAGCAGTTGCTTGGTGTTAACAACCTGCTTATATCTTCCCGCCTCTAGTTCTTCTTCCAAGTGTGATCTCCAAGATCATCATGGAACAATCGTTTGTGTTTCTGGTAGCTCCAGCATGGCCTTACAGGTTTTTGTATGCAGATCTTGTTTGGATGTCCAGTTGCCAACCTTGGCCACTTCCTTTAAGACCAGACCTTCTGTCTCAAGGTCCGTTTTTTCCATCAGGATCTCAAGTCATTAAATTTGAAGGTATGGAAATTGAATGCCTAGTGCTTAGTCAAAAAGTTTCTCTGACTCGGTGATTAATACTATGTTACAGGCTCGTAAATCTGTTTCTAGGAAGATTTATTATCAAGTTTGGAAGATTTATATTTCATGGTGTTCCTCTCATAAATTCTCCTGGCATTCTTTTAGAATTCCTAGAATTTTATAGTTTTTTCAGGATGGTTTGGATAAGGGTTTGTCTGCAAGTTCCTTGAAGGGACACATCTCTGCTCTTTCTGTTTTATTTCACAGAAAGATTGCTAAGCTTCCTGATATTCACTGTTTTGTACAGGCTTTGGTCCATATCAAGGCCCCTATTTATCAACTCGTCAACTTACTTGCATTTGCCGGCACCAATACGCTCGCCTAAGATCGCCTAACATCGCTGCCTCGGACCTGAATACATTCTCCAAAGTTACCAAAAAAAGCTTTCAAAAAGCCGCGCACCAAGTACGGGGCGATGAGCAGTGTACTGTTGTTAACTAACAGTCATCGATCTCGCTGCTTTTCGGCTTTTTCCCAGCTTTATTGGTATACTGTCACTAAACACCCACACTATACAATACTGTTTTACCCCTATACCGCCGCTTCCGGACCCCGCCGCAACTAAATAAAGTTATTAACCCCTAAACTGCCACTCCCGGAGCCCACCGCAACTAAATAAAGTTATTAACCCCTAAACCGACGCTCCCGGAGCCCACCGCCACCTACATTATACTTATTAACCCCTAATCTGCCGCCCCCTACACCGCCGCCACCTACATTATGTTATTAACCCCTAATCTGCCCCCTACACCACCACCACCTACATTATACTTATTAACCCCTAATCTGACATCCCCAACGTCGCCGCCACTATATTAAATTTATTAACCCCTGAACCTAAGTCTAACCCTCACACCCCCTAACTTAAATCTAATTTAAATAAATATAAATAAAATTACTATCATTAACTACATTATTCCTATTTAAAAATAAATACTTACCTATGTGACAGACCCCTCTGTCAATCTCCCTATGGATTATGGATTCGGGCATTATGTTAAGTCACCCTGTGCCCATTATAGGTACAGGTTGCAAATCCAACAGTACTGGAGGGGTTAACTTCAGTTTTGAGTAACTTAGTTTTGAGTAACTGTATTGTCTAAGACAGTTGTTGTTAGCAGTTGTTGTTGCATCAGTTTTAAGCATTAGCTAGAAGCAAAATAAATAGCTGATTTAGACTTAAACTTGGAGTGAATTATTTAGATGACATTTTTAAGATGAGGATGTCTTTGCCTAACTAAAAGATATTGCGGATCCTACTGCCTCTCCGCTACACTTACCTATAAAATAAACCCTAAGATAGCAACAACTTAGGGTTTATTTTTAATTTACAGGAAAGTTTGTATTTATTTTAACTAGGTAAAATAAAGCCCCCCCAAAATTAAAAAAAAACCTAGCCTAAACTAAACTACCAATAGCCCGTAAAAAGGGCCTTTTGCGGGGCATTGCCCCAAAGTAATCAGCTCTTTTTACCTGTAAAAAAAAATACAAACAACCCCCAAACAATAAAACCCACCACCCACATAACCAACCCCCCCCAAAAAAAACTAAAAAAAACCTAAGCTCCCTATTGCCCTGAAAAGGTCATTTGGATGGGCATTGCCCTTAAAAGGGCAGTTAGCTCTTTTGCAGCCCAAAGCCCTAACCTAAAAATAAAACCCACCCAATACACCCTTAAAAAAAACCTAACACTAACCCCCTGAAGACCGGGAGAAGTCTTCATCCAAGCCGGGCAGAAGTGTTCCTCCAGACGGGCAGAAGTCTTCATCCAAGCCGGGCAGAAGTGGTCCTCCAGACGGCAGAAGTCTTCATCCAGACGGCATCTTCTATCTTCATCCATCCGGAGCGGGTCCATCTTCAAGACATCCTACGCGGAGCATCCTCTTTGGCCGATGACTACCCGACGAATGAAGGTTCCTTTAAGTGACGTCATTCAAGATGGCGTCCCTTAGATTCCGATTGGCTGATAGAATTCTATCAGCCAATCGGAATTAAGGTAGAAAAAATCCTATTGGCTTATGCAATCATCCAATAGGATTGAACTTCAATCCTATTGGCTGATTGGAACAGCCAATAGAATGCAAGCTCAATCCTATTGGCGGATCGTATGTTATGTCACAAAATTCTACTTTTGCCGGTCTGTAGGCTTTGATAAATAAGGGGAATCAGGCTCGCCACAATTACGCTGCGGAATTCCAGCGTATTTGCGGTTGACGGCTTGATAAATAGGCCCCCAAGCATGTCATTAAATCAATCTCTCCTCCTTGGAGTCTTAATTTGGTTTTGAAGGCTTAACAGGCTCCTCCATTTGAGCCTATGCATTATTTGGACATTTAACTACTTATTTGGAAAGTGTTGTTCCTTTTGGCCATCTCTTCTGCTAGAAGAGTTTCTGAATTATCTGCTCTTTCTTGTGAATCTCCTTTTCTGATTTTCCATCAGGATAAGGCAGTTTTGCGGACTTCATTTAAATTTCTACCTAAGGTTGTGAATTCTAAAAACATTAATAGAGAAATTGTTGTTCCTTCTTTGTGTCCTAATCCTAAGAATTCTTTGGAGAGATTCTTACATTCTTTGGATGTTGTAAGAGCTTTGAAATATTATGTTGAAGCTACTAAAGATTTCAGGAAGACTTCTAGTCTATTTGTTGTCTTTTCTGGTTCTAGGAAAGGTCAGAAGGCTTCTGCCATTTCTTTGGCATCTTGGTTAAAGCTTTTGATTCATCATGCTTATTTGGAGTCGGGTCAGGCCCCGCCTCAGAGAATTACAGCTCATTCTACTAGATCAGTCTCCACTTCGTAGGATTTTAAGAATGAAGCTTCATTTGATCAGATTTGCAAAGCAGCAACTTGGTCTTCTTTGCATACATTTACTAAATTTGCTTCTTCAGAAGCAGTTTTTGGTAGAAAAGTTCTTCAGGCAGCTGTTTCAGTTTGATTCCTCTGCTTATGTTTGTTTTTTCTTTTCATTTATGAGAATAAACTTATATTTTTGGTTGTGGATTATTTTTTTCAGCGGGAAATGGCTGTTATTATTTTTTTTCCTCCCTCTCTAGTGACTCTGTGGAGTTCCACATCTTGGGTATTACTGTCCCATATCACTAGCTCATGGACTCTTGCCAATTACATGAAAGAAAACATAATTTATGTAAGAACCTGGTAAATGCATTTCTTTCATATTGGCCATGAGACCCATCCTTTTTATGGTGGTTATGATTTTTTTGTATAAAGCACAATTATATTTCCAAGTTCCTTTTTTGATGCTTTTTACTCCTTTTTTTATCACCCCACTACTTGGCTATTCATTAAACTGAATTATGGGTGTGGTGAGGGGTGTATGTATAGGCATTTTGAGGTTTGGGAAACTTTGCCCCTCCTGGTTGGATTGTATATCCCATATGTCTCTAGCTCATGAACTCTTGCCAATATGAAAGAAATGAATTTATCATGTAGGTTCTTACATAAATTTTGTTATTTGTGTTTGTCAATATCCTATGAGTACAACACTACCCCCATGTACAGGTTTTATGGGGTTTACAGAAGTTACAGGGCCAAATATGGGGTCTGCTCATTTCAGTCTTTATGCGTGGATATTTGGCACTTTGATTTTCTGGGCCTATGTCCTCTTTGATTGGAAATTATAAGATGTGTGAAGGAGCGCCCCAAAATAGGCTTAAGTATACTAAAGAAAGTAGAAATAAAGGGGTACTAGATAACGGTGTCCCAAATGTTATAAGATACTCATAAGCTAAGTCAAAAGTATTAAAAAGTGTCCCAGTCTGAGAGAGGATAGAGACTGGAAAAAACCTCGAAGAGAAAAAAGGGTACTAAGAAAATCAGATATAGCTTATAATGACCAAGGTAAATAAGCGTGTATGGATATAAAGTCTATATCAAGTGACAATATAGTTACAATAAAGTGACAAAAAAGTATGTTAATTACAATACAATGTCTAGGATGTGATGTGAAGGTATATCAATTGTATATAATGGCGGTGATGCAATAAAAAGGGGAGAGGGGAAGGTATGGAAAAATGTATTGTGCTGGTAAAAAAGTGAATAAATAAAAACTTATAAATAAAAACATATCCCATAGAATACTTTTTAATGCCGTGTAATGGTATAGTCAGAGGTAAAATTCAGTGGCGTGTTGCAAACAATACTATACTGTGGGATATAGATAAAAAAAACTCTATACATATATATATTGTGACACAATGATTGTATATTCTAAAGTAATTACAGTAAAATATATTTAATATAAGCAATAATGTTACAATAAAATTCAACAAGAAAGAAACAGAATAACAACCAACAGTTAGCTAGGAACCAGACAACAATAATCTGGTAAATAAATGACTATGTACATATAACAAATTTGGCCAATATGAAAAAATCCCAGTTATGAAAAAAAATATATACAGTATGTATATATATATATATATATATATATATATACAGTATATATATAAAAAAAATAGTTTTTTATCTATATCCCACAGTATAGTATTGTTTGCAACACGCCACTGAATTTTACCTCTGACTATACCATTACATGGCATTAAAAAGTATTCTATGGGATATACTTTTTATTCATAAGTTTTTATTTATTCACTTTTTTACCAGCACAATACATTTTTCCATACCTTCCCCTCTCCCCTTTTTATTGCATCACCACCATTATATACAATTGATATACCTTCACATCACATCCTAGACATTGTATTGTAATTACCACACTTTTTTTGTCACTTTATTGCAACTATATTGTCACTTGTTATAGACTTTATATCCATACACGCTTATTTACCTTGGTCATTATAAGCTATATCTGATTTTCTTAGTATCCTTTTTTCTCTATCCTCTCTCAGGCTGGGACACTTTTTAATACTTTTGACTTACCTTATGAGTGTCTTATAACATTTGGGACACCGTTATCTAGTACCCCTTTATTTCTACTTTCTTTAGTATACTTAAGCCTCTTTTGGAGCGCTCCTTCACACATCTTTTAATTTCCAATTATCCATCTGTACAATTTCGTTAGGCGATTGTCCAAATAGAAGTGAGCCTGTATACTTTTTTTGCAATATTGGCGCTGTCCCCCTATTTCTGTATTATTGTCTGTATTTAAATTGCCTAACAGTAGAGGGAATAGCTGCCAGAATTTGATTGTTTAATAGTACACTTAGTGCTTTATATTATTCCACTACTAGATATCAATATAGTATCAAATTCACTTGAAAAATTGCTAACCAATGAAATTAAACTTAATGCTGAAGTTTCTTTTCTAAAGAAATACATTGAAATATACATTATCCCAAAGGGACTCATGTTACATAAAGAATGTGCTTTTCCTCTCACAGTTTTAGATTTTTCTAATCAATGGGATAACGTTACCCATGAGGCATCCATTAAGTTGATGAAAATAATTATAAAATACAGGGAATATCTTATTCAAGAACTAGATAAGGATATTGTTTTAGAAGAGTCACAATTCAAATCCTTTAGGTCATCTAAATCATATAAAGAAAAATTAGATAATCTCTATAGTAAAGTCAATTCCTTCAAGGATGGAATTATGGCCAAAAAAACTAAAAGAATTGAATAGAGATGTGTCAGCAAAAAATAATACAGAAGACACATTTACCCATATGGGGGTAGTCCCCAATGATAACCAAGACAGAAATGTACTCAGCACTAACATAGACTCAGATCCAAAAGTGAACTATGGTAATAATTATAAAAACCATATACACTCTAGAGATCCTAAGTATTTGTCCACAAGACAGCGTAACCAGAGACATACCAGAACATATTATACTCCCAATTCACGTTTTCATCAAAACTATCAAAATAATTATAATAATGAATATCAGTATGACCATCGAAATGAATACCATTATAATCATTATCACAACCAATATGCTCTACCTAATCGGGTACGCGAATATCATAACAGAACTCATGATGCTCACCAAAATCTAAGGCGAAGACATCATCACAATACATATGAGAACCAAACCCTAGATCACTCTAAGTACCAAAATTCCTTCTATCCCAATGAGGGCTGGTCTGAACATATCACAACTAGCCACACTCCTTTTGACACATACAACACAAATTGGAATAATGACCATATTCCTCTGTATAATCCCAATTGGAGGCAAGAAGGCACCGCTAGATACAGATACCCAAATCAAGGGATAGCTATATACCACACAATAGACCCAACCCCTCTAAAGCGATTGCTAACAACAACACCTTAAAAATGGACACTATAGATGTCAACATTCCCTCTAGACATTCTTTTTTAGGGAAAGTCCCAAATTTGAATCGTGTTGTGCAAACAGCCAAAAGAAAGGGAGTACCGCTGGAAAATACAGACACTCCAAAAAGACGCCTCATAGAGGGAGACGAGGAGGAAGAAGAGTCAATCCACCTAAGATAGACCGTGTAAACACCACTAACAAAGATAAGTCTATACACTCCTGTGAGTCTCGAAAGCTAAATCAAGCTTCTAATTCTAAAGATATCTGCACTGATAGATCTACACCAATGGCACATAAAGGAATCTTTAATTTAAGCAAGATCACTTTGTCTGAAAAGGATAAAGAAGTCTGTACCAATATTCCAAATATGAAATAGACTTCTTGGATCTTAATATTGACTCATATAAAGGAGTTATTAACACTTCCACTTTTTCAAGACAGTTGACAGTAACAACTATCTTCATTAAAAAAGTTGTCATCATAAAAATTGGATAAAAAATATACCTAAGGGTCAAGATTGTTCACAACCAGGGATAAGGGTCACAATTGTTCACAACCAGGATAATGGGACACACAATCCCTAATACTTATTGAGCGTTTTAAAGAAAGAGGTTTTAATACCAATGTGATAAATACAGCATTCAAAGAAGTGAATAACATTGAAAGAAGCACACTACTCAGTCATTATCGCAGAGAAAAGCCTGTTTTAGACAAACCTATAGATGTTCCCTTTATAAAGGAATATAGCCAAGATAAACATAAAATAGAAAGAATTATCAAAAGACATTGGCATATTCTTAAGGAAAACAACCTAATAGGGGAACATCTGTGTGAGAGACCACATTTCATCTACAAAAAGACAAAGAACTTCAAGAGTATTCTGGCTCCCACTGTTCTAAAAAGGAAGCCCATAATGGGATAAAAGGACTTCAAGGTAATTTACTAAAAGGTTTTTTCCCTGTTGTAAATGTTGGACTAACCCCTATAGTTCCTTTTTTATATATTAGATTGTATTATGTAATTCTATTATGTGTTTTAAATAGTATATACAAATTGTAAATTTCTGTACTTTTTTAATGTGTCTCACCGTAACTTGGGCTGTTTATGTATATTTTATTAATGTTAAATAATTTTAATTATTGTAACTAATTTTGCAATATAACATCTATGTCATGATTCGTCTGTATGGTCTTAATAAGATTATGTTGTTTATTTTAATGTCATGTTCATTTATATATTTATTTAATGTTATGTTCATATAACATTATGTTTATATATCATTTTTATCCTGTTATAAAATACCTAGTAAGAGCACTTATAAGGATAATTTTATCCATTCTAGTAAATACACTTAGACATATATCCAGTCATTTATATGAATTGTTCTTTGCATAAAATGTATTTCTTTAACTATCTAAAGTTGTTATAGGTACACAGCGGCCTTTTTGTACCTTTTGTAAGAGTACTGCAGAGTGCAGATACATCTATGTTGCACAAAGTTGCCTAATTTAATTGTACTACCTCTCTGTTTTAGTTACACAAAATAGCAACATTAGTGTAAATTCGTTTTCAGGTTCCCTACTATTCAGTTTTTATCTCTCATTAATAGCAATTTAAAATCATGATAGGATACTGGCAGCCAAAGTACAGTTGCCATATCATAATATATATGCATGCCCATTTCCAAAATGGCTGCTTTAGACCTTTTAATACAGCAGTATAGTTGCCATTTCTGAATATATACATGCCCATTTCCAAAATGGCTGCTTTAGACCTTTTATATATTGTGGTACACTTTCCAGCTTTAAATACATATATATGCCCATTTCCAACATGCCCTTTTTTAGATCTTTAACATAGTAGCATAGTTGCCATTTTCAAACATATACATGCCCATTTCCAAAATGGCTGCTTTAGACCTTTAATACAGCAGTATAGTTGCCATTTCTGAATATATACATGCCCATTTCCAAAATGGCTGCTTTAGACACTTTTATATAGTGGTACCCGGTCCTCATCTGGATTCACTTTTAAAAAACCGGATCTTCACCTGAACTTTTATGAGTCTATTTTCACCGGAACACTTAAAGTTCATCTTTGGATACAATTGTGACTATTTTTTTATATTTTTATTTTTTGATGTATATATATATTTTTTCAGAACTGGGATTTTTTCATATTGGCCAAATTTGTTATATGTACATAGTCATTTACCAGACTATTGTTGTCTCGTTCCTAGCTAACTGTTGGTTGTTATTCTGTTTCTTTCTTGTTGAATTTTATTGTAACATTATTATTATTATTATTATTATTATTATCGGTTATTTGTAGAGCGCCAACAGATTCCGCAGAGCTAGCATTTATTGCTTATATTAAATATATTTTACTGTAATTACTTTAGAATATGCAATCATTGTGTCACAATATATGGAGAGTTTTTTTTTATCTATATCCCACAGTATAGTATTGTTTGCAACATGCCACTGAACTTTACCTCTGACTATACCATTACATGGCATTAAAAAGTATTCTATGGGATATACTTTTTATTTATTCACTTTTTTACCAGCACAATGCATTTTTTCATACCTCCCCCTCTCTCCTTTTTATTGCATCACCGCCATTATATACAATTGATATACCTTCACATCACATCCTAGACATTGTATTGTAATTAACACACTTTTTTGTCACTTTATTGTAACTATATTGTCACTTGTTATAGACTTTATATCCATACACGTTTATTTACCTTGGTCATTATAAGCTATATCTGATTTTCTTAGTACCCTTTTTTCTCTTTGAGGTTTTTTCCAGTCTCTATCCTCTCTCAGGCTAGGGCACTTTTTTAATACTATTGACTTACCTTATGAGTGTCTTATAACATTTCGGACACTGTTATCTAGTACCCCTTTATTTCTACTTTCTTTAGTATACTTAAGCCTCTTTTGGGGCGCTCCGTCACACATCTTATAATTTCCAATTATCCATCTGTACAATTTAGTTAGGCGATTGTCCAAATAGAAGTGAGCCTGTATACTTTTTCGCAATATTGGCGCTGTCCCCCTATTTCTGTACTATGTCCTCTTTGAGACATTATAACAGCCCAGGAATGAAAAGTACCCCATCATGGCATACCATTTTCAAAAGAAGACACCCCAGGGTTTTCCAAAAGGGCCAAGTCACATCTTTTTGTGAAGCCCCTTAGGCATAACATCTGACCAAATGTAGTGCTCATATTTTTTGTATGCGTTTTTTGCACAAACACTGCACTTTGGCTGTTTCTGTCATCAACCTTTTATGTTTTGCTGCTATAAAACATAAAAACGGCTTGAAGGGCTGTGTTTCTGGTGAGTCTTCAGACTCACCAGAAACACCAGTGATGAAGCAGCGGTCTAAAGACCGCTGCTCCATAACCCTGTCCGCCTGCTCTGATGAGGCGGACAGGAATCGCCGGAAATCAACCCGATCGAGTACGATCGGTTTGATTGACACCTCCCTGCTGGCTGCCGATTGGCTGCAAGTCAGTGTGGGGCAGCGTTGCACCAGCAGCTCTTGTGAGCTGCTGGTGCAATGTTAAATGCGGAGAGCGTATTGCTCTCCTCATTCAGTGAGGTCTTGCGGACTTGATCCACACTGTCGGATCAGGTCCGCAAGACCTTTAATAAATAGGCCCCATTATAGCAGCCATTATAGCATACCATTTGCAAAAGTAGACAACCCATGGTATTCAAAAAGGACTATGTTTAGTCTTTTTTTGTAGCCACTTAGTCATAACATTCGGCCAAATATAATGTTCATATTTTATTTTTAGTTTATCACAAAAACACTGCCTTTTTGCTGTTTATATCATCCTTCTATGTTTTACTGCTATAATACACCCATAGTTGTGTTCAGTGATGTCCCATGAGTACAACAATACCCCCATGCACAGGTTTTATGGGGTTTCAGGAAGTTACAGGGCCCAATATAGGGTTTGCCCATTTACATGGAGATTTGGCACATCGATTTTCTGGACTTATGTTGCCTTTGAGACCGTATGGCAGCCCATGAATGAAAATTACCCCCCTCATGACATACCATGTGCAAAAGTGGATAACTCAGGATATTCTAAAAGGAGCATTTTAGTTGTTTTGTATAATGCATCATGGCCTTAGAGTGGATGGGCTTAACATATAAAGGGGCAGGACAAGGTCAGGGGATTTATGAAGTTAGGAATACAGAATAATAAAATTAAATAAATTAGGAACTCATACAGGTTGCTTTCAAATTAAAAGTTTAACTCTGTGTTATATATTCGAAAGCAATTAGTGATACAGAGGCCAGGTAGAGAGGGGCAGTCAGGGCAATGGTAACTAGAATCCCTCCTCCTTCCTTTTTTATAGCAGACTCTGCATCTTTTCTGGCGTTTTATTTTGCAGGCAGTGCGGGGGATCCTAGTGGGAAAATGCCTGGCGCAGAGTCGCTTGACATTTTCAGATTGAACAGTAGGAGGTTTAGGGGTCTAGTTAAACAAAATATCAGATGTTACATTTAATACAAATTCCAAAAAAAGTATAAGGTTTCCCTGTGCCTGATTTTTTGTAGAGCACATATGCATTATATACTGCGATCTGCATAATATAAAAAGATACTTTTTTGTACCAAGTTCTTGTTTTTCTTTGAATTAGACATGACTGCAGGCACCGGTCAGCTAAATCTATGCCCCCCATGTTTTTATTGTACTCCACAATGCACTTTGGCTTTAGGATCTGTGCAGATCTTCCCTTCACAGACACTGGCACTGTAGCTTCATCGTGCAGTGTGGAGAGCATGTACACATCTTTTTTATCAGTGTACCGAAGGGCCAGTAGCTTATTGTGGCGTAAAGCTGACGTTGTGCCCCTACTTTTTTTTCCATATGTCAGCTTCTGGGGGAAACCTGTGCAATTTTTTTCTCGTGCCACAGGCCATGGCTTCAAAATAAAATAAAAATTTTAATAGCTCTGTGCTGGTGTAAAAGTTATCGAGCCACAAATGGTACCCTTTATTTAGCAGGGGTAGTAGGAGATCCCACACAATTTTCCCACTTGTACCAACTGAATCTGGGCAGCCAGGTGGATCCAAGTGGTTATCTTTTCCCTGGTAGATGCAAAATGCCCAGGTATACCCAGTACTGCATTCACAGAGTTTATAACATTTTACCCCATAGTGGGACCTCTTGGATGGTATATATTGCTATATATTGCTATATATTGCTATATATATATATATATATATATATTGGTATATATTGAAAAGCAATCTCCCCTTTTCATGAGGGACTCATCTATGTCCTGCTCAGGGATGTAAACATCTTTAAAATTTTTGGGACAGGTGGCTTATCAGGGGCCTTAGTTTATATATCCTGTCATGCAGGGGGTCATTTCTTGGGGGGCACTGGGTATATCATTAAAATTGAGAAACCGCAGCAACTGTTCGTATCTGTCCCTCTTCATAACCCTTGAAAAAAGAGAGGTAGCCAGGATGGGGTTCTGGCTCCAGTATGAACTTATACTGGGTTTCTTCACAATCCCCATTATTAATGTCATTATTAATTTATCAAGCTTGAAGGGCCGTGTTTCTGGCGAGTCTTCAGACTCGCCAGAAACACCAGTTATGAAGCAGCGGTCTAAAGACAGCTGCTCCATAACCCTGTCCGCCTGCTCTGATGAGGCGGACAGGAATCACCAGAAATCGCTGGAAATCAACCCGATCGAGTACGATCGGGTTGATTGACACCTCCCTGCTGGCGGCCGATTGGCCGCGAGTCAGCAGGGGGTGACGTTGCACCAGCATCTCTTGTGAGCTGCTGGTGCAATGTTAAATGCGGAGAGCGTATTGCTCTCCGCATTCAGCGAGGTCTTGTGGACCATACCGCAAGACCTTTGATAAATAGGCCCCATTCTGTCTGGCATATAAATTTGTTTGAGCAACTGTATGCTCAAACATGGTATCTGTCAGAATCAGGGAGATATAGTTCATTGGCTCACATACTGGAACATCAGTAAATTCTGGCATTTCTGGGGCAGTAAAATTTAGGGGTAGCCAATTTTGTTCATTTGTGCGACGCCTCCTTTTAGGTGGCCGGCATGGAGCACCAGCATTAGATGTATCACTCGGGGGCTCTATATATAAAGCCATAAGGGTTGCGCTGTCAGACAGAGCAGAGAGGGTTTCACTCCCTGAATCTTCGGCAAGAATGGCATAAGCCTCTTCTGCTGAATAGCGTGCCATAAGGGATTTTTTTCAATACATATTACCACTTCACCACTACCAATTCCCACGTCACCTTCCCCAAAATCCCACTAAACCATACCAATTACCACCTCCCAATTACCACCCACCTATTCTCACCCACCCTATTCCCCACAGATTTTTTTTTTTTATAAACTAAAATAAAAATAGAAAAGCACTGGGAAGGGTAGCGATTGGGAACAGCAGGGAAGGGGTTAACAATAACTAAAATCCCCACAAATAAACTTTTGGGCACTGATCAAAGCCCTGACAGACTGATCACAGTTATATTAGGCTGATCACAGTAGCAGCTCAGTGATCAGCAGCAAAATATATATATATATATATATATATATATATATATATATTTGTAACCCCCACAAATATACCCCCAATGCTTTTGATCAGCACTGATCAAAGCCCTAACAGGCTAACCAAAGTTATATTAGGCTGATCACAGTAGCAGCTCTGTGATCAGCAGCAAAAAAATATATATTTTGTTTGTATTAATATTTTTTTCTCCCTCTCTAGCTTTCTACAGAACACCACAAACGCTAAACTGTATTCCTCTCTCCCTCAGATCGCAGAGGGAAGAGAGGAAGCGGATACACTTGTAACAGCCAATAATTCCACTCATTGGCTGTTACAGTGGACAATCGATACACCCCCTACATGCTGATTGGATCCTGGGGGAGTGCCCAAGGTGCTAGGCATATCCCCCAACCGGATACAGAACAAAAAAAATAACGGAGGGGGCACAGGAGCTACAAACCATTATGAAGTTCTATTCTGTCATAACTGCTCTAAAGCCCAGTGTAATTATGACGGAATAGAACGGCATAACAGCGTTAAAAGGTTAAGAAGGGTCATTGTTTTGTACCGAGTAATAAAATGATTAATATCATGTATTAATTAGCAGCAATATATTTTATAAAACACCTAAGTGTGTAGCTCCTGATTTGATTGTTGAGCATTGCCTATATTCATTTCAAGGTTCTGCAGTTTGCTTTTGGCCTTGTGTTCACACTGTTGTGTTGTGTGGCTATTTAGAAGATATGTTAATTTCATAAACGTTTGTTGGGGCCCAGTTCAGGCTATACTTGTTTTTTTTCCTAACTACTTCAGACTACTCTGTAGCTATGCCAGAATAGTCTTTAACTTCCACAATACATATATCCCAGATTTTATCATCAACATTCTCATGGAGATTTTCATGCCTCTTCTCGTGTCTGTGGAGGCAATTTTGCTGAATTCTGCCACCATTTTATTTTTATAAAGCAGCCAACAACCTGCTACCCCTGCATGTTCGAAGCCTCATTTTATAACCTGCATGAAGCCAATGGAAGAAACTGTTGTAGTTCCTCAAACATTGTTTTGTACACCTTAGGAACTGCAACATGCAGACCTGGCTATTGGAGAGCTATGGAGTCAGAGATGCTTTTCTGCTCCAAGACTGCTACTTCTTTTTTTTTTTTTTTTTTAAATAATTTTATTAATCATTATGAAATAAACAAACAGTGTTAGGAGACACAGCTCCCATACAATACAATTCTATTGCGTAGTAAATTCCCATTGTTACAGATCTAATACAATTAACAACAAACCAAACTATATAATTGTTTCCAACTTCCAGCTGCTTTAGCTGTTTCAACCATAAAGGAAAGAAAAAGATAAAAAAAGAAAAAAGAAGGACAAAGAAAGAGGAGATCATTATCTTTTGGTTGCATTAATATTAATAGAAATAGAAAGGTATCCTCCTCTCCTAGTTCTAAACTTATTGCCATATTCGATACATACAATCATCTGCGCAAACTAGTTATGTTAATATCTAGATACCTCGACTCTTCGACCTCTTCAATATATGTCATTTAACTCTTCTAGAGAATAGTTTAACTTAGAAAAATTTCTGAGGAGACCACTGCTATTACTAAATATATCAGGGAATACGTCTATTGATTGAGTCTCCTCTACTACTTCCTGGTTTTGAGCAAATACCGAATCCCTGTTATAGCTTATATGTATTAAGTTATCACGGACCTATACTGAAAGGCTAATAGTTATCGAGATCAAGTGGGAGGGAGGAGGGGAAAGGGAGGAGAGAAAAAAAAGGGGGGGGAGGGGAAGATAGTAAGCCCACCACTCCCCTATTCATTGCACAACCATAGTCTAGGGAACAAGCCTCGTTCTATTTGATGTTGCAACCAGGGGGAAGAATTAAAGTATCGCACCACCTGTTTTTGTAAATCCATAGGGAGTGAAATAATATAGATCTTCCATTTACTGAAAAATCTAGAGACTTGTTTTGGATTAATGGATCTTGTATTATATTGCTCCAACACCATTTGATACTGGACTTCTTTCAAAAACTCTGTGAATTTAAGTGGTTTATGATTCTTCCAGTTTCTTAAAATTAGATTGCGGGCCGTCAAAACAAATAAGTTAATGAGTCTATTATTAGGTAGGGTAATGGTATGTTTACATAAAAACAGTACCTGCGGACAAATTTAGGGGCAACAAGAATATTAAAGAACGGGATAGACAGTGGAGGCGACTTCCGGTGGGCGGGACGCACGGCAACAGAGCGCGAAAGAGTAGCGCTGACCGAGGAAAAGCTAACCCGCCAGTTCCAAGCCCTTGCCTGTTATCGGAGCCGGGCGTGTGTGCCGCAAGCCAGCTAGGAGCACCAAGAGAGATCGGGTGCCGGTGCCAAGAAGCACAAGCTGGAAGCAGTTCACGAACACGAGTATACTGATACTCCGCCAAGTCTCCTATTTGCTTAGGAAAGCTTCATAGCTGAAGCAGCACCTTCTGAATTTGACATCTGGGAAAAATTTGTTGGAGACGAATACACGAACGCTGCAACTTAAAGATAAGTGTTCTTTCTCTGGATTATATTATGGGCATGTAAAGTGTAAAGCTTAAAGTCTTGGTGAATAACATGAGTTGAGAATCCATGTGCGGTGGTGGTAAAAGAAGCATTAGGGAACATGTTATATGGTATGGAATAAGGCTGCCAAGGATAAGGCGAGTACTGTTAGCCGTAAAAAAAGAGAAGGCTGTAAGGGTTAAAAGTGGCATGTAAGTCTGGTGGCATAAAACGCATAAAGTCTTGATGGACGATTGTTGGTGTTAAGACCACAGTGAAGTTGCACACCCTAGAAAAGCAGTCTAACAAATCCCTTATACTCTTGATGAAATTTGTCAGGTTACTGTGTTGGCAGGCCTTGAAAAATGCTAATAAATGTAAATGCTCCCAGTGCTTCTCAGTGTCTCAAAGGCATTAGCACTTCAGCACAGCACTAAGTCTTTACAAAAAGTCCCAGTGAAGAGGCTTACATGCATGTTTCAGTGAACATTTGTCTCTCTTTCATTATTCCCCTGTTGTTTACATCTATCTTGCAAGGGGTTTTTTAAATCTCAGAAGAACTCTGCATAACTTGTATAACAGTCAAGTAAAGAAAGTCAAAATAATTTAAAAGGATTACAGGAGAAGTCCACAGGACCGGAGTGTGTGCCTGTTTGGAGAGACTCTCTCAATTGAAACTGTGGGATTTATTCAGAACAATGGGGGGTAGTTATCAACGTGTCAACTTTCCTGCCTTCGCCTGCCCAATAAGCCCGCCTAAGCTCACCTCACATCGCCGCCGCGGACCTGAAAAAATTTAACCTAAGTTATCAAGTAAAGCTGTCAAAAAGCCGCGCACCAAGTACGGGGCGATGAGCAGCGGACTGTGAGAGTTATCACACATCCGATCTCGCTGCTCTTCGGCTGTTTGACAGCTTTCTTGCTAGCCTGTACCTAAGCACTCACACTAAACTACACTGTTCTACCCCCTATACCGGAGCCCCCCGCAACTAAATAAAGTTACTAACCCCTAAACCGCCGCTCCTAGACCCCGCCGCAAGTCTTATAAATGTATTAACCCCTAAACCGCCGCTCCCGGACACCGCTGCCACCTACATTATACCTAGTAACCCCTATCCTGCCCCCCCTATACCGTCGCCCTCTATAATAAAGTTATTAACCCCTATCCTGCTGATCCTGCACCTCGCCGCAAATAAATAAATAGTTTAACCCCTAAACCGCCGCTCCCTGAACCCGCCGCAACCTATATTAAATTTATTAACCCCTATCCTGCCCCCCCTACACCGTCGCCACCTATAATACATTTATTAACCCCTATCCTGCCCCCCACTACACCGCCGCCACTGTAATAAAATTATTAACCCCTAAACCTAAGTCTAACACTAACCCTAACACCTCCCTAACTTAAATATTAATTAAATAAATCTAAATAATATTTCTATTATTAACTAAGTTAATCCTATTTAAAACTAAATACTTACCTGTAAAATAAACCCTATATAATAATTATAATAATTATATTGTAGCTATCTTAGGATTTATTTTTATTTTACAGGTACCTTTCAATTTATTTTAACTAGGTACAATAAATAAAAAAAATAAAAAAAATAAGTTACAAACATTTAAAAAAATATTACAACAATTTTAAGCTACTTACACCTAATCTAAGCCCCCTAATAAAATAACAAACCCCCCCAAAATAAAAAATGCCCTACCCTATTCTACATTAAAAAAGTTCAAAGCTCTTTTACCTTACCAGCCCTTAAAAGGGCCTTTTGTGGGGGCATGCCCCAAAGAATTTAGCTCTTTTGCCTGTAAAAGAAAAATACAACCCCCCCCAACATTAAAACCCACCACCCACATACCCCTAATCTAACACAAACCCCCCTTAAAATAACCTAACACTAATCCCCTGAAGATCATCCTCCCTTGAGTCGTCTTCACTCAACCAAGCAGCGATGGAACCGAAGAGGACATCCGGAGCGGCAGAAGTGATCATCCAAGCGGCGCTGAAGAAATCTTCTATCCGGGCGAGGTCATCTTCCAAGAGGCGCTGAAGAAGTCTTCTATCCGGGCAAGGTCATCTTCCAAGAGGCGCTGAAGAAGTCTTCTATCCGGGCGAGGTCATCTTCCAAGCCGGGTCTTGAATCTTCATCCCGCTGACGCGGAACATCCTTCTTTCCCGACGGACTACCGACGAATGAAGGCTCCTTTAAGGGACGTCATCCAAGATGGCGTCCCTTCAATTCCGATTGGCTGATAGGATTCTATCAGCCAATCGGAATTAAGGTAGGAAAAATCTGATTGGCTGATTGAATCAGCCAATCAGATTCAAGTTCAATCTGATTGGCTGATCCAATCAGCCAATCAGATTGAGTTCACATTCTATTAGCTGTTCCGATCAGCCAATAGAATGCGAGCTCAATCTGATTGGCTGACTGGATCAGCCAATCGGATTGAACTTGAATCTGATTAGCTGATTCAATCAGCCAATCAGATTTTTCCTACCTTTATTCCGATTGGCTGATAGAATCCTATCAGCCAATCGGAATTGAAGGGATGCCATCTTGGATGACGTCCCTTAAAGGAGCCTTCATTCGTCGGTAGTCCGTCGGGAAAGAAGGATGTTCCGCGTCGGCGGGATGAAGATTCAAGACCCAGCTTGGAAGATGACCTCGCCCGGATAGAAGACTTCTTCAGCGCCTCTTAGAAGATGACCTCGCCAGGATAGAAGACTTCTTCAGTGCCTCTTGGAAGATGACCTCGCCCGGATAGAAGATTTCTTCAGCGCCGCTTGGATGATCACTTCTGCCACTCCGGATGTCCTCTTCGGTTCCATCGCTGCTCGGTTGAGTGAAGACGACTCAAGGTAGGATGATCTTCAGGGGATTAGTGTTAGGTTATTTTAAGGGGGGTTTGGGTTAGATTAGGGGTATGTGGGTGGTGGGTTTTAATGTTGGGGGGGTTGTATTTTTCTTTTACAGGCAAAAGAGCTGAATTCTTTGGGGCATGCCCCCACAAAAGGCCCTTTTAAGGGCTGGTAAGGTAAAAGAGCTTTGAACTTTTTTAATCTAGAATAGGGTAGGGCATTTTTTATTTTGGGGGGGTTTGTTATTTTATTAGGGGGCTTAGATTAGGTGTAAGTAGCTTAAAATTGTTGTAATATTTTTTTAAATGTTTGTAACTTATTTTTTTTATTTTTTGTAACTTAGCTTTTTTTATTTTTTGTACTTTAGTTAGTTTATGTAATTGTATTTAATTGTAGTTATTTGTAGTTAATTTATTTAATTAATGTAATGATAGTGTAGTGTTAGGTTTAATTGTAACTTAGGTTAGGATTTATTTTACAGGTAACTTTGTATTTCTTTTAGCTAGGTAGTTATTAAATAGTTAATAACTATTTAATAACTATTCTAACTAGCTAAAAGAAATACAAAGTTACCTGTAAAATAAATATAAATCCTAAGATAGCTACAATGTAATTATTAATTATATTGTAGCTATCTTAGGGTTTATTTTACAGGTAAGTATTTAGTTTTAAATAGGAATAATTGATTAAAGTATAGTGTAGTGTTAGGTGTAATTGTAACTTAGGTTAGTTTTTAGTTTACAGGTACATTTCTCTTTATTTTAGCTAGGTAAGCAATTAAATAGTTAATAACTATTTAATAGCTATTGTACCTAGTTAAAATAAATTGAAAGGTACCTGTAAAATAAAAATAAATCCTAAGATAGCTACAATATAATTATTAGTTATATTGTAGCTATATTAGGGTTTATTTTATAGGTAAGTATTTAGTTTTAAATAGGATTAACTTAGTTAATAATAGAAATATTATTTAGATTTATTTAATTAATATTTAAGTTAGGGGGGTGTTAGGGTTAGTGTTAGACTTAGGTTTAGGGGTTAATAATTTTATTACAGTGGCGGCGGTGTAGTGGGGGGCAGGATAGGGGTTAATAAATGTATTATAGGTGGCGACGGTGTAGGGGGGGCAGATTAGGGGTTAATAAATTTAATATAGGTTGCGGCAGGGTCAGGGAGTGGCAATTTAGGGGTTAAACTATTTATTTGCGGCGAGGTGCGGGATCGGCAGGATAGGGGTTAATAACTTTATTATAGAGGGCAGCGGTATAGGGGGGGCAGGATAAGGGGTTACTAGGTATAATGTAGGTGGCAGTGGGCTCCGGGAGCGGCGGTTTAGGGGTTAATATGTATAGAATAGCTTGTGGTGGGCTCCGGGAGCGGCGGTTTAGGGGGTAATGACATTATTTAGTTGCGGCGGTGTAGGGGGGACAGATTAGTGGTGTTTAGACTCGGGGTACATGTTAGGGTGTTAGGTGCAGACATCTCCCATAGGAATCAATGGGATGTCTGGCAGCAGTGAACTTGTACTTTCGCTATGGTCAGACTCCCATTGATTCCTATGGGATCCGCCGTCTCCAGGGTGGCGGTTTGAAAACCAGGTACGCTGG
Source organism: Bombina bombina (assembly GCF_027579735.1). NCBI lineage: Eukaryota > Metazoa > Chordata > Amphibia > Anura > Bombinatoridae > Bombina > Bombina bombina. Next base: position 1,029,349,042 of record NC_069503.1, on the reverse strand, counting down.
GCCGTAAAAGTGCCGAGCGTACCTGCTAGTTTTTTGATAACTAGCAAAAGTAGTCAGATTGTGCCGCACTTGTGTGCGGAACATCTGTAGTGACATAAGAATCGATCTGTGTCGGACTGAGTCTGGCGGATCGAAGTTTACGTCACAAAATTCTACTTTTGCCGGTCTGTAGCCTTTGATAACTAAGGCGAATCAGCCTCGCCACAAATACGCTGCGGAATTCCAGCGTATTTGAGGTTGACGGCTTGATAACTACCCCCCTATTACTTGAAAAATTAGAAGGATAAAAGTCTCTATAAGTGCTGAAAAAATCTCCTCCTTAAAGAAGGAAAAAGCTCCGTGCTGTGAACATTTAAAATCTGTGGATATGAAAATTGGAAGCCTTAAGACTTAATTGTATATGTTCAGAAAAATCTCATTTAAGTCTGACAAGTAACTAGTGGAAAGCTGATTTTGGGACTGCTCTAATTCAGGAAGATATATTAATTGTTTGGGTTCAAGAAGCTTTTATAGCTTCAGCCATGATAATTTGCAGCTAATTCTCTGGAATAATGTTTTCTAGCTTAAAAAGTCTCTTTCAGTAAAATTCTCTCGTTATCTATACACTATATGCAGATTTATATCCCTATGATGATATTTATGGTGAATATTTGAAATAGCGCTCAATACATAAGTGTCAACTGCGTATAGATCTAAATGAAAAATTGGGGCCTCAATAAGAAAGAACTAAAAGTCTAAACTTGTTTTTTAAGTGATCTCACTATATATAAATAAGCAAAATAAGTCTTAGATCTGTTTCACTATAAATCTATTTATTATAAGGTCCTTGTTTTTTTCAAGATAATCTTGCTTTGCCTATATAGAAGATCTGCAATATTGTTGTTGCTGTTTATTTGTTTTCTTTTTTTCTTCCACTGTGAATTTAGTATAGAGGCTTAATAGAGTGTGTTAGACAAGTTCTATATAATATGTTGGGCCAATATTTTGCTTCAGCCTAGGATTGTTTAGATTGTTGAAGGAAAGGAGAGCCATACAGAGGTTGACATATATCGCTCTTTGCTATTTGTGTATAGGTGTAGATTTTTTAAGTTAATATCTTATAGGAGTGTGATTGGGCCATACACACATAAGAAAGCAAAGGCCTAGAATGCAAAAAGCCAAGGCTAGATACTAGCAAATCTGTTGTGCGGCCAATTAAAACGTTGCAAGTAGTATATGGTACTCACAAAGTATAAGACTCCCTCCTTTTCACAATAGCGTGTACACTTTTTTTCCTTTTTTTTTTTTCTCTTCACACACTCATCACTAATAGTCACTGAAATTTAACACTTCTTTTTCACGCTTGTTAGAGGTCGCTTGTTGCCCTCCAAGAACCTTCTCACTTTTTTTTTTTTTTTCTTTTCTTATTATCATGGTCTCACTTGTTTTAATTAAACTACACTTTCCTCTTCTCACTTATACTGATAACCCTCACTTCAAGGGAGCAGATTAAGATAAATGGACAGATTTGTCCATAACCTGAAAGATAAATCACCAATCACTATGGCAGCCAAAAGCAGAGAGAGAAACAAGAACAAAATTGTAAATGAACAAATACAAGAAAGCTCAGAAAGCCTAACCGTAACGCATGCTAATTTAGACACACAACTGTTAATAAATCAGATAACAGCTCTATTGATGCCTCAATTTGACACATTCAGGCTAGATCTTTCAGCAATTTCAAAGGAAGTAAAACAATTTAACCAGAGGCTACGTGAGGCAGAAAATCGAATTTCTGATCTAGAGGATCAACTGGATACTAAAAGTAATATAATTAAGAAACTTTCAGGGCAAATTACAAAACTACAAGAGAGAGTTGATTCAGCAGAATACAGATCGAGAAGGAACAATTTAAGATTCATAGGCATACCAGAAAAATTTACAAACCCAGATCTAGAGGCATTAATTTCAAAAGAAATTCCAAAATGATTAGGAATATCAAGGGACGGCCCAGAAATTATAATTGAAAGAGTACACAGATTAGGCTTAAATAAACAGCTGGTAACAGAAGAGCACACAAATAGATCTTTTTCCAGACCTGTAATAGCAAAATTCTTAAATTATAAAGATAAACTAGAAATGTTAAAATACTATAAAAAACTTCCAGAACCGTTAACACTGGAGGATAGGAAGATCCTTATCTTCCAGGATTTTTCGTTGGAAACTTCCAATAAAAGAAAAGTAATGTCCCAGCTGTGCTCACAGTTTATCCAAAAAGGAATACAAGCGTTTGTAATCGACCCTGCGATTTTAAATATAGGGGATAAGGAAGGTTTTAAATCTTTCCAGACCAGTGAAGAAGCTACACAATATCTTGCAACTAGGTTATGAAACTCATAATAAAGTATATCCAGATGGTGCTAAACGATTTTTATTTCTTTCTCATATTTTTTTTTTCCCTTTCCCCCCTGGTCCTGTCCTCAATCCCCTCTACATATATAGGTTTAATAAAGTTAGGGGGGAAAATGAGGTGGCTAAACCTCGATTGAATACTAGATTAATAATATGGCTACAGGTTTAAAGCAGCCAGTGCATTTTACTTCATGGAATGTCGGGGGAATTGTGTCACCAATTAAAAGGAAGTCAATTCTAAAGCACCTCAAAAAACTCAATACAGATATTGCATTTCTGCAAGAGGTTAGATTATCCACAGTAGAACTAGCTAAGTTAAAAGTTAATTGGGTAAAAGAGGTATTCGCTACGCCATGTATGGAGAGGAAGAAAGGTGTTGTTATTTTGCTAAGTAAAAGTCTGGATTATAAGATTATAGAGGTAAAATTAGATGATAATGCACGCTATCTTATAATGCAATTAGAAATTAGGGGAAAGATATACACACTATGTAGTGTTTATGGACCCAATAACTTGGATACGGAATTCTGGGGGAAATTACAGGCCCTCCTGTTGAATTATGTAGAGACAAATTTAATAATAGCTGGAGATTTTAATTTAACACCCAAATTTCCAATAGACAGGAAAAGTGTAAAAGGCAGAGGGAAGGACTATAGAATAACAAAGGAAATGAGAATCCTACATACATTTAAAAAAACACTTAAACTATCTGACATTTGGCGTTTACAGTACCCAGATGCTAAAGGTTTTACCTGTTTATCCAAATCATTATCATCACTGTCTAGAATTGACTACTTTTTGGTAGCTGACTCAGTTCTCAGAATGGAATCTAAAGCTGATATAAAGGATTTTGTAATTTGGGATCATGCCCCTATTACACTTGAATTATTTTTAGATGATATAAACTCCAGAAGCTATAAGAGAAACTCCTTTTTTTCCCTAAATACATGCTTAAAAATGCGTCCTTTGTATCTATGCTAAAAGAAAAATGGCATATCTTTTTAAATTTAAATAGAGAATATGAAGATAAATTAGAAATTCTATGGGAAACAGCAAAAGCTGTACTAAGGGGAGAAGTAATAAGCTTTATGGCTATATTCAGGAAAAAAAGAAGAGAGAGAGAGGAACAACTTACTAATCAATTAACTAATATGTTTAATAGATATCTCCATTGTGCCTCAAAGAATAATTGGTCTAGGTACATTCAAGTAAAACGGGAGAGAGACTTATTCTTTCTTCGAGAAACGACAAGAGAGGACATAAAAAAGAATGCAAAATATATGAAATTTGGGAATAAAACAGGTAGCTTTCTAGCTAGACTAGTGAAGTCTGAAAAGAAAAATAATATAATACCTACAATAAGAGTAGCTGATACACCCATACATAATTCAATAGAAATTAATGAGGTTTTCTATCAAACCTATCAAAAGTTTTATAGTGCATGTAAGCTAGATAATATCAGAAAGGAATCATTCTGGGAAACTATTACTGTCCCCAACCTGTCAATAGATGAAATCGAAAAACTTAATCAACCAATTACAGAGGAGGAAGTAGAGAGAACAATAAATAAAATTCAATTAAATAAAGCCCCCGGACCGGACCAAATTCCAGCTGAATTTTACAAAATATTAAATAAAGAAATTGTTACACATTTGACTCGTTTATTTAATTATTACTATATAGAGAATGGCGCAATGTCAAAGAATTTTACTAAAGCAGTCACAATTATGATTTTTAACCCCTTAATGACCGGACCATTTTTCAATTTTCTTACCCTTAATGACAATGGCTATTTTTACATTTCTGCAGTGTTTGTGTTTAGCTGTAATTTTCCTCTTACTCATTTACTGTACCCACACATATTATATACCGTTTTTCTCGCCATTAAATGGACTTTCTAAAGATACCATTATTTTCATCATGTCTTATAATTTACTAAAAAAAAAATAATAAAATATGAGGAAAAAAAAAACACTTTTTCTAACTTTGACCCCCAAAATATGTTACACATCTACAATCACCAAAAAACACCCATGCTAAATAGTTTCTAAATTTTGTCCTGAGTTTAGAAATACCCAATGTTTACACGTTCTTTGCTTTTTTTTGCAATTTATGGGGCATTAAATAGTAGCTATTTCCAAACCACTTTTTTTTCAAAATTAGCGCTAGTTACATTGGAACCCTGATATCTGTCAGGAATACCTGAATATCCCTTGACATGTATATATTTATTTTTTAGAAGACAACCCAAAGTATTGATCTAGGCCCATTTTGGTATATTTCATGCCACCATTTCACCGCCAACTTTTTCACAATATTTGTCACAAACTTTAGGTTTCCCACTGAAATTATTTACAAACAGCTTCTGCAATTATGCCACAAATGGTTGTAAATGCTTCTCTGGGATCCCCTTTTTTCAGAAATAGCAGACTTATATGGCTTTGGGGTTGCTTTTTGGTAATTAGAAGGCCGCTAAATGCCGCTGCGCACCACACGTGTTTTATGCCCAGGAGTGTAGGGGTTAATTAGGGAGCTTGTAGGGTTAATTTTAGCTTTAGTGTAGTAGACAACCCCAAGTATTGATCTAGGCCCATTTTGGTATATTTTATGCCACCTTTTCACCATTTTCACAATTTTAGGTTTCTCAATGAAATTATCTACAAACAGCTTGTGCTATTATGGCAGAAATTGTTGTAAAAGCTTCTCTGGGATCCCCTTTGTTCAGAAATAGCAGACTTATATGGCTTTGGCGTTCCTTTTTGGTAATTAGAAGGCCGCTAAATGCTGCTGCGCACCACACGCTAATTATGCCCAGCAGTGAAGGGGTTAAATTAGGTAGCTTGTAGGGAGTTTGCAGGGTTAATTTTAGAGATCAGCTTCCCACCCCCTGATCCCTCCCAAACAGCTCTCTTCCCTCCCCCACCCCACAATTGTTCCCGCCATCTTAAGTACTGGCAGAAAGTCTGCCAGTACTAAATAAAGGAGTTTTTTTTTTTTTTTTAAATAAAAATAATAAAATATTTTAGCTGTGATGGACCCCTGCCTTAGCCCCAACCTCCCTGATCCCCCCTCCAGCTCTCTAACCCTCTCCCCTACCTAATTACCGCCATCTTGGGTACTGGCAGCTGTCTGCCAATACCCAGTTTGGCCCCAAAAACCCCCCAAAAAGTATTTTTATTTTATTTTTAACTTAACTTAAACTTTATTTTTAACTAAAACTATTTCTGTAGTGTAGCAGCCCCCCCCAATACCCCCACCCCCTCCCAGATCCTTTTATATTTCAAATTTTTTTTTTCCTTTTTCTCCCTTTTTTGCCCTCATTCATTGGTGTCAGTGTGGATAATGTGTGCACGAGCAGAGTGCACGCGCGCACCGTGCACGCACACAGTGCACACGCACATGCACATTCACATGCACACTCAACCCCTCGTGCACGCGCACGCGCATCGTGCACGCGCGCACGCACCTTCACACCCGGATAGTGGACACTGGCAGTCTGGCACTATCGCTACCGGTGCAGAGAGGGCCACAGAGTGGCTCTCTTTGCATCGGAGGCTTGTAAAGTGGTATTGCAGGATGCCTCCATATCAAGACATCATTACTATACCCTCAGAGCTGCTGGAAGCATTTGTGATGGCTTCCAGCACTCTGTTAGACAACTGACGTACCAGGTACGTCCATTGTCATTAACTGCTAGTTTTTGCATGACGTACCTGGTACGTCAGTTGTCATTAAGGGGTTAAAAAAGGAACAGATCCTGAAAAGGTGGACTCATATAGGCCAATTTCTCTACTTAATGTAGACTACAAGATATTGACCACTGTAATCGCAGAAAGACTAAAAAATGTCATGGGAAATATTATACATCCCAATCAGGTGGGCTTTATGAGTGGTAGAAGCTCAGTGGTAAATATTAGGAAAGCATGTATCATTATTGAATATTTTAAAGAAATTATGAGTCAACCTGAAAAATTGCATAGATTGAACTATGACGCAGCAATAATTGCTCTAGACGCTGAAAAAGCTTTTGATGCAGTGCAATGGGACCACCTTTTCACGACTCTGTCTAAATTTGGCTTCTCAGGACCTTTCTCGAAATTCATAAAACAATCTATAAGAATCCGGTATCTATAATCTTGGTAAATGGGGAGGAATCTGCAGAAATAATATTGGAGAGAGGCACTAGACAGGGCTGCCCCCTATCTCCCTTTTTATTTAATCTATCTATTGAACCCTTAGCGATTAAAATCCGCCATATGCTCCAGGGGGTCCTATGTAAGAATATAGAAGAAAATGTTTTACTATATGCGGATGACATTTTGATTTTTCTTAGAAATAGCAAACAAAATATCCCAAAACTAATGGAAATTATAGAATTATATAGTGCATTTTCAGGATACAAAGTCAATGTCAATAAATCAGAACTCCTATGGCTAAATAAGCATAAGGATACGATTACAAGCCCATTCAAAGTTGTAGATCAATTCACATATCTAGCTATTATCTTGAGCAAGAACCCAAAATTATGGTATGATTTAAATATAATACCAATTCTACAGAAAATATATGATCAGCTTAGCGCATGGAAACATTTACCATTAGCACTGTCAGGAAAGATTAGTCTAATTAAAATGATCATCTTCCCAAAAATCCTCTATAAATTGCAGAATCTACCTCTTTTACTCAAAAAAGCTGATATCTCACTTTTTAATAAAAACATAATTGAATTTCTTTGGGGAAAGAAAAGGAGAAAAATCTCATTAAAAATATTATCATACTTAAAAGAATACGGGGGTTATGCTCTCCCGAACATTCTGAATTATAATCTGGCATGCTTGATTAAGATAGCGGCTGAATGGCTGACAGATAAAGAATATTTTACAGATAAAGTATTAGAAGAAATGATTATCAAACCATATACTTGAAAAGCACTATTACATACACAAATAAAAGATATGCCACAAAGGATTAAAAATATTAGCTCTTTTTTTTGTATTATAAAAGCATTGCAACAATACTGTAAGAAACTCAAAATCAATTACACAGTATCCAATTTTCTAACATTAACCGGACACCCTTCGTTTCCCGAAGCATTAAAATCTGCAGTATTCCATAGGTGGAAGAGAAAGGGATTACTATATATTAGTCAAATGATTAACTTTATGCCAGATACAACACAGATTAAAACATTTGAAGAGCTAAGGCGTGAATTTGATCTCCCCAGCAAAGATTTCTTTGCCTATTTACAATCTAGGAACCTGGTTAATAAACTGTTACATATTCAGAATAAAGATTGGGGCTGGCCTTCACTCATACACAATCTAGAACTGTGTAAGATGGATAATTTCTCTATAAAAAAATGGTATAAGGAATCATTAAGACAGGAGGGCAATTTAAATCTACAACTGATTGTTAAGAAATGGCATCTAAAGGGGTTAACAGAATGTAATGAAGAACACATACAAAATAGTATTATTAGAATCAATAAGATTTTTATCTCTACGAATTTCAGAGAAGCTCATATTAATATACTAAATCAAACATATCTTAATCCCGCAGCTATGGCAAGGTGGAATAGTAAAACTCAAGATAAATGCGCTAAATGCGGTAGCAGAGGGGCGGATATTGTGCATTATTTCTGGGAATGTACACTAGTTAGACAATTCTGGAATAAAATGAGCTTCTGGTTATCTAGGATTCTCAAAACAGAAATGAAAATTTATCGAGATCTGGTATTCTTCTTATTCCCCATGGATAGAAAAAAGATTAATAATAAAGAATTAATTGAACTGGTTATTGGAGTGGCCAGGTTTTCATTGCTGAAAACCTGGATTTCAAGGAAGCTACCTACTATAGCTGAAGTAAACAATCAGATATTTAAACAAATGACAGTAGAACAATGCATGATAGAAAAAGATAAAAACAAGGAAATTGAAAGATTTTTTAAAAAAATGGGAGATATTTATATACTCACAGCCAAATGAGCTGCAAAAAGAATTATCTATCCACTTAGATCTACAGATTATGTAATGAATGCCATAATAAGGAATAAACTACCCCAAGTATACTGAGCTTGGAGTAGGGATTGGTGGAGGACAGGATTAATTTAATTTTTATTTTTTTATTTTTTATTTATTTATTTTTTTTTTTATTTATTTTTTTTTCTCTTTGTTTCTGTTGTTAGTTAGCGTGTTCTGAACTGGAAAGAGAACCTAATCAGGGAGGAGTTAAGTGTTATATGTCTTTAAAGGAAAGGAAGAGCTGGGGGATAGAAATGTAAACAATTATTACCTCTGAGTACATTTTTGATTGGATGGACTCACCATTTTCTTTTGTCAAATTTTCATTGTGTATGTATAACCCCCATTTATGTATTTGTATTATTATTTTTTATATACATCTCTTTTTACTTTCTGTATCCCTGATGGTTACTCAATAAAAAGATTATATTAAAAAAAAAACAGTACCTGCTGTAACGTCAGTTTGACCCTAGTCCCCATTATCTTAGAAGCCCAAAAATGTATCTTCTGCCAAAATTGGGATATTTTGGGACAAGCCCAGAAGGAATGTATGTAATCTGTGCATTCCTTACTGCATTTGGGACAGTTCTTACTTTCCCAGCTCCATTTTTCCAGCCTCGCTGGAGTGAGATAAGCCCTGTTTACTAATTTTATATGGGATTCTTTCCATGTGTGCATATAGGTTGCCCTAGCTGCCAGAGAGATGCTCTGTGTTATATCCTCACTCTCTACTCTTAGTTTTTCTTTTGCCCATTTTGTTGAAATATCTACAAGATTATTCTGGCCCCCAACCTTCATAATAGCATGGTATACTTGGGAGATCGTGTTCACCCCATCACTGTATTGTGAAATTATGCACTTCAAATATTTACTATCTATCCCCGGCCCTGTATCTAATCTCAATTTCTCCACCCAGTGCCTAATTTGTAGGTATGCAAAGAAGCTTGACCTTGGAAGATGGAATTGGTGAGCAATGTTCTCAAACGATCGGAGTCTCAAAATGTCACCTTCACATATCTGTATTACATAATTCACTCCGTGTTTAGCCCATAGCTCAAAAACCGAGGGTTCGCAAGCTATTGGGAAACTCGGGTTACCGATTAAAGGTAAAAATTCTGATTTCCTGAAATCTACTCCCAATTCCTTACATATTTTCTGCCATGCATGTACAACATACTTAAAGGTAAGCATCTGATATACTTGATCTGGAAGTTTATTTGCTGCATGGTGAAGAATCAACTTTAGACTAAACGGTTTTATCAATGCGGATTCTATCTCGTAAAACGAGCTTAGGCCCTTTTCGGTGTTCCAATCCAGAGCGAATTTTGCTACTGCAGAGTAGTTGTAAAATTTTATGTTGGGACACGCCATGCCTCCAAAAGCTTTAGGGAGTGTTAATTTAAATAAGGAAATTCGTGGTTTCTTGCCTTGCCATATGAACTGGTTAAATGCCCTGTTAAGGGTAGCTAGATCTTTCTTGTATAGCAGAAGCGGGAGATTCTGCAAAAAATATAAGAGTTTGGGAAAGAGCACCACTTTAATTAACATAATTCGAGCAGTGAGAGATAGGGGAAGATTGCCCCAGTTCTGTAGTTTCAAAACCAAGCCCTTAATACACTGTTTAAAATTCAGGTCATACCACCTATTGGGGTCCCTACTCAATATAATTCCTAAGTACGTTATCTGAGAAGTTTCTAAAAATGGATGGTTGCAGGGGACTAGGGGTTTACGTATCCACATGATCTCTGATTTTTCATAATTGATTTTGTACCCTGAAAAGGAGCTGAAGAGATTGCATAATTCCAGTAGTCGGGGGATAGCTATCCTTGAGTGTCATGATTAGATGCTAACCTAACTCTTTGTGCATCCTTTGGTGATCATATCCTTGCACCTTTCTAGAAAATCCCTCCCACTCACAACGTATAAAGGATCAACTAACCTACTGTTAATTGCTTAGAATTCTGTCTCTCTGCCGCAACCGATCTACTCAGGATTCACACTCCTCAGCAGCTGCTGCACCTGACACAGGATCTCTGCTCAACCGAACTGGCTGTGACGTCACACGCCACCGGAACTCATACTTGCTACTCTCAATCTTCCTTACAAGCGCTTACGGGTACCGGACCTCCCTGTTACCAGCATAAGTACCTAACTAAACGGACTTGTACCTTCTTCTACTTGGTAAGATTTCAACATTCATTCTTACCTTTTTCTCACACCGCAATCCTGAATATAAACTGAACTGTTTCTTATAACGTAGCTGTATCGTTAAAAGCCTCCTATTAACATATAACTAAATTAGAATCCTAATCACGTTGACAAAAGGAAGTTACAAAGATTCTGATGTTATGTCCCATACAATTACTAAGTTTTATCACTGAAGTTTTCTGCTATACAATAACAGTCAGGAGTTAATTACGCTGTTATTATTTCCTGCCCTGTTAAAAGTCCTGCCATGTAAAATTGCTTCTGTATCTTTTGTTATCACAACTTTATTATTGCTTATGGTACATTGAATTGCACTTTGCATTTCCACTCTTGTTGCTTAGCTGCAGATTCAGATTCAAACCAATATTAATTGCCAGACAGATATCTTCTTACATATTAAACAACAGTTGCACCCTTGTTACATATATGTATCTGATATCTGCCTAACTACATTCACAATATTTCTTAAGGCTGCAGTTGTGGTTCAAAATTATTTCTCTGTTGTTCTTTCTTCTGCCTTTTAGGAAAAGCAGAATTAATCCTGACATTAATTCTAAGCCCTTTAAAAATGGACCCAGCAGCTTTATTATCCCATGTGGAAGCCTTGACCCAGACTGTAGACAATTTAACTAAGGGCATGACTGCTTTACAGTTAGAAAATACAAGCATGAAAAAATACATTGACGAAAAGACTGATACTTTAAAGTTAACATTTAGTGCTCATGAGCCCCAACCATCCCCCCCCCTCAACATTTCTCTGGCCATAGGCATGAATTTAGAGAATTTAAGAATTCTTGTTATCTTTATTTCCAACTAAAACCAAAGACCTATGCCACTGAAAATCTGAAGGTTCTTACCACCATCTCCTACTTAAAGGGTGAACCCCGAATTTGGGCAAATATGTTTTTTGAGAATAATGACCCAATCTTATACTCCCTTGACCAATTTTTCAAAGCTATGGGTCAGCTTTACGACGACCCCTACAAAAAATTATCAGCAGAAACTGCTATGCGCTCACTCCACCAACTTAAGAGACCAGTCGAAGAGTATATAACAGACTTTAAAAAATGGTCATCTGACACGTTGTGGAACGATCTCTCCTTGCGAAATCAATTTCGCTTAGGGCTCTCAGTTCCTTTAAAGGATGAGCTTGCCAGACAACCTCTACCTGACACTCTAGACCAACTGATTGACTTAAGCATCACACTGGACAGACGTTTGAGAGAAAGACGCTCTGAAAGACAACACTCAGACACCCCTTTAAAGGCCTCTCAAGCTAGTACATTACCCACTCAATATAAAGCACCGACCAAGACCACTACTGTCCCCATGGAGCTCGGATTTATCAGAGGTCCATTAACCCCTCAAGAAAAGTTGAGACGCAGAGCTAACGATCTCTGCATGTACTGCGGGGGGTTGGACCATTCCGTCAGAGATTGTACCCAACTTCTGCGTAGGAATGGTAAGCTACCGATAATACAAACTTGTTTGTCAGCCAAACAAATGCTTACTAATCATTGTTCCCTTCCAATTCTGTTACAGTGGGAACACCACCGAATAGAATCGCAAGCAATCCTTGACTCTGGGGCTAGTCACAACTACATTGACCAACACTTTGTTCAAAAAAATAAAATACCACTTGTTAAAAAGTTAAACCCCAGTGTCCTCCGTTTTGTAGATGGTAACGAAATAACCTCAGGACCCATACATCATCACACAATACCCTTACGAGTCACTACACAGACACATCACACTGAGTTTGTCTCTTTTGATGTCATTCCATCACCACACTTCCCTGTTATTCTAGGTATTCAATGGCTAAAGAAACAGGATCCTGATATAACCTGGTCCTCATCAACAGTACAGTTTAAATCCCAGTACTGTACAGATACCTGTTTATAACATGAAAATTTGCTATTTATACACCCTGACACTGTACCTAAAGAATATTGGTCTTACTCAGATGTCTTTGACAAAAAAGAATCAGAAACTTTGCCCCCTCATAGGGTCTATGATTGTCCGATAGATCTTCTACCAGGAGTAGATATTCCTTATGGTCATATATTCCCTCTTTCAGAACCTGAATTAATTCACCTTAAAACTTATCTAAAAGAAAACCTCCAGAAAGGTTTTATACGTCCCTCAACATCACCTGCAGGGGCAGGTATATTTTTTGTGACCAACAAAGACCATTCCCTTAGGCCTATAATTGACTATAGGGAATTAAACAAGCGTACCATGAAGAATCGGTACCCATTACCATTAATTCCCCAACTCATACACAGGTTAAGAGGTACAACTTACTACACAAAATTAGATCTTAGAGGTGCATATAATCTGGTACGGATAAAGTCAGGACATGAATGGTTGACTGCCTTTCGAACTCGATATGGCTTATATGAGTATACTGTTATGCCATTTGGTCTGTGTAATGCTCCTGCAACTTTCCAGTATTTCATAAACGATATTTTCAGGGATTTGTTAGACCTTTTTGTGATCATATACTTAGATGACATTCTTATCTATTCCTCCACTATCGAGGAACACATAAAACATGTTAAGATCATTTTATCCCGACTCAGGGAGAATTCTTTGTATGTTAAGTTAGAGAAATGCATCTTCCACACTCAACATATTAAATTTCTTGGCTATGAAATCTCCCCAGAAGGTATTTAAATGGAAAACAACAAGGTTACCGCCATTTTAGACTGGCCAACTCCTAAAACAAAGAGGGATGTGCAACGTTTTATGGGGTTCGCTAATTTATACAGGAAATTCATAAAGAACTTTGCACAATTAACTAGACCTCTTACTAACCTCACTAAATCTGTTGGTCGATTTTCCTGGGATGAAAGTACACAGCAAGTTTTTGACTACCTAAAAACAGCATTCACTACAGCTCCCATCTTGAGCTATCCGAATCCTGACTTACAATATGTACTGGAGGTGGATGCTTCTAATTATGCTCTTGGTGCAATTCTTTCCCAGAGATTAACTCCCATGGACCCTCTACATCCTGTTGCATTCTACTCCAGAATTCTGAGTCCCCCTGAGATAAACTATCCCATAGGTGACAAGGAATTGTTGGCAATCAAGGCCTCCTTGGAACACTGGAGACATTTACTCGAGGGTACAAAAATTCCGGTGTTGATTTATACTGACCACAAAAATCTAGAATACTTAAAAACCAACAGAACTCTTAGTGCCCGTCAAGTACGCTGGAATTTATTTTTGTCCAGATTCAACTTTCTCATAACATACAGACCTGCACAAAAACATAAAAAAGCTGATGCCCTTTCTCGACACCTAGAAAATCCATCAACTACTCCAGAAGATAATTCTCTCATACCCGCTGAGAAATTTCTAGCCCTGACTACAGATCAAACCCAAGACTTCATAAAAGAACAAAATCTGGTGACTCTAAACCCAATGCTGAGCTTTCCCTACGTCCTGATGGGTTATTGTATCATCAAGAACAAGTTTATGTACCTTCTACTCTCCGTCAGACCGTATTAAGCTCTTTCCATGATTCCGCCCTGGTAGGACATCCGGGAATCACTAAAACGCAAGAATTAGTAAAGAGATACTTTTGGTGGCCTACACTATCACATGATGTCTCAGAATTTGTAAGGACCTGTAAAACTTGCACTATCTCGAAAACACCTAAGACCTCTCCTACTGGGGAACTCATTCCCCTACCGACGCCAAACCGTCCATGGACCGATATAGCTCTTGATTTCATAGTCGATTTACCACTCTCCAGTAGAAACAACACGATTCTAGTAGTGGTTGATCTTTTCAGTAAAATGGCTCATTTCATACCGTTCCATAAATTGCCCACTTCAGCAGAAACTGTAAACCTACTAATAAATCATGTCTTCAAGTTACATGGAATACCCGAATCTATAACTTCTGATAGAGGAACTCAGTTCACTTCCAAATTTTGGAAACAATTATGTCAAGCATTAGGTGTCTCTAGGAGGTTAAGTACTTCTTTCCATCCTCAAACGAATGGCCAAACCGAAAGAACAAACCAGTGGATAGAACAGTATCTTAGATGTTTCGTAACTGCTAGGCAAGATAATTGGGTGGATTACCCTTTGCCGAGTTTGCATTTAATAACTCCTTCCACACCTCTACAAAATCAACTCCTTTTTTCATTAACTATGGGTTTCATCCCTCCTTTCATTGGGATACTTCAGCGACCAATTCTTGTCCTGTAGTTAATGAGATGATAAACACCATCTCCGACTCCTTTTCTGTAACAGAACGACACTTACGGTTAGCAAAGGATCGCTACAAAAAGTATTACGATAGAAAGAGGAATCCGTCTCCTAACTATCAGATAGGAGACTATGTATGGTTGTCAACGCATAATCTACGGTTGCCATTCCCAACTAAGAAGCTATCCTCAACTTATATTGGTCCTTTTCCCATCCTCCGGATCGTGAACCCCAATGCTGTCACCTTTACCTTGCCGGCTTCAATGAAGACACACCCTACTTTTCACATAAGTCTCCTCAAGCCCTACCGGACTCTATGTGACCATAATGTCCATGATCTGCATCTGCCTTCCGTTCCAATACCTCAATCTGAATATGAGGTACAGAAGATTTTGGACTCCCGTATGGTGCGAGGTGGCGTGCAGTATTTGGTTCACTGGAAGGGTTATCCGGTTTCGGAGGACTCTTGGGAGCCCTCTTCCAATCTCTCTGCTCCTCGCCTCTTGGCTCAGTTTCACCGCCGTCATCCGGACCGTCCTCGACCTGATCCCCGGTGTTGATCTTTGGGGAGGGGGTTCTGTCATGATTAGATGCTAACCTAACTCTTTGTGCATCCTTTGGTGATCATATCCTTGCACCTTTCTAGAAAATCCCTCCCACTCACAACGTATAAAGGATTAACTAACCTACTGTTAATTGCTTAGAATTCTGTCTCTCTGCCGCAACCGATCTACTCAGGATTCACACTCCTGACACAGGATCTCTGCTCAACCGAGCCGGCTGTGACGTCACACGCCACCGGAACTCATACTTGCTACTCTCAATCTTCCTTACAAGCGCATACCGGTACCGGACCTCCCTGTTACCAGCATAAGTACCTAACTAAACGGACTTGTACCTTCTTCTACTTGGTAAGATTTCAACATTCATTCTTACCTTTTTCTCACACCGCAATCCTGAATATAAACTGAACTGTTTCTTATAACGTAGCTGTATCGTTAAAAGCCTCCTATTAACATATAACTAAATTAGAATCCTAATCACGTTGACAAAAGGAAGTTACAAAGATTCTGATGTTATGTCCCATACAATTACTAAGTTTTATCACTGAAGTTTTCTGCTATACAATAACAGTCAGGAGTTAATTACGCTGTTATTATTTCCTGCCCTGTTAAAAGTCCTGCCATGTAAAATTGCTTCTGTATCTTTTGTTATCACAACTTTATTATTGCTTATGGTACATTGAATTGCACTTTGCATTTCCACTCTGGTTGCTTCGCTGCAGATTCAGATTCAAACCAATATTAATTGCCAGACAGATGTCTTCTTACATATTAAACAACAGTTGTGCCCTTGTTACATATATGTATCTGATATCTACCTAACTACATTCACAATATTTCTTAAGGCTGCAGTTGTGGTTCAAAATTATTTCTCTGTTGTTCTTTCTTCTGCCTTTTAGGAAAAGCAGACTTAATCCTGACATTGAGTTACTGAGAAAGAGCAAAAGATCGTCTGCGAACAGAGACAGAACTAACTTATGTCCTCCTAACTGAATACCCTGCAATTCTCTCCTCAAAAGGATTGCAAGAGAGATAGATTGAAAAGAAATGGGGACAGAGGGCACCCCTGATGAGTGCCCCGCCCAAGAATAATTTTCTCAGTCAATTCCCCATTGACTATAAGTGTAGAAGTCGGCCCCTTGTATAATTGTGTAATAAAGTGTTGAAAGGAACCGATTATACCGAATTTTCCTAGTGCTGTTAGCAAGTGATCCCATATAATGGAATCGAACGCCTTTTCAGCGTCGATTGTGAGTATGGCGAGATTTGGTTTAGGAGAGGGCCTTTGTCTTTCTATTTTGTTCCAAAAGTAATCTAGGACCAATTGTATTTTCCTGAGATTTTTAACGGGACTTCTACCCGTCATGAAGCCCGTCTGATCCGAGTGAACCAAGTCACCTAAGGGAGCTTTCAGTCTACTAGCCAAGATATATGTCAAGATCTTATAGTCCTGATTCAAGAGCGAGATAGGCCTATATGATGTAGTTAGCTCTAAATGTTTGCCTTTCTTGGGAATTAAGACTATATTAGAAGCCGCAAACAGCGTAGATTGAGGTTTATTCCTGATGAAATAATTGTTAAATAGATTGACTAGAACCGTCGGGATCTGATCAAGAAGTAGTTTATAAAATTCTGCCGGCAGGGAATCTGGCCCAGGGGTTTTCCCTAACCTAAACTTCTGGATGGCCTTTTCAATCTCTTCAGCAGTAAAGGGCTTATTCAGTTCTTGAAGATCCTCTTTCTTAATTTGAGGTAAGGATAGCCCTTGCCAGAAGTGTTGTTTAGAAGAAAAATTAATCTGTTTCTCCGCATATAATTCTTGATAAGTCTGAAAGAAGGCTTCTCTTATTCCTGGGGGATCAGTCACTCTAGTATTCCTATGTTTAACTGCTGCAATATAGTTCTTCTGCTGTCTAATCTTAACAATCCTTGCTAGGTATTTAGCTGAAACCCCATGTACTCCAGTATATAAGGCCTTCAACTTTAAGTCCTCTGATACGGAGTGTTGTTTCAAAAAGAGATCATATATAGTTTTACTATCTTTATATTTTTGCCATTGCTCAGGCGAAGGATCAACAAGGTATCTCCTGTAGTTATTACTTAAACTATTTGCTAATTGCTCCTCCCTTTTCCCCAAATTGCCCTCATTCTTACTGTATACGCCTTAATCTCCCCTCTGAAAACTGCTTTTGCCGTTTCCCAGAGGGTTTCTGGCCTATCTAGATAGTCTTGATTATCAATCACAAATTGGTACCATCTCTTTTGGATCCATTTTTTAAAATGGGGGTTGTTATAGAGATATTGGGGGGGAAAAAACTTTTTTGCTGCAGATACTCTACCACTTAGGCCTATCTCTAAGGAGATGATAGCGTGATCAGAGATCACAATATCCTGAATTTCTGCCCGCATTTTCATTTTCAGCATATGCTTTGAAATTAAAAAATAATCAATCCTTGAAAACTAAGCATGTGCCCAAGAGGCACAAGTGTACTCCCGACGATCTGGGTTCTGTACCCGCCAAATATCTTGTAAAACCAAGCTTTTAGTAAATCCTTGAAGAATATCTGTTCCCCTGGCTTTCCTCATCACAGTCCTGGTCTTAGATCTATCCAGTACTTGGGAAAAAGCCATATTAAAATCACCGATAACTATCAAATTCTTCCCAGAATACAAAAACAGTTTTAATCTTAATTCTTCCCAAAAACTTTTATCCAACACATTGGGGCCATATACATTACAGAAAATAAAGTTAACACCATTTACTTCCATCTCCAAAATTTGATATCGCCCATTTAGATCGTTTTCTACAGTTTTAATTTGGTAGTCTAGTTGTTTACGTATTAATATAGCTAAACCTCTCTTAGATTTATCATATGGTGTGAACAATACCTCCCAGACCCATTTACTTTTAAGTTTAATAGCCTCCTTAGGTCTAAGATGGGTCTCCTGAATAAAAGCTATATCAGGATTCTGGAGTCCAAGGTGTCTAATAACCGATTTCCTTTTACTCGGGGATGAGATCCCTCCAATATTCCAAGATAGAAGTTTTAACTTAACCATTTAGGCTACTGGGGGATAGAGAAAAAAGGAAGAAAGAGAGAGAAAAAAAAGAAAAAAAAAAGAAGAAGGAGAGGGGGGGAAGGGAAAAGAACAACTTTAAAACTGTGCAAAAATAAAGGAAAAATGTACATAAAAAAGAAGGGAAAAGAAGAAGAGGGACCCCCCCCTCCCTCACCACAAACAATACCACTTTTCCACCTTTCCACCCTTCTATGTTCTTTATAATTGAATTTCTATTTACAAAGCTAACTACATTTATCATGTTTATCTCCATCACTTTTGAGACCGCCATTGATTCCCTATTTGAGGCTCATTCTCACAAGATAATTACCTTGGTTATATTCCTATACTGTGACAAAATGACTTGATCTCTTCAGGCTTTGTAAAGCTATGAGATTCACCATCTTTCTCTAGTATCACCTTAGCAGGGTAGACTAATCTCGCCTTAAGATTGGCTTTAATCAATAGAGAACAGTATGGAGCCATTTCCCTACGCTTAGTTTGAGTCTCCAATGAAAAGTCTTGAAATAGTAAAATTTTGTTAGGTCCTATCATAATATTGTTATTCTTACGATATAGTCTAAGGATATGGAATTTATCTTGAAAATTCAAGAATTTGATAATAACAGGTCTAGGTCTTGACTGTCCCTCTAGATTACTTCTAGGCTGGCCCAGTCTATGGGCTCTCTCTATTGGTATCCTAACGTTCTCTATATTGCTCCCTACAAGTTTTGGGAGCTGTGTAGCTGCAAAATTTATCAGATCATGGTACTCCGCAGTTTCCGGTAGTCCCACGACCCTCAAGTTGTTGCACCTCGCCCTATCCTCTAATTCCTCAATTTTAGCTTGTATCACAGAGAGTTTAACATCATGTGCATTGGCCATCTGGTCTTGTATTGTAAGTCTGTCTTCTACGTCAGATACTCTAGTCTCTACCTCATTCATACGGATTGAGAACTGTTTAATTTCATTTGTGACAGTTACCATTTCGAATTTTAAAGCTTCAAATTGTGGCATCACCAGTTCTGAGATCTGTTGAATTAGTAGAGCATTATCTGAACCACTCACCCCTGTATCATTCTGGTTGAGTATCTCTGAGCTACTCTCATTAGGTTTGAGCTTTTTTTCTCTTGATTTAGGTGGCATGCTGGGAGAGGTGGTTTTAGTGTGTGAAATAAATCTTTCCATGTATTAAGTGTATAAGTGTCAAAAATTACACAAGATCCTACTTGAAATATAATTAGAAAATATTACTCTATCTTGATCTTGGATCTTTTTCAGTGAATTTTAAATCTATATCCAATTAGGATAGACCAGTAAAAGAAAGTGTGTGTGTGCTAAAAAACCAAAAAGTCTAGCAAACTAACCAGGCTAGAGCCAATCATGGAGTGTATGTAGTGGCCAAAAGAAAAAGAAAAAAAGAGAGGTTTTTGAAAAAGTGTAGTTTCAGATAAAACAGTGAAAAAAAAACAAAAGGCATACAACAACTATAGTGTTATAGACTTAATCTATACTTTACATGAAGTGAAACAATTATTTGTGAAAACGGTGCCCTCTAGTTTTTAATATATTCTTGGAGCACCGTAGTGAACTCCCTAAAAGAAATTAGGTGAATATGTGCATACCACCTCCAGAAATTGTATTGATCTCAGTCTGCTAATTCCAGAAAATAGACAAAATAATCACTTTGTCTAACAAGTTCTTTACTTACTGTAGAATGAAGTAAAAAAAAAAAGAACAGCCCACAATACCAGATAATTAAAGGGTTACCATACTCAAGACCGAGTGTTTTACCCTGTAAACCAGAGTTTGCTAGCTTATCAGTCTCCTTTTCTCTGTATAGAGATTTTTATCACAAAAAGCTTTTAACCTGAACCCCTGCTGAGCAATAAAAAAAAAAAAAATACAACACACTTAGCAGAGGAACTTTCTCAATCATTAACTGTTGGGCAAAATTATCAAATCAATTAAACAATACACAGAAATAGTTGTCTGGTTATATAGCAAGAAACTGTTTGCACAAGAGATTAACTCTTAGGGTCTTTTTATATAAATTCAGCACATTGAGGGATGACCTTTATCTTATACTTGGATAAATATAGATCATCTGCAGAGGTTGTAATTGCCAGTTATTTCTAAGACCCTTAGCCTTTAATTATCTACTGTCTTTTAAACACCTTGGATCCTCAAAATCAGTTGTATAGATTGATAGATCTGGTGTTTAGATGATATATATCCTTTATAGCTCTCCACAGTCCCTTTATATTTCAAGAAGGCCTCTTTAGACTTGCCAGCTTTTAAGTCAGGAGAGCGTCTCTCTAATGTGTCCAAAATATTAAATGTCCCCAGGAACTAGTATATAACAGTCCAGATTTGAGGTACTATATATGTGGGTAATGCTCCCACCCACACCTGGATGCTTTGTTGTTACCAAGAAAGAGACAGTTTAATTCTTGCACTATATTGGGTATTGAGTGCCCTTTACTTTTGGAATGGGTTGCAGCCCTTTTAACCTCGCTACATCCAGCTTGTATAGCGAGTTGTAAAATGAGCAACAGTTCTTAATATGACCCAACATGGAGGAGTAAACAGGAGATCTTACCGGACCATAGCAGTGGAGACCCTGCCCCTGATGCCTGCTCCACTCGTGTCTCCTCTCTCCTCCAAGTCTCCTGTCTTCTCAGCCACTCCGGTTCTCAGATTTGCTGGTACCTGCCTCACGCATACGGCACTTCCTGCAATAGAGTGTTGCTGCAGTACCAGCTTGGCCTCAGCGTCCTCACACCGCCAAGCCTCACTTTGGTCCTCGCCTGTTCCGGTTTACGACTATGCAGATCCGCACCTCTAGCGCACAGCACCACCCGGGACCAGCTACAGCGCTGTCATATCTTGGCTCCGGACAGTGGAAACACCGGTCGCAGTAAGTACAGAGGCCGCGATCTCGGATACCTCCGTGATCTCTGCCTCCAGCACACCAACTCCATCTCCCTTCCTTTGGCCTTTAACTTTAAGCAGGTTCCATCAAGCTTCTTGTATGGCTTTAAGCCAAGTGGGTATGTGCGAGAACGCCTCCTGGTGTAGTGACTCTGCTCCTGAGTCGGTCTGCAATTGAGGAGCCGGCGTCTGCAAGAAAAGTATCCAGACCAGGTAGGATCTCTCTGGCCAAGGATAAGCGCAGGTGGGGGATGTTCGATATTGCCCTTTAGATTAGAGCAGCGTGCTAGCATCCATCTTGCTGCTAGCTCCTCCCCTTCCGAACTCTCTCCTATGTCTTGAGACTGCTACTTCTTAAGCCTCACAGCCTACAGTCACTGCCTGGCTGACAGGCAGTGTGGCAACCATGACCAGTGCTCTAAACTTCCCTGCACCTACACAGAAAGGCTTTCACTCAGTGTTTGAGATGCAGTGCATCACACTCGGCAAGAATGAAACAGAGATTCCAGAACAACAAGGAACAGTAGAACCTTGGGGTATTATCTAAGGTCTAATAAGGGAGTGTAGCTGAGAGGGTCTGCAGGGCTAATTTCTGCTGAGGGCAGAGAGAGAGAGACTGCAGGTCTGCTGATGTGGATGAGACGAGCAGCTAGCCAGGTGTCTAACTTGAGGTCTGTTGCAAACGTGTGACTGAGAGGTGCTGTAGGGTTGAAATGAAGTCTAATCATGAACCAATCTTACACCCCCTGGGTCACCTGCTGAACATTTGGAAACTATGAATATAGTATTTTATTTCAAGTAAAAAAGACAAATTTTTAGTACATGAATATTTTTATTGAAAGTTCTTCTATTTCACAAAAACATATATTAATGTAATTAAATTGTGAAATGTATTTTTTTTTTAATTCAAAGGGACATTGTAATGCAATGAAAAATATGACATTGTCTAACTCTTAATTATGGGGTCCATTACAATCCGTCTATTAAATATTTTTTCTACAAAATTCACCATTAAAGTCTATGGATATTTTTGTAGACATATAATTTGATAAATTTAGCTACATGATGGTGATCAAACTCTTATGTGTTTAACCACTGCAGAAAGGTCCTGCTGATGATCCACAAGCAATACAGTACCTTAGCAGGAAACTACCATTGAGACAATCAGGGACAGCAGTCACACTTATCTACAGAAAGTCACCATTAAAGGGACATAATACCCAAATGTTAAAACACTTGAAAGTGATGCAGCAAAGCTGTAAAAAGCTGACTAGTAAATATCACCTGAACATCTCTATGTAAAAAAGAAAGATATTTTACCTCAAAACGTCCTAAGTATTCAAACCCCATTGTAAAGGACTTTAAGCAACAAATCAGTATGCCTGTCCTAGGACTTGCAAGGGAGTATGCCTTATGCACACTCATGTTATTTCCCTATTAAGTTTAAGGACGTTTACTATGAAATCTCATGAGATCACAGTAAAACAGTTCACGACCTCAGCACTGCTGATGCTGATTGGCTGCTGTTCATTTCTTCCCTTTTTTTAACCTAAAGCTGGGCAGTAACTGAAATATAACTTTTTACAGAACACTTACTCTGGTGAACTGAGGAAATTTTGAGATTTTTTACATAGAGATGTTCAGGTGATATTTTTCTGTCAGCTTTTTATGATTATGCTGCATCACTTTCAATTGATTTAGCATATAAGTATTATTTTAGTTTGTGTAGATAAATCAGTTGAAAAGTTTTTCTAAAGGATTGTGATCAACCCTATAATTAGGATCAATAAGGCAAAAACTCTATTATGTCATTAGTTAGAGCATGTCATTTATTCATTAAGAGTCCTTTAATTAAACATTTCACAGACATACAATTATATTATTGTCACAATGTACAGTACATATACTCAAAGATTATTTGTTCTAGACAGTATGCATAGAAGGTTATGCTTCTCAATTCATTTCTGTTTTGGTGTTTAACATAGCCTCTTTGATGATGCATTTTACACTAAGTAAATGCAGCTGATGTGTAAACAGCAGTTTGCCTCACTGCAGATGTCATGGGAACAGCTACATATACTAGAGAGGCACTGGTTTTTCACATTTAAAAAGTGTGTCTTGTTTTAAATCAGTTCAAATAAATTTAAATAAATCTTATAAAGGCACTGGTTTCTGAGAATACACATGTCCAGTTTTATACTAGACAGTTTGGCTTCAGGCAAAATTACCCAGTCGTTTGATGACTTTTTCTTCTCCAGATTTTATGGTTACTTAACGATTAAAAAGCAATTCTCATACTTAAAGGGACACTGAACCCAAATTGTTTCTTTCATTATTCGGATAGTGCATGCAATTTTAAGCAACTTTCTAATTTACTCCTATTATCAATTTTTCTTCGTTCTCTTGCTATCTTTATTTGAAAAATAAGGCATCTAAGCTAAGGAGCCAGACAATTTTTGGTTCAGACACTGGACAGCACTTGTTTATTGGTGGGTGAATTTATCCCAGGTTGTTCACCAAAAATGGGCTGGCTTCTAAGCTTACATTTTTGCTTTTCAAATAAAGATACCAAGAGAATGAAGAAAATTTGATAATAGGAGTAAATTAGAAAGTTGCTTAAAATTTTATGCTCTAGTTGAATCATGAAAGAAAAAAAATAGGGCTCAGTGTCCCTTTGTCATAGGAAAATGAAACAGACATGAAATACAACATTTTTCTTTTCTGATTAACAATTTTTAACAACTTTCCAATTGATGCTGTTATTTAACTTGCTCAGTTCTCTGTATCCTTTGTTGAAAAGTGTACCTAGGTAGGCTCAGGAGCTGGTAACTAACTGCTGATTTATGGCTGCACATATAAGCTCCTTATCATTGGCTTACTGGTTTGTTTAGCTAGCTCCCAGTAGTGCACTGCTGTTCCTTTATCAAAGGATACTAAGAGAATGATGCAAAATGGCTAATAGAAGTAAATTTGAAAGTTATTTAAAAATGAATGCTCTATCTGAATCATAAAATACAAAAAAATGTGGTTTCATGTCCCTTTACAGAAAAATCTAATTACGGCAAGTATTAGCCTTATTCCAGGCAATAATATATTTATAAATATATGTAATTAAATATTGCCTGTGTGCAAAGTTTCACTGATTTGATAGTCATTTTGAACAAAAATAAAACCAACTTTTTACTTTATTGTAAATACAAAGCCCATTATATATTGTCATTTTTGATCATATTTAAAGGAACACGAAATTTAAAAAAAAAAAAAAAAAAAACGTTATGCATGTGGAAAGCAGTAATTAATCATATTGACAATAGTTTTGACATAAAAATCAAAGGGCATGCTAGTTCAAATAATGCTTAGAACATTTCATTATTGCAATAATTAACTTTGTGTTTATTTCCTAAAAAAGGTTAAACACATAGCTAACAAGCCACTTAAAGGGACAGTATACACAAAAATTGTTATTGTTTAAAAAGATAGATAATGCCTTTTCTACCCATTCCCCAGCTTTGCACAACCAATATTGTTATATTAATATAATTTATCACATTTAAACCTCTAAATTTCTGCCTGTTTCAAAGGCTCTATTGACAGCCTCTTAATCACATGCTTTTGTATTTGCTTTTCACAACAGGATACTGCTAGTTCATGTGGGCCATATAGATAACAATGTGTTCATGCCCGGAAAGTTATTTAAGATTTAGCACAACACAGTACTAAATGCCAATAGATAAATAAATAGTCAATAGATAATAAATAGTCACAGTCATGTGATCAGGGGTCTGTCAGAAGATGCTTAGAAACAAGGTGATCACAGAGGTAAAAAGTATATTAATATAACTGTGTTGGTTGTACTAAACTGGGGAATGGTTAATAAAGGGATTATCTATCCTTTAAAACAATAACAATTATATTGTAGACTGTCCCTTTAAGAGTTAGCTCAACACGGTTCTAAATGCAAGTCAATAGATAATAAATAAAGTCATGTGATCAGGAGCTGTCAGAAGATTCTTAGATACAAGGTAATCACAGAGGTAAAAAGTATATTAATATAACTGTTAGATATGCAAAACTGGGGAATGGGTAATAAAGGTATTATCTATTTTTTTTTTTTTTTTTAAACAATAAAAATTCTATTGTAGACTGTCCCTTTAAGAGTTGCAATACGTTTAGATGTCAATCGCTGTGTCCTGCACAATAGACCATCTTGTTTTTGAACTAGTATGCCCTTTTAAGTTAATCTGTTTAAATGGCTTTTGAAACTAACATGGAATGCATGTTTGTTCATAACTAAACCCTAGGTATATGTTGTTCACTGGTTGATATGAACAGCTCCCACAGTGATATCATTTTGGACACACCTCCATACGCATGAACAAAAATGAAAATGCATGTTTTAGAACTGCAACAACAAAAACAAAATTTGTTTTTAAATACTTTGTTTTAGGTGCAACAACAGAAATAGAAATAACTTTAAATGGATAGGAATCCCCCAAATTTTCTTTCATGATTTGGATAGAACATACAATTTTTTAAACTTTCCAATTATCAAATCTGCTTTATTCTCTTGTTATCCTTTGCTAAATGAACAGTAATACACTACTGGCAGATAGTCGAACACATCTAGTTAGCCAATCACAAGAGACAAATGTGAGCATGCGCCAATCAGCAGCTAGCTCCCACTACTGTAGGATATGTGCATATTCTTTTTTTAAACGGGATACCAAGAGAATGAAGCACATTTGAAAATAATAATTCTCTTTTTATCGTTTGCTGAAGGAACAGCAATGCAATACTGGCATCTAGCTGAGCACATCTAGTTAGCCAACAAGAGATTGCAAGAGAACAAAGCAAATTTGAAAATAAAAGTTAATTTAGAAGTGTCTTAAAATAACATGCTCTATCTGAATAATGCAAGTTTAATTTTGTTTTTCCTATCCCTTTAATGTGCATTTAATAATTGCATTTAATAGCCAACCTTTAATTATTAGTTCCTAAAAGTCTAGTTTTTATAAAAAAAACTGATTTAATTAATAAAATTATCAAATGAAATAGCCTTCTGGTATTCAGAGCTTTTCTTCCTTCTATTTTGTGCCTGGAGACTAACATTGACAGATAGGAAATCATTTCTTAATTTACTTGAAATACTATCATTTTGTTACCAAAAATAAAATAAAAATGTTTTTATTAAACACTTTAAATAACATAGTACTGGGCCAAAAATAAGTTGTTTTCTAAAAATATAACAGTTGTTACAGATCAATTCACTTTATTTTATGGAATTTGCTTTTGACTGTATCTTCTTTTCATTTTTTGTAATCCTTTTATTTATAGTGTTTTCTTCTTAGATGTAGTTTCTTCAAGTTGTTTGTATTACTCTTTTGAAGACAATCTTGACTGACCTGTAAATAAGCATATATATGTATATATATTACTGTATAATTATATTAAAATTACACATACGTTTATGTTTACTTGCAGATCACATAGGAACAACAATATAAAATGGTTAAAGGAAGACAGTATACAAGAAGATATCATTTATACAAAGTGTCTAGGGTAAAAACAAAGCATTAAGCCACATTACATACAAGGACTGGCTCATAAAGGAGAGCATCGGAATATTAGAAGAACAGCTTGGTGGGCAAATTTCATTAATAGGTCTCTCCAGCCTTGCCAGCTTCAATTACTTTGCACTTTCATACATTGGCCCCTTTTCCAGTCTGTTAGAAGACTCACTTTTGTTCTCAGATTCAAAGACATTCAAATCCAACATTAAAGGAACATGAAACCCCACAGTTTTCTTTTGTGGTTCAGATAGAGCGTGCAATTTTAAACAACTTTACAATTTCCTTCTATTACATAACTTGTTTTGTTCACTTGTTATCTTTTGTTGAAAAGCAAGCATAGGTGAGCTCAGAAACATAAGTTCACTGCTGCTGCTGATTGGTAGCTACACATAAATGCCTCTGACCAGCCCCCCCCCCCATGTGTTCATCTAGATCCCAGTAGTGCATTGATGCTCCTTGAGCAAAGGATTTCAAGAGAAAGAAGCAAATTTAACAATAGGAGTACATTGAAAATCTGTTTAAAATTGTATTGTGGGTTTCATGTCCCTTTAAAATCAGTTTTCACTTGTTTTTCTGATGGTTTCTTATACATCTTATGTTTTAGTGCATCTTCAGATCATCATTTTAAAATATGATACATGTTTAGACACAATAAATATCATTAGTTTGAATGTTTGTGCATCTTTGCAATTAATTGTTTGGATATTTTAAAAATGTTAATTAAAAAAATAACAAAAAACAGAATTTATGCTTACCTGATAAATTACTTTCTCCAACGGTGTGTCCGGTCCACGGCGTCATCCTTACTTGTGGGATATTCTCTTCCCCAACAGGAAATGGCAAAGAGTCCCAGCAAAACTGGTCACATGATCCCTCCTAGGCTCCGCCCACCCCAGTCATTCGACCGACGGACAGGAGGAAATATATATAGGAGAAACCATATGATACCGTGGTGACTGTAGTTAGAGAAAATAATTCATCAGACCTGATTAAAAAAACCAGGGCGGGCCGTGGACCGGACACACCGTTGGAGAAAGTAATTTATCAGGTAAGCATAAATTCTGTTTTCTCCAACATTGGTGTGTCCGGTCCACGGCGTCATCCTTACTTGTGGGAACCAATACCAAAGCTTTAGGACACGGATGAAGGGAGGGAGCAAATCAGGTCACCTAAACGGAAGGCACCACAGCTTGCAAAACCTTTCTCCCAAAAATAGCCTCCAAAGAAGCAAAAGTATCAAATTTGTAAAATTTGGCAAAAGTGTGCAGTGAAGACCAAGTCGCTGCCTTACATATCTGGTCAACAGAAGCCTCGTTCTTGAAGGCCCATGTGGAAGCCACAGCCCTAGTGGAGTGAGCTGTGATTCTTTCAGGAGGCTGCCGCCCGGCAGTCTCATAAGCCAATCGGATAATGCTTTTAAGCCAAAAGGAAAGAGAGGTAGAAGTCGCTTTTTGACCTCTCCTTTTACCAGAATAAACAACAAACAAGGAAGATGTTTGTCTGAAATCTTTAGTAGCCTCTAAATAGAACTTTAGAGCACGGACAACGTCCAAATTGTGTAACAAACGTTCCTTCTTTGAAACTGGATTCGGACACAAAGAAGGTACAACTATCTCCTGGTTAATATTTTTGTTAGAAACAACTTTAGGAAGAAAACCAGGCTTAGTACGCAAAACCACCTTATCTGCATGGAACACCAGATAAGGAGGAGAACACTGCAGAGCAGATAACTCTGAAACTCTTCTAGCAGAAGAAATTGCAACCAAAAACAAAACTTTCCAAGATAGTAACTTAATATCTATGGAATGTAAGGGTTCAAACGGAACCCCTTGAAGAACTGAAAGAACTAGATTTAGACTCCAGGGAGGAGTCAAAGGTCTGTAAACAGGCTTGATCCTAACCAGAGCCTGAACAAATGCTTGAACATCTGGCACAGCTGCCAGTCTTTTGTGTAGTAAGACAGATAAAGCAGAGATCTGTCCCTTTAGAGAACTTGCAGATAATCCTTTCTCCAAACCTTCTTGAAGAAAGGAGAGAATCTTAGGAATTTTTATCTTATTCCATGGGAATCCTTTGGATTCACACCAACAGATATATTTTTTCCATATTTTATGGTAAATTTTTCTAGTTACAGGTTTTCTGGCCTGAACCAGAGTATCTATCACCGAATCTGAAAACCCACGCTTTGATAGAATCAAGCGTTCAATCTCCAAGCCGTCAGTTGGAGGGAGACCAGATTTGGGTGTTTGAATGGACCTTGAACAAGAAGGTCCTGTCTCAAAGGTAGCTTCCATGGTGGAGCCGATGACATATTCACCAGGTCTGCATACCAAGTCCTGCGTGACCACGCAGGAGCTATCAAGATCACCGAGGCCCTCTCCTGATTGATCCTGGCTACCAGCCTGGGAATGAGAGGAAACGGTGGGAATTCGTAAGCTAGGTTGAAAGTCCAAGGTGCTACTAGTGCGTCTACTAGAGTCGCCTTGGGATCCCTGGATCTGGACCCGTAGCAAGGAACCTTGAAGTTCTGACGAGACGCCATCAGATCCATGTCTGGAATGCCCCATAATTGAGTTATTTGGGCAAAGATTTCCGGATGGAGTTCCCACTCCCCCGGATGAAATGTCTGACGACTCAGAAAATCCGCTTCCCAATTTTCCACTCCTGGGATGTGGATCGCAGACAAGTGGCAGGAGTGATCCTCCCATTGAATTATTTTGGTCACTTCTTTCATCGCCAGGGAACTCTTTGTTCCCCCTTGATGATTGATATAAGCAACAGTCGTCATGTTGTCTGATTGGAACCTTATGAATTTGGCCTTTGCTAGTTGAGGCCAAGCTCTGAGAGCATTGAATATCGCTCTCAGTTCCAGAATGTTTATCGGGAGAAGAGACTCTTCCCGAGACCATAGACCCTGAGCTTTCAGGGATTCCCAGACCGCACCCCAGCCCACTAGACTGGCGTCGGTCGTGACAATGACCCACTCTGGCCTGCGGAAGCTCATTCCCTGGGACAGATGGTCCAGGGTCAGCCACCAACGGAGTGAATCTCTGGTCTTTTGATCTACTTGAATCATTGGAGACAAGTCTGTATAATCCCCATTCCACTGTTTGAGCATGCACAGTTGTAATGGTCTTAGATGAATTCGTGCAAAAGGAACTATGTCCATTTTTGCAACCATCAATCCTATTACTTCCATGCACTGCACTATGGAAGGACGAGAAACAGAATGAAGCACTTGACAAGAGCTTTGAAGTTTTGATTTTCTGACCTCTGTCAGAAAAATCCTCATTTCTAAGGAATCTATTATTGTTCCCAAGAAGGGAACTCTTGTAGACGGGGACAGAGAACTCTTTTCTTTGTTCACCTTCCATCCGTGAGATGTGAGAAAGGCTAGAACGATGTCCGTATGAGCCTTTGCCTTTGACAGGGACGACGCTTGTATTAGAATGTCGTCCAAGTAAGGTACTACTGCAATGCCCCTTGGTCTTAGAACCGCTAGAAGGGACCCTAGCACCTTTGTGAAAATCCTTGGAGCAGTGGCTAATCCGAATGGAAGAGCCACAAACTGGTAATGTTTGTCCAGAAAAGCGAACCTTAGGAACTGATGATGTTCCTTGTGGATAGGGATATGTAGGTACGCATCCTTTAGATCCACGGTAGTCATAAATTGACTTTCCTGGATGGTGGGTAGAATCGTTCGAATAGTTTCCATTTTGAACGAAGGTACCCTGAGAAATTTGTTTAGGATCTTCAAATCCAAAATTGGTCTGAACGTTCCCTCTTTTTTGGGAACTACGAACAGATTGGAATAAAATCCCATTCCTTGTTCCTTTATTGGAACTGGGTGTATCACTCCCATCTTTAACAGGTCTTCTACACAATGTAAGAATGCCTGTCTCTTTATTTGGTTTGAGGATAAGTGAGACTTGTGGAACCTTCCCCTTGGGGGTAGTTCCTTGAATTCCAGGAGATAACCTTGAGAAACTATTTCTAGCGCCCAAGGATCCTGAACATCTCTTGCCCAAGCCTGAGCAAAGAGAGAGAGTCTGCCCCCCACCAGATCCGGTCCCGGATCGGGGGCTACTCCTTCATGCTGTCTTGTTAGCAGTGGCAGGCTTCTTGGCCTGCTTACCCTTGTTCCAGCCTTGCAATGGTTTCCAGGCTGGTTTGGGTTGTGAGGCATTACCCTCTTGCTTAGAGGATGCAGAATTAGAGGCTGGTCCATTTCTGCGAAAGGGACGAAAATAAGACTTATTCTTAGCCTTAAAAGACCTATCCTGTGGAAGGGCGTGGCCCTTTCCCCCAGTGATGTCTGAAATAATCTCTTTCAAATCAGGTCCAAATAAAGTTTTACCTTTGAAAGGAATGTTAAGTAATTTTGTCTTGGATGACACCTCCGCTGACCAAGACTTTAGCCAAAGCGCTCTGCGCACCACAATAGCAAACCCTGAATTTTTCGCCGCTAATTTTGCTAATTGCAAAGCGGCATCTAAAATAAAAGAGTTAGCCAATTTAAGTGCGTGAACTCTGTCCATAACCTCCTCATATGGAGTTTCTCTACTGAGCGACTTTTCTAGTTCCTCGAACCAGAACCACGCTGCCGTAGTGACAGGAACAATGCATGAAATTGGTTGTAGAAGGTAGCCTTGCTGTACAAAAATCTTTTTAAGCAAACCTTCCAATTTTTTATCCATAGGATCTTTGAAAGCACAACTATCTTCGATAGGAATAGTAGTGCGTTTGTTTAGAGTAGAAACTGCCCCCTCGACCTTGGGGACTGTCTGCCATAAGTCCTTTCTGGGGTCGACCATAGGAAATAATTTCTTAAATATAGGGGGAGGAACAAAAGGTATGCCGGGCTTTTCCCACTCTTTATTTACTATGTCCTCCACCGGCTTGGGTATAGGAAAAGCGTCGGGGGGCACCGGAACCTCTAGGAACCTGTCCATCTTGCATAATTTCTCTGGAATGACCAAATTGTCACAATCATCCAGAGTAGATAACACCTCCTTAAGCAGTGCGCGGAGATGTTCTAATTTAAATTTAAATGTCACAACATCAGGTTCAGCTTGATGAGAAATTTTTCCTGAATCTGAAATTTCTCCCTCAGACAAAACCTCCCTCATGGCCCCTTCAGATTGGTGTGAGGGTATGACAGAACAATTATCATCAGCGTCCTCTTGCTCTTCAGTGTTTAAAACAGAGCAATCGCGCTTTCTCTGATAAGTAGGCATTTTGGATAAAAGATTTGCTATGGAGTTATCCATTACAGCCGTTAATTGTTGCATGGTAATAAGTATTGGCGCACTAGATGTACTAGGGGCCTCCTGCATGGGCAAAACTGGTGTAGACACAGTAGGAGATGATGTAGTATCATGTTTACTCCCCTCATTTGAGCAATCATCTTGGGCAATATCATTATTTGTGGCAGTACTGTCCTTACTTTGTTTGGACGCTATGGCACAATTATCACATAAATTTAAATGGGGAGACACATTTGCTTTCATACATATAGAACATAGCTTATCTGAAGGTACAGACATGTTAAACAGGCTTAAACTTGTCAATAATGCACAAAAAACGTTTTAAAATAAAACCGTTACTGTCACTTTAAATTTCAAACAGAAAACACTTTATTACTGAATATGTGAAAAAGTATGAAGGAATTGTGGGTTTCATGTCCCTTTAAAATCAGTTTTCACTTGTTTTTCTGATGGTTTCTTATACATCTTATGTTTTAGTGCATCTTCAGATCATCATTTTAAAATATGATACATGTTTAGACACAATAAATATCATTAATTTGAATGTTTGTGCATCTTTGCAATTAATTGTTTGGATATTTTAAAAATGTTAATTAAAAAAATAACAAAAAACAGAATTTATGCTTACCTGATAAATTACTTTCTCCAACGGTGTGTCCGGTCCACGGCGTCATCCTTACTTGTGGGATATTCTCTTCCCCAACAGGAAATGGCAAAGAGTCCCAGCAAAGCTGGTCACATGATCCCTCCTAGGCTCCGCCCACCCCAGTCATTCGACCGACGGACAGGAGGAAATATATATAGGAGAAACCATATGATACCGTGGTGACTGTAGTTAGAGAAAATAATTCATCAGACCTGATTAAAAAAACCAGGGCGGGCCGTGGACCGGACACACCGTTGGAGAAAGTAATTTATCAGGTAAGCATAATTTCTTTTTTCTCCAACATTGGTGTGTCCGGTCCACGGCGTCATCCTTACTTGTGGGAACCAATACCAAAGCTTTAGGACACGGATGAAGGGAGGGAGCAAATCAGGTCACCTAAACGGAAGGCACCACAGCTTGCAAAACCTTTCTCCCAAAAATAGCCTCCAAAGAAGCAAAAGTATCAAATTTGTAAAATTTGGCAAAAGTGTGCAGTGAAGACCAAGTCGCTGCCTTACATATCTGGTCAACAGAAGCCTCGTTCTTGAAGGCCCATGTGGAAGCCACAGCCCTAGTGGAGTGAGCTGTGATTCTTTCAGGAGGCTGCCGTCCGGCAGTCTCATAAGCCAATCGGATAATGCTTTTAAGCCAAAAGGCAAGAGAGGTAGAAGTCGCTTTTTGACCTCTCCTTTTACCAGAATAAACAACAAACAAGGAAGATGTTTGTCTGAAATCTTTAGTAGCCTCTAAATAGAACTTTAGAGCACGGACAACGTCCAAATTGTGTAACAAACGTTCCTTCTTTGAAACTGGATTCGGACACAAAGAAGGTACAACTATCTCCTGGTTAATATTTTTGTTAGAAACAACTTTAGGAAGAAAACCAGGCTTAGTACGCAAAACCACCTTATCTGCATGGAACACCAGATAAGGAGGAGAACACTGCAGAGCAGATAACTCTGAAACTCTTCTAGCAGAAGAAATTGCAACCAAAAACAAAACTTTCCAAGATAGTAACTTAATATCTATGGAATGTAAGGGTTCAAACGGAACCCCTTGAAGAACTGAAAGAACTAGATTTAGACTCCAGGGAGGAGTCAAAGGTCTGTAAACAGGCTTGATCCTAACCAGAGCCTGAACAAATGCTTGAACATCTGGCACAGCTGCCAGTCTTTTGTGTAGTAAGACAGATAAAGCAGAGATCTGTCCCTTTAGAGAACTTGCAGATAATCCTTTCTCCAAACCTTCTTGAAGAAAGGAGAGAATCTTAGGAATTTTTATCTTATTCCATGGGAATCCTTTGGATTCACACCAACAGATATATTTTTTCCATATTTTATGGTAAATTTTTCTAGTTACAGGTTTTCTGGCCTGAACCAGAGTATCTATCACCGAATCTGAAAACCCACGCTTTGATAGAATCAAGCGTTCAATCTCCAAGCCGTCAGTTGGAGGGAGACCAGATTTGGGTGTTCGAATGGACCTTGAACAAGAAGGTCCTGTCTCAAAGGTAGCTTCCATGGTGGAGCCGATGACATATTCACCAGGTCTGCATACCAAGTCCTGCGTGACCACGCAGGAGCTATCAAGATCACCGAGGCCCTCTCCTGATTGATCCTGGCTACCAGCCTGGGAATGAGAGGAAACGGTGGGAATACGTAAGCTAGGTTGAAAGTCCAAGGTGCTACTAGTGCGTCTACTAGAGTCGCCTTGGGATCCCTGGATCTGGACCCGTAGCAAGGAACCTTGAAGTTCTGACGAGACGCCATCAGATCCATGTCTGGAATGCCCCATAATTGAGTTATTTGGGCAAAGAT
The DNA here is from genome assembly GCF_027579735.1 of Bombina bombina. Taxonomy (NCBI): domain Eukaryota; kingdom Metazoa; phylum Chordata; class Amphibia; order Anura; family Bombinatoridae; genus Bombina; species Bombina bombina. Next base: position 1,029,314,343 of record NC_069503.1, on the reverse strand, counting down.
TTCCGGATGGAGTTCCCACTCCCCCGGATGAAATGTCTGACGACTCAGAAAATCCGCTTCCCAATTTTCCACTCCTGGGATGTGGATCGCAGACAAGTGGCAGGAGTGATCCTCCCATTGAATTATTTTGGTCACTTCTTTCATCGCCAGGGAACTCTTTGTTCCCCCTTGATGATTGATATAAGCAACAGTCGTCATGTTGTCTGATTGGAACCTTATGAATTTGGCCTTTGCTAGTTGAGGCCAAGCTCTGAGAGCATTGAATATCGCTCTCAGTTCCAGAATGTTTATCGGGAGAAGAGACTCTTCCCGAGACCATAGACCCTGAGCTTTCAGGGATTCCCAGACCGCACCCCAGCCCACTAGACTGGCGTCGGTCGTGACAATGACCCACTCTGGCCTGCGGAAGCTCATTCCCTGGGACAGATGGTCCAGGGTCAGCCACCAACGGAGTGAATCTCTGGTCTTTTGATCTACTTGAATCATTGGAGACAAGTCTGTATAATCCCCATTCCACTGTTTGAGCATGCACAGTTGTAATGGTCTTAGATGAATTCGTGCAAAAGGAACTATGTCCATTGTTGCAACCATCAATCCTATTACTTCCATGCACTGCACTATGGAAGGACGAGAAACAGAATGAAGCACTTGACAAGAGCTTTGAAGTTTTGATTTTCTGACCTCTGTCAGAAAAATCCTCATTTCTAAGGAATCTATTATTGTTCCCAAGAAGGGAACTCTTGTAGACGGGGACAGAGAACTCTTTTCTTTGTTCACCTTCCATCCGTGAGATGTGAGAAAGGCTAGAACGATGTCCGTATGAGCCTTTGCCTTTGACAGGGACGACGCTTGTATTAGAATGTCATCCAAGTAAGGTACTACTGCAATGCCCCTTGGTCTTAGAACCGCTAGAAGAGACCCTAGCACCTTTGTGAAAATCCTTGGAGCAGTGGCTAATCCGAATGGAAGAGCCACAAACTGGTAATGTTTGTCCAGAAAAGCGAACCTTAGGAACTGATGATGTTCCTTGTGGATAGGGATATGTAGGTACGCATCCTTTAGATCCACGGTAGTCATAAATTGACTTTCCTGGATGGTGGGTAGAATCGTTCGAATAGTTTCCATTTTGAACGAAGGTACCCTGAGAAATTTGTTTAGGATCTTCAAATCCAAAATTGGTCTGAACGTTCCCTCTTTTTTGGGAACTACGAACAGATTGGAATAAAATCCCATTCCTTGTTCCTTTATTGGAACTGGGTGTATCACTCCCATCTTTAAAAGGTCTTCTACACAATGTAAGAATGCCTGTCTCTTTATTTGGTTTGAGGATAAGTGAGACTTGTGGAACCTTCCCCTTGGGGGTAGTTCCTTGAATTCCAGGAGATAACCTTGAGAAACTATTTCTAGCGCCCAAGGATCCTGAACATCTCTTGCCCAAGCCTGAGCAAAGAGAGAGAGTCTGCCCCCCACCAGATCCGGTCCCGGATCGGGGGCTACTCCTTCATGCTGTCTTGTTAGCAGTGGCAGGCTTCTTGGCCTGCTTACCCTTGTTCCAGCCTTGCATTGGTTTCCAGGCTGGTTTGGGTTGTGAGGCATTACCCTCTTGCTTAGAGGATGCAGAATTAGAGGCTGGTCCATTTCTGCGAAAGGGACGAAAATAAGACTTATTCTTAGCCTTAAAAGACCTATCCTGTGGAAGGGCGTGGCCCTTTCCCCCAGTGATGTCTGAAATAATCTCTTTCAAATCAGGTCCAAATAAAGTTTTACCTTTGAAAGGAATGTTAAGTAATTTTGTCTTGGATGACACATCCGCTGACCAAGACTTTAGCCAAAGCGCTCTGCGCACCACAATAGCAAACCCTGAATTTTTCGCCGCTAATTTTGCTAATTGCAAAGCGGCATCTAAAATAAAAGAGTTAGCCAATTTAAGTGCGTGAACTCTGTCCATAACCTCCTCATATGGAGTTTCTCTACTGAGCGACTTTTCTAGTTCCTCGAACCAGAACCATGCTGCCGTAGTGACAGGAACAATGCATGAAATTGGTTGTAGAAGGTAGCCTTGCTGTACAAAAATCTTTAAGCAAACCTTCCAATTTTTTATCCATAGGATCTTTGAAAGCACAACTATCTTCGATAGGAATAGTAGTGCGTTTGTTTAGAGTAGAAACTGCCCCCTCGACCTTGGGGACTGTCTGCCATAAGTCCTTTCTGGGGTCGACCATAGGAAATAATTTCTTAAATATAGGGGAAGGAACAAAAGGTATGCCGGGCTTTTCCCACTCTTTATTTACTATGTCCGCCACCCGCTTGGGTATAGGAAAAGCGTCGGGGGGCACCGGAACCTCTAGGAACCTGTCCATCTTGCATAATTTCTCTGGAATGACCAAATTGTCACAATCATCCAGAGTAGATAACACCTCCTTAAGCAGTGCGCGGAGATGTTCTAATTTAAATTTAAATGTCACAACATCAGGTTCAGCTTGATGAGAAATTTTTCCTGAATCTGAAATTTCTCCCTCAGACAAAACCTCCCTCATGGCCCCTTCAGATTGGTGTGAGGGTATGACAGAACAATTATCATCAGCGTCCTCTTGCTCTTCAGTGTTTAAAACAGAGCAATCGCGCTTTCTCTGATAAGTAGGCATTTTGGATAAAAGATTTGCTATGGAGTTATCCATTACAGCCGTTAATTGTTGCATGGTAATAAGTATTGGCGCACTAGATGTACTAGGGGCCTTCTGCATGGGCAAAACTGGTGTAGACACAGTAGGAGATGATGTAGTATCATGTTTACTCCCCTCATTTGAGCAATCATCTTGGGCAATATCATTATTTGTGGCAGTACTGTCCTTACTTTGTTTGGACGCTATGGCACAATTATCACATAAATTTAAATGGGGAGACACATTTGCTTTCATACATATAGAACATAGCTTATCTGAAGGTACAGACATGTTAAACAGGCTTAAACTTGTCAATAATGCACAAAAAACGTTTTAAAATAAAACCGTTACTGTCACTTTAAATTTCAAACAGAAAACACTTTATTACTGAATATGTGAAAAAGTATGAAGGAATTGTTCAAAAATCACCAAATTTTCACCACAGTGTCTTAAAGCCTTAAAAGTATTGCACACCAAATTTCAGAGCTTTAACCCTTAAAATAACGGAACCGGAGCCGTTTTTCAATTTAACCCCTATACAGTCCCAGATACAGTCTTTGCTAAGACCCAACCAAGCCCTGAGGGGAATACGATACCAAATGACGCCTTCTAAAAGCTTTTTCAGAGATTCTTAGATCCTCACACATGCATCTGCATGCCCTGCTCTCAAAAAACAACTGCGCATTAATGGCGCGAAAATGAGGCTCAGTCTATGACTAGAAAGGCCCCCTGACTGAAAAAGGTGTCCAATACAGTGCCTGCCGTTTTATAAACGTTCCCCAAGATTATAAATGTCAATTGTTAGCCTAAATTTGAATAATATGCACAAATAAAGCAAACGATTTAGCCCATAAAAATGTCTACCAGTTTTTTAGCCCATAATAAGCCCTTTATTCTGTTTGTTTTTGACTAAGAAAATGGCTTACCGGTCCCCATGAGGGGAAATGACAGCCTTCCAGCATTACACAGTCTTGTTAGAAATATGGCTAGTCATACCTTAAGCAGAAGAGTCTGCTAACTGTTTCCCCCAACTGAAGTTACTTCATCTCAACAGTCCTATGTGGAAACAGCAATCGATTTTAGTTACTGTCTGCTAAAATCATCTTCCTCTTACAAACAGAAATCTTCATCCTTTTCTGTTTCAGAGTAAATAGTACATACCAGCACTATTTTAAAATAACAAACACTTGATAGAAGAATAAAAACTACATTTAAACACCAAAAAAACTCTTAACCATCTCCTTGGAGATGTTGCCTGTACAACGGCAAAGAGAATGACTGGGGTGGGCAGAGCCTAGGAGGGATCATGTGACCAGCTTTGCTGGGACTCTTTGCCATTTCCTGTTGGGGAAGAGAATATCCCACAAGTAAGGATGACGCCGTGGACCGGACACACAAATGTTGGAGAAATTATATACAAATGGCAATTGAATGTAATGTATTGATATACATAGGTTAAGTGAAAACAAATGCGTTTAAACACATAAAGCAGTTGTCATGTGTATTGAAGCATTCACCTAGGAGACAAATAACATTTCAGACAATGTTAAAGGTAATTGACAGTATATCAAAAGATTATATATATATATATATGTATATATATATATATATATATATATATATATATATATATAAATATAAAGATCATTTCTTTCATGTAATTGGCAAGAGTCCATGAGCTAGTGACGTATGGGATATACATTCCTACCAGGAGGGGCAAAGTTTCCAAAACCTCAAAATGCCTATAAATACACCCCCCACCACACCCACAAATCAGTTTTACAAACTTTGCCTCCTATGGAGGTGGTGAAGTAAGTTTGTGCTAGATTTCTACGTTGATATGCGCTTCTCAGCATGCTGAAGCCCGGTTCCTCTCAGAGTGCAGTGAATGACAGAGGGATGTGAAGGGAGTATTACCTATTGAATGCAATGGTCATCCTAACGGGGATCTATTTCATAGGTTCTCTGTTATCGGTCGTAGAGATTCATCTCCTACCTCCCTTTTCAGATCGACGATATATTCTTATATATACCATTACCTCTGCTGATTCTCGTTTCAGTACTGGTTTGGCTATCTACTTTATGTAGATGAGTGTCTTTTGGTAAGTATGTTTTCCTTTATTAAGACACTCTCAGCTATGGTTTGGCACTTTAAATGTAAAGTTCTAAATATAATGTTTGTACTTATATTTGCCATGATTCAGGTTTATCAGTATATTTCCTTTTTGCAGACTGTCAGTTTCATTTTGGGAAATGCATAAAAAAAAAAAAAAAAAAAAAGAAACTTTTTCTTACCTGATATTTTCAAATTGACTTTCTTTCTAAATTGCGGGCTGTTAGGCTCGCGTGTACGCAAAATGCTATTATTTATTGCGTCATTCTTGGCTCGAGACTTTTTTGGCGCGAGAATTACATTTGTTGACGTATTTTCGTAATTTCGGGCATCTTAGTTGGCGCCGAGAATTTTCACGTAGTTGCATCATCTATGACGCTCGTGTTTGTTGCAGACGTTTTTTGCGCCAAAAATATTGTTTTCAGTTGTGGGCGTCATACTTGGCGCCAGACTTTTGACATTATTTAAGTCTTCATGTATTTTTGCTTCTGGTTTCCAGAGGCTTATTCTGTTTGCATCTTTTCCCATTCCTGAAACTGTTATATAAGGAAATTGATCATTTTGCTTTATATGTTATTTTTTCTCTTACATATTGCAAGATGTCTCAATCTGATCCTGTTTCAGAATCCACTATTGGAATCCTGCTGCCTGATGTTGGTTCTACCAAAGCTAAGTGCATTTGTTGTAAACTTGTGGTAACTATACCTTCGGCTGTAATTTGTGATAGTTGTCATGACAAACTTTTACATGCAGACAATATTTCCATTAGTAGTTATCCATTACCTGTTGTTATTCCTTCAACATCAAATGCTCAGGATATTCCTGTTAATGTGAGAGAATTTGTTTCTATTTCTATTCAGAAGGCTTTGTCTGTCATACCACCTTCTAATAAACGTAAAAGGTCTTTTAAAAATTGATGAATTTTTAAATGACCGACAACATTCTGATTTATCTATCTCTGATGAGGATCTATCTGGTTCAGAAGATTCTGCCTCAGATGACACTGACAAATCTTCATACTTATTTAAAATGGAGTATATTCGTTCCTTATTGAAAGAGGTGTTGATTCCATTAGATATGGAGGGGACTAGTCCTCTTGATATTAAAACTAGTAAACGTTTAAATTCAGTTTTTAAACCTCATGAAGTTATTCCAGAGGTTTTTCCAGTTCCTGATGCTATTTCAGATGTAATTTCTAGGGAATGGAATAGACTGGGTACCTCTTTTACTCCTTCTTCAAGGTTTAAGAAGCTGTACCCTTTGCCGTCTGATAGATTGGAGTTTTGGGAAAAGATCCCCAAAGTTGATGGGGCCATCTCTACTCTTGCTAAACGTACTACTATTCCTACGGCAGATAGTACTTCTTTTAAAGATCCTTTAGATAGGAAACTTGAATCTTATCTAAGGAAGGCTTATTTATGTCCAGGTCATCTTCATAGGCCTGCTATTTCTATGGCTGATGTTGCAGCTGCTTCAACTTTTTGGTTGGAAACCCTAGCGCAACAAGTATCAGATCATAATGTGTATAGCATTAAGTTAATTCAACATGCTAATAATTTCATTTGTTATGCCATTTTTGATATCATCAGAATTGATGTCAGATATATGTCTTTAGCTATATTAGCTAGAAGAGCTTTATGGCTTAAATCTTGGAATTCTGATATGACTTCTAAATCAACGTTGCTATCTCTCACTTTCCAAAGTAATAAATTATTTGGTTTTCAGTTGGATTCAATTATTTAAACTGTCACTGGGGGAAGGGAGCTTTTTTGCCTCAGGATAAATAATCTAAGGGTAAATTTAAGGCTGCTAACCGTTTTCATTCCTTTCGACAAAATAAGGAACAGAAACCTGATCCTTACCCTAAGGGAACGGTTTCCAATTGGAAGCCTTCTTCAGTCTGAAATAAATCTAAGCCATTTAAAAGATCTAAATCAGCCCCCAAGTCCGCATGAAGGTGCGGCCCTCATTCCAGCTCAGCTGGTAGGGGGCAGACTAAAATTCTTCAAGGATGTTTGGATCAATTCAATCCAAAATCATTGGACTCAGAACATTATTTCTCAAGGGTACAGAATAGGTTTCAAAGTAAGACCGCCTGTGAGAAGTTTCTTTCTCTCACGCATTCCAGTGAACCCAGAAAAGGCTCAGGCTTTCCTGAAGTGTGTTTCAGACCTGGAGGTATCTGGGGTAATTGTGCCAGTTCCTGTTCAGGAATGGGGTCTGGGGTTTTATTCAAATCTGTTCATTGTCCCAAAGAAGGAGAATTCTTTCAGACCAGTTCTGGATCTAAAAATTTTGAATCGTTATGTAAGAATACCAACATTCAAAATGGTGACTATAAGGACTATTCTGACTTTTGTTCAGCAAGGGCATTATATGTCCACAATAGACTTATAGGATGCATATCTTCATATTCCGATTCATCCAGATCACCATCAGTTCCTGAGATTCTCTTTTCTAGACAAGCATTACCAATTTGTTGCTCTTCCTTTTGGCCTAGCGACAGCTCCAAGGATCTTTTCAAAGGTTCTCGGTGCCCTACTCTCTGTAATCAGAGAGCAGGGTATTGTGGTGTTTCCTTATTTGGACGATATCATGGTACTTGCTCAGTCTTTACGTTCTGCAGAATCTCACACGAATCAACTAGTGTTGTTTCTTCAAAAACATGGTTGGAGGATCAATTTACCAAAAAGATCTTTGACTCCTCAGACAAGGGTAACCTTTTTAGGTTTCCAAATAGATTCAGTATCCATGACTTTGTCTCTAACAGACAAGAGATCTCTGAAATTGGTTGAAGCTTGTCGGAACCTTCAGTTTCAATCATTCCCTTCAGTAGCTATGTGCATAGAGGTTTTAGGTCTCATGACTGCAGCATCGGACGCGATCCCCTTTGCTCATTTTAACATGAGACCTCTTCAGCTTTGTATGCAGGGATTATACAAGGATATCACAATTAATATCCTTAAATCCCAATGTTCGACTATCTCTGACTTGGTGGTTAGATCACCATCGTTTAGTTCAAGGGGCCTCTTTTGTTCGTCCAACCTGGACTGTGATCACAACAGATGCGAGTCTTTCAGGTTGGGGAGCTGTCTGGGGATCTCTGACAGTGCAGGGGTTTTTAAATCTCAAGAGGCGAGATTACCAATCAATATTTTGGAACTCCGTGCGATTTTCAGAGCTCTTCAGTTTTGGCCTCTTCTGAAGAGAGAACCGTTTATTTGTTTTCAGACAGACATTGTCACAACCGTGGCTTATGTCAATCATCAAGGTGGGACTCACAGTCCTCAAGCTATGAAAGAAGTATCTCAGATACTTGCTTGGGCGGAATCCAGCTCCTGTCTAATTTCTGCGGTCCATATCCCAGGTATAGACAATTGGGAAGCGGATTATCTCAGTCGCAAGACTTTACATCCGGGAGAGTGGTCTCTTCACCCAGATGTGTTTTTTCAGATTGTTCAGATGTGGGGGCTTCCAGAAATAGATCTGATGGCTTCTCATCTAAACAGGAAACTTCCCAGGTATCTGTCCAGGTCCAGGGATCCTCAGGCGGAAGCAGTGGATGCATTGACACTTCCTTGGAGTTATCAACCTGCTTATATCTTTCTGCCTCTAGTTCTTCTTCCAAGAGTGATTTCCAAAATCATAATGGAGCGTTCGTTTGTACTGCTGGTGGCTCCAGCATGGCCACACAGGTTTTGGTATGCGGATCTTGTTCGGATGTCCAGTTGCCAACCTTGGCCACTTCCGTTAAGGCCAGACTTTCTATCTCAAGTTCCATTTTTCCATCAGGATCTCAAATCATTAAATTTGAAGGTATGGAAATTGAACGCTTAGTGCTTAGTCATAGAGGTTTCTCTGACTCAGTGATTAATACTATGTTGCAGGCTTGTAAATCTGTGTTTAGAAAGATTTATTACCGAGTTTGGAAGACTTACATTTCATGGTGTTCTTCTCATAAATTCTCTTGGCATTCTTTTAGAATTCCTAGAATTTTACAGTTTCTTCAGGATGGTTTAGATAAGGGTTTGACTGCAAGTTCCTTGAAAGGACAAATCGCTGGTCTTTCTGTTCTGTTTCACAGAAAAATTGCTAATTTTCCTGATATTCATTGTTTTGTACAGGCTTTGGTTCGTATCAAGCCTGTCATTAAGTCAATCTCTCCTCCTTGGAGTCTTAATTTGGTTTTGAAAGCTTTACAGGCTCCTCCATTTGAGCCTATGCATTCTCTGGACATTAAATTACTTTCTTGGAAAGTATTGTTCCTTTTGGACATCTCTTCTGCTAGAAGAGTTTCTGAATTATCTGCTCTTTCTTGTGAGTCTCCTTTTCTGGTTTTTCATCAGGATAAGGCGGTCTTGCGGACTTCATTTAAATTTTTACCTAAAGTTGTGAATTCCAACAACATTAATAGAGAAATTGTTGTCCCTTCATTGTGTCCTAATCCTAAGAATTCTCTGGAGAGATCTTTACATTCTTTGGTAAGAGCTTTGAAATATTATATTGAAGCTACTAAAGATTTCAGAAAGACTTCTAGTCTATTTGTTATCTTTTCTGGTTCTAGGAAAGGTCAGAAGGCTTCTGCCATTTCTTTGGCATCTTGGTTAAAGCTTTTGATTTATCATGCTTATTTGGAGTCGGGTAAATCCCCGCCTCAGAGGATTACGGCTCATTCTACTAGGTCAGTTTCTACTTCCTGGGCTTTTAGGAATGAAGCTTCTGTTGATCAGATTTGCAAAGCAGCAACTTGATCTTCTTTGCATACTTTTACTAAATTCTACCATTTTGATGTTTTTTTCTTCTTCAGAAGCAGTTTTTGGTAGAAAAGTACTTCAGGCAGCTGTTTCAGTTTGATTCTTCTGCTTATGATTTCAGTTTTTTTCATTATAAGATTAAAACTTTTGATTTGGGTTGTGGATTAATTTTTCATCAGAATTAGCTGTCTTTATTTTTTCTCTCCCTCTCTAGTGACTCTTGCGTGGAGTGCCACATCTTGGGTATTTGCTATCCCATACGTCACTAGCTCATGGACTCTTGCCAATTACATGAAAGAAAACATAATTTATGTAAGAATTTACCTGATAAATTAATTTCTTTCATATTAGCAAGAGTCCATGAGACCCACCCTTTTTATGGTGGTTATGATTTTATCACCCCACTGCTCGGCTATTCGTTAAACTGAATTGTGGGTGTGGTGGGGGTGTATTTATAGGCATTTTGAGGTTTGGGAAACTTTGCCCCTCCTGGTAGGAATGTATATCCCCATACGTCACTAGCTCATGGATTCTTGCCAATATGAAAGAAATTAATTTATCAGGTAAATTCTTACATAAATTATGTTTTTTCTCTACTCAGTCTTTCTGTTGCCTTTGACAACACTGACCACCATTTTCTCCCCTAAACACTCTAATCCTTTACATCCAATGAATCCATTTTATTGTTCTCTTCCTATCTTTCCTACCATATATTCAGCATATCCTCTGCAGATATATTACTCTCTGTTGGGGTGCCACAAAGCTCTCTTAAGGTTCCCTTCACTTTTCAGTCACACATTATCCCTAGACTCCGCAATTAAGTTCTGTTGGTTTAAGTATAATTGGTTGACAGATAACACCCAGATCCACCTCACTGAACCAGAACTTTCCTTTTTTGCTCAGATGTCATCAGCTATTTATTCAATACTCATGTTAAAGCCGGTGTACATGAGCCAGAATGTTTAAGTAATTAAATATATCTATCCCTATCCCTCTATCCCTATCCCTCTATCTCTATCCCTCTATCTTTATCCCTCTATCCCTATCCATCTATCCCTCTATCCCTATCCCCCTATCCCTCTATCTCTATCCCTCTATCCCTATTCCTCTATTTCTATCCCTCTATCCCTATCCATCTATCCTTCTATCCCTATCCCCCTATCCATCTATCTCTATCCGTATGTCTCTATTCCAATCTCTCTATCCTCATCCCTCTATCCCTATCCCTCTATCTCTATCCATCTATCTATATCCACCTACCCCTATCCCTCTATCTCTATCCCTATCCCTCTTTTCTATCCTACTATCTCTATCCCTCTATCTCTTTATTTTTTTACAGTGTAGTATCCCCCTAACCCTCTAACCTCCCTGATCCCCCCCCCCTCAAACAGCTCTCTAACCCTCCCCCCCTTACCTGTCAGTACCTATAAACCCATTTAAAAAATAATTAAAACAAATATTTTTTCTGTAGTGTAGTGGTCCCCCCCCTTTGTGAACCAAGTCCTTCATGGCCACGAAAGAGCTATTAGGATCACTGGTGCCTGCTCCTGCTTGATGCGAGCCACCACTCGAAGAAGATAGGCCAATGTAGGAAAAAGATATATGAGATTGAACCTCCATGAAACCACTAATGCGTCTACCAACTCAGTTTGAGGATACCCCGATCTCGACCCTTATCCGGGTAGCTTGGTATTGAGACGAGAAGCCATGAGGTCTATCTCTGGAACCCCCCATCTGAGAGTTATCTCTGAGAACACCTCGGGGTGGAGAGCCCACTCCCCCGGGTGAAAGTATTGTCTGCTGAGGAAGTACGCTTCCCACTTGTCCACCCCCGGGATGTGAATGGTGGAAAGAAGACAGTTGTGAGATTCCCGCCCATTGAAGGATTCAAGACACCTATATCATTGCAAGGGAACTTTTTGTTCCTCCCTGGTGGTTGATGTAAGCCACCAAGGTTATATTATTGCCTGATTGGAATCTTATATACCGGGCAGAACAGAGCAGGGGCCATGCCCTTAGAGCATTGTAAATTGCCCGAAGTTTCAAGATATTGATTGGAAGAGCTGATTCTTCTCTGCACCATGTCCCCTGCGCCCTCTTGGGACCCCAGACTGTGCCCCAGCCTGAAAATCTTGCGTCCATAGGCACAATCTCCCAGGATGGTCTCAAAAAGCATGTGCCTAGGGCCAAGTGATCTTAACAGAGCCACCAAGAGAGAGATTATCTCGTCAGATTGTCCAGAAGAATCTGTTAAAACAGGTTTGTGTGATCTCCGTTCCACTGCCTCAACATGCATAGTTGTAGAGGTCTGAGATGGAATCAAGCAAAAGGAATAATGTCCATGGAGGACACCATGAGACCAATAACCTTCATGCACTGAGCCAACAAAGGATTTATCATGGTCTGAAGGGATAGACATGCTGCCACCAGCTTGGGGCATCTCTGATCTGTCAGAAAGATCTTTATAGATACAGAGTCTATGATAGTTCAGAGAAAAACAACCCTGGTACTGGGAAACAGAATAATCTTTTCTAGATTTATATTCCATCCGTGAGTTCGGAGAAGACACAGAAGAGACTCCGTCTGATATCTTGCTAAAAGAAAATATGGCACTTGAACCAAGATATCATCCAGGTACGGGTCTACAGCTATACCCTGGCCACAGCTAGGAGAGCTCCCTAAACCTTTGTGAAAATTCTGGGAGCAGTAGCTAAGCCAAACGGCAAGGCTATAAACTGGAAATGTTGGTCCAGAAATGCGAATCTCAGAAACTGAAAATGATCCTTGTGGATCAGGACATGGAGGTATGCATCCTTTAAGTTGATAGTGGTCATGAACTGTCCCTTCTGTATCAAGGGAAGGATGCACCTGATTGTCTCCATTTTGAAAGAGGCAACCCTGAGAAATTTGTTGAGACATTTTAAGTCTAGAATAGGGCAATAAGTTCCCTTCTTTTTGGGAACTGCAAAGAGGTTTGAGTAAAACCCCTGACCCCTATCTGATTCTCTGGTCTTGTGGATAATCTTGAGAGAAGAAATCTGCACCTTGGGAGGGTGAGATTTGAACCCTATCTTGTAACCCTGGGAGACTACGTCTAATACCCAGGGATCCTGAACGTCTTGGACCCAAGCCTCTAGGAAAAAGGACAGTCTGCCCCCTACTTGATCCAGTCACGGATCGGGGGCCAGCCCTTCATGCAGATTTGTTATCTGTAGTCTTCTTGGTCTGCTTGGATTTGTTCCAAGACTGGTTGGGCTTCCAAGTACTTGGGCTGTTCAGGTTTGGAAGAGGACTGAGTCTGCTGTATCTTGTCTGAGCAAAAGGAACAAAAATTGGAGGATTGTCAACCCTTAGTTCTCGCCTTCTTGTCCTGGGGAAGGAAAGCACCCTTCCCTCCTATAACAGTGGAGATGATGGAGTCCAGGCCTGGCCCAAACTAAATCTTCCCCTTGAATGGTAAAGAAAGAAGTCTAGTCTTAGAAACCATATCTGCTGACCAAGACTTTAACCAAAGAGCTCTATGCGGCAAAACCTGAAGGCTTAGTATTCAGACAGACAATTTGCCTATTAGCATCACAAATAAAGTAGTTGGCTATCTTGAGAGCCTTAATCCTATCCTGTATATCCTCCAATGGGGATTCAACTTCAATTAGTTCTTAGAACAAATCACACCAGTAGGTAGCAGCACTTACGACTGCTGACACAGAAGCTGCTGACTGAAATAAGAGGCCCATATGTTAAAAGATTTTTCTGAGATAGCCTTCCAACGTTCTGTCCATGGGATCTCTGAAAGAGGAGCTATCCTCCAGAGGGATAGTAGTACGCTTGGCAAGAGTAGAAATGGCCCCGTCCACCTTAGGGATAGAGTTCAATAACTCTAAATGTGATTTAGGGACTGGAAACAGCTTCTTAAGGGTAGAAGAAGGGGAAAAAGGAGTTCCAATCTTTTCCCACTCTCTAGAGATAATTTTCGCCATTTGTACAGGTACTGGGAAGGTTTCAGGAACCTTCTTCTCCTCATAATCCCTATCTTATTTAGGGATAATAGGCTCATCAGAAGCTTAACTTCTGGGACCTCTAGGGTAGTAAAATACCTAATTCAAAGGAAAGTGGAGGTGTTCAACCTTAAACCTAAAATGTGGTTCCTCAGGAGTAGGGGATTTAATTTCAGATAGTTCTGACTCAAAAAGCTCACCTTCAGATGCAATCGAGGTTACATCATCCTCAGAAAGGTGAGACAAGCTAACCAAGTCAGACTGAAGAGAGGTGTTAATCCCCAAGTCAGTGGAACTATGCTTTACCTTTCTCTTACGTTTTCCAGAGATAGGCAAATTTAATGCGGCTGATACCGCAGACTGAAGCTGTGAAGTAAAGTCTGCAGGTAAAAAATTACCTCCAGCCGGAGATAAATGTATGCCTGTATCATAGGGTTAAAACCGGACTTCAAATGCAGAATAGGCATCTCATGGACAACGGAGTCCTGAGAGGTAGAAGGCTCAGAGCAAATAAAAGTTCCAGGGGATAAACTAGATTTAGACCCCATCTTGGTCTTTAACACAGAACATAAGCAGACAGAACAGAATTGTGCAGGCGGGCAAACTATAGTCTCCTCACAATATAAACATGCATTTGTCACAGTGATCGCTAAAAAAGAACCCTCTGAAGGGAAAATATCAGAGCCCTCCATAGCAGATATAAGGTCTCAAAATTAGCCAAAAATAAATTTAACACTTAGCGTGGCACCTCTACCCTCAGCCTTCGTTGAGGTACTCACTACCTCCTAGCTAGACAAGCGTGTCCAGAATGAAGTCAGGATCTCTCCTAATGCCTGCAGCAAACTCGTTATGTTGATCGCTACGCAGGAACACACTTCCGACCAGCTTCAGAGAAAAAACTGCGCCCTGTCACATGGTCTTCCCCAACTAGGAGAGAAACCGCACAAAGCTCTATATCAGCTGCGTAGTGGTAAAAAAGGCCCCAATGGGAGATTTTCCCAAACTGTCCTGCATTGTCTGTCAATGTTCTTAATTAGCCCATAAAACCCTTACACAACTGCTCCGGTTGGCAAGGAGCTAAGCAGCACACAAAGATTGGCCCCAACTGCTCAGTAAATAACCTCATATTATCAAAGGTATTAAATGTCCCCATATCCGGAAGAGAATAAAGTATCACACTGTGAACTATTTAAATGTCCCCATAACCTCAGGGAATTTTCAGCTCTACTAGACATAATTCCTCAAAGAAATATATAAAGGACTTACCCTCCAGAATCAAAGCTGTGGATCAAGCACAGCACCTCAAGGTCTGACAGTCTCACCAAACACATCTGACAGGGACCTGAAGATAAGGAGAAAACAGTGTAAAAGTTAACACTGATTTCTCAGGAGGTGATAGCTTTAAGTCTAGCTAGTGGTCAGAGATCATTCCCTGCAACATCTAGAGCCAGCGTTCACCACAACTCTCACTGAGAGGATTACATGGTTACTCAAACACCCCTGTCCACACTTGAAGGGAACATGCCCATTAATGGACTACAATTTTCTTCTAACACTTCTCTGCCATTCTCCTATAGTGAAGAAAGGCAAAGAATGACTGGGGGGATAGGGGAAGTGGGAGGGATATTTATAGCCTTTGGCTGGGGTGTCTTTGCCTCCTCCTGGTTGCCAGGTGTTGATATTCCCAACAATAATGAATGAAGTTGTGGACTCTCCCTGCCTTTGGAAAGAAAAACAGAATTTATGCTTACCTGATAAATTACTTTCTCCAACGGTGTGTCCGGTCCACGGCATCATCCTTACTTGTGGGATATCTCTTCCCCAACAGGAAATGGCAAAGAGTCCCAGCAAAGCTGGCCATATAGTCCCTCCTAGGCTCCGCCCACCCCAGTCATTCGACCGACGGACAGGAGGGAATATATAGGAGAAACCATATGGTACCGTGGTGACTGTAGTTAGAGAAAATAATTCATCAGACCTGATTAAAAAACCAGGGCGGGCCGTGGACCGGACACACCGTTGGAGAAAGTAATTTATCAGGTAAGCATAAATTCTGTTTTCTCCAACATTGGTGTGTCCGGTCCACGGCATCATCCTTACTTGTGGGAACCAATACCAAAGCTTTAGGACCCGGATGAAGGGAGGGAGCAAATCAGGTTACCTAAACGGAAGGCACCACGGCTTGCAAAACCTTTCTCCCAAAAATAGCCTCCGAAGAAGCAAAAGTATCAAATTTGTAAAATTTGGCAAAAGTGTGCAGTGAAGACCAAGTCGCTGTCTTACATATCTGGTCAACAGAAGCCTCGTTCTTGAAGGCCCATGTGGAAGCCACAGCCCTAGTGGAGTGAGCTGTGATTCTTTCAGGAGGCTGCCGTCCGGCAGTCTCATAAGCCAATCGGATGATGCTTTTAAGCCAAAAGGAAAGAGAGGTAGAAGTCGCTTTTTGACCTCTCCTTTTACCAGAATAAACAACAAACAAAGAAGATGTTTGTCTGAAATCTTTTGTAGCCTCTAAATAGAATTTTAGAGCACGGACTACGTCCAAATTGTGTAACAAACGTTCCTTCTTTGAAACTGGATTCGGACATAAAGAAGGTACAACTATCTCCTGGTTAATATTTTTGTTAGAAACAACCTTTGGAAGAAAACCAGGCTTAGTACGCAAAACCACCTTATCTGCATGGAACACCAGATAGGTCGGAGAACACTGCAGAGCAGATAACTCTGAAACTCTTCTAGCAGAAGAAATTGCAACCAAAAACAAAACTTTCCAAGATAGTAACTTAATATCTATGAATGTAAAGGTTCAAACGGAACCCCTTGAAGAACTGAAAGAACTAGATTTAGACTCCAGGGAGGAGTCAAAGGTCTGTAAACAGGCTTGACCCTAACCAGAGCCTGAACAAATGCTTGAACATCTGGCACAGCTGCCAGTCTTTTGTGTAGTAAGACAGATAAAGCAGAGATCTGTCCCTTTAGAGAACTTGCAGATAATCCTTTCTCCAAACCTTCTTGTAGAAAGGAGAGAATCTTAGGAATTTTTATCTTATTCCATGGGAATCCTTTGGATTCACACCAACAGATATATCTTTTCCATATTTTATGGTAAATCTTTCTAGTTACCGGTTTTCTGGCCTGAACCAGAGTATCTATCACAGAATCTGAAAACCCAAGCTTCGATAGAATCAAGCTTTCAATCTCCAAGCCGTCAGCTGGAGGGAGACCAGATTTGGATGTTCGAATGGACCCTGAACAAGAAGGTCCTGTCTCAAAGGTAGCTTCCATGGTGGAACCGATGACATATTCACCAGGTCTGCATACCAAGTCCTGCGTGGCCACGCAGGAGCTATCAAGATCACCGAGGCCCTCTCCTGATTGATCCTGGCTACCAGCCTGGGAATGAGAGGAAATGGTGGAAATACATAAGCTAGGTTGAAGGTCCAAGGTGCTACTAGTGCATCTACTAGAGTCGCCTTGGGATCCCTGGATCTGGACCCGTAGCAAGGAACCTTGAAGTTCTGACGAGACGCCATCAGATCCATGTCTGGAATGCCCCATAATTGAGTTATTTGGGCAAAGATCTCCGGATGGAGTTCCCACTCCCCCGGATGGAATGTCTGACGACTCAGAAAATCCGCCTCCCAGTTTTCCACACCTGGGATGTGGATCGCAGACAGGTGGCAGGAGTGATCCTCCGCCCATTGAATTATTTTGGTCACTTCTTTCATCGCCAGGGAACTCCTTGTTCCCCCTGATGATTGATATACGCAACGGTCGTCATGTTGTCTGATTGGAACCTTATGAATCTGGCCTTTGCTAGTTGAGGCCAAGCCCTGAGAGCATTGAATATCGCTCTCAGTTCCAGAATGTTTATCGGGAGAAGAGACTCTTCCCGAGACCATAGACCCTGAGCTTTCAGGGATTCCCAGACCGCGCCCCAGCCCACTAGACTGGCGTCGGTCGTGACAATGACCCACTCTGGTCTGCGGAAGCTCATTCCCTGGGACAGATGGTCCAGGGTCAGCCACCAACGGAGTGAATCTCTGGTCTTCTGATCTACTTGAATCATTGGAGACAAGTCTGTATAGTCCCCATTCCACTGTTTGAGCATGCACAGTTGTAATGGTCTTAGATGAATTTGTGCAAAAGGAACTATGTCCATTGCTGCAACCATCAAACCTACTACTTCGATGCACTGCGCTATGGAAGGACGTGGAACAGAATGAAGAACTTGACAAGTGCTTAGAAGTTTTGACTTTCTGACCTCTGTCAGAAAAATCCTCATTTCTAAGGAATCTATTATTGTTCCCAAGAAGGGAACTCTTGTTGACGGAGACAGAGAACTCTTTTCTATGTTCACCTTCCATCCGTGTGATCTGAGAAAGGCCAGAACAATGTCTGTATGAGCCTTTGCCTTTGATAGGGACGACGCTTGTATTAGAATGTCGTCCAAGTAAGGTACTACTGCAATTCCCCTCGGTCTTAGAACCGCTAGAAGGGAACCTAGTACCTTTGTGAAAATCCTTGGAGCAGTGGCTAACCCGAATGGGAGGGCCACAAACTGGAAATGTTTGTCCAGAAAGGCGAACCTTAGGAACTGATGATGTTCTTTGTGGATAGGAATATGTAGGTACGCATCCTTTAGATCCACGGTAGTCATAAATTGACCTTCCTGGATAGTGGGTAGAATCGTTCGAATGGTTTCCATCTTGAACGATGGTACCCTGAGAAATTTGTTTAGGATCTTCAAATCCAAAATTGGTCTGAAAGTTCCCTCTTTTTTGGGAACTACGAACAGATTGGAATAAAATCCCATTCCCTGTTCCTTTATTGGAACTGGGTGTATCACTCCCATCTTTAACAGGTCTTCTACACAATGTAAGAACGCCTGTCTCTTTATTTGGTTTGAGGATAAGTGAGATATGTGGAACCTTCCCCTTGGGGGTAGTTCCCTGAATTCCAGGAGATAACCCTGAGAAACTATTTCTAGCGCCCAGGGATCCTGAACATCTCTTGTCCAAGCCTGAGCAAAGAGAGAGAGTCTGCCCCCTACTAGATCCGGTCCCGGATCGGGGGCTACTCCTTCATGCTGTTTTGTTAGCAGCAGCAGGCTTCTTGGCCTGCTTACCCTTGTTCCAGCCTTGCATCGGTTTCCAGGCTGGTTTGGGTTGTGAGGCATTACCCTCTTGCTTAGAGGATGCAGAATTAGAGGCCGGTCCGTTCCTGAAATTGTGAAAGGAACGAAAATTAGACTTATTCTTGGCCTTGAAAGGCCTATCTTGTGGAAGGGTGTGGCCCTTTCCCCCAGTGATGTCTGAAATAATCTCTTTCAATTGTGGTCCAAATAGAGTTTTACCTTTGAAAGGGATGTTAAGCAATTTTGTCTTGGATGACACATCCGCTGACCAAGACTTTAGCCAAAGCGCTCTGCGCGCCACGATTGCAAACCCTGAATTTTTCGCCGCTAATCTAGCTAATTGCAAAGCGGCATCTAAAATAAAAGCCAACTTAAGTGCGTGAACTCTGTCCATAACCTCCTCATATGGAGTCTCTCTACTAAGCGAATTTTCTAGTTCCTCAAACCAGAACCACGCTGCTGTAGTGACAGGAACAATGCACGAAATGGGTTGTAGAAGGTAACCTTGCTGTACAAAAATCTTTTTAAGCAAACCCTCCAATTTTTTATCCATAGGATCTTTGAAAGCACAACTATCCTCGATAGGAATAGTAGTGCGTTTGTTTAGAGTAGAAACTGCCCCCTCGACCTTAGGGACTGTCTGTCATAAGTCCTTTCTGGGGTCGACCATAGGAAATAATTTCTTAAATATAGGGGGGGGAACAAAAGGTATGCCGGGCTTATCCCACTCCTTATTCACTATGTCCGCCACCCGCTTGGGTATAGGAAAAGCGTCGGGGTGCACCGGAACCTCTAGGAACTTGTCCATCTTGCATAATTTCTCTGGAATAACCAAGTTGTCACAATCATCCAGAGTAGATAACACCTCCTTAAGCAGTGTGCGGAGATGTTCTAATTTAAATTTAAATGTCACAACATCAGGTTCAGCTTGTTGAGAAATTTTTCCTGAATCTGAAATTTCCCCATCTGACAAAACCTCCCTCATGGCCACTTCAGATTGGTGTGAGGGTATGACAGAACAATTATCATCAGCGCCCTGCTCTTCAGTGTTTAAAACAGAGCAATCGCGCTTTCTCTGATATGTATGCATTTTGGATAAAATATTTGCTATGGAGTTATCCATTACAGCCGTTAATTGTTGCATGGTAATAAGCATTGGCGCGCTAGATGTACTAGGGGCCTCCTGCGTGGGCAAAACTGGTGTAGACACAGTAGGGGATGATGTAGTATCATGTTTACTCCCCTCATCTGAGGAATCATCTTGGGCAATTTCATTATCTGTGGCAGTACTGTCCTTACTTTGTTTGGACGCTATGGCACAATTATCACACAAATTTAAATGGGGAGACACATTGGCTTTCATACATATAGAACATAGCTTATCCGAAGGCACAGACATGTTAAACAGGCTTAAGCTTGTCAATAAAGCACAAAATGTTTTAAAACAAAACTGTTAGTGTCTCTTTAAATTTTAAACAGAAAACACTTTATTACTGAATATGTGAAAACGTATGAAGGAATTGTTCAAAAATTACCAAAATTTCACCACAGTGTCTTAAAGCATTAAGAGTATTGCACACCAATTTTCAGAACTTTAACCCTTAAAATAACGGAACCGGAGCCGTTTTCAAATTTAACCCCTATACAGTCCCAGCTATAGCCTTTGCTGAGACCCAACCAAGCCCAGAGGGGAATACGATACCAAGTGATGCCTTCTAGAAACTTTTCCAGCAACTTTCAGATCCTCACACATGCATCTGCATGTCCTGCTCTCAAAAAACAACTGCGCAGTAATGGCGCGAAAATTAGGCTCTGCCTACAACTAGGAAGGCCCCCTGACTGGAAAAGGTGTCTAACATAGTGCCTGACGTTTAATAAACGTTCCCCAAGTTTATAAATGTGAAATATCAGACTAAACATGAATAAAATGCCCAAATAAAGCAATCGATTTAGCCTATAAAAGTGTCTACCAGTTTTATAGCCCATATTAAGCCCTTTATTCTGTTTGTTTGACTAAGAAAATGGCTTACCGGTCCCCATGAGGGGAAATGACAGCCTTCCAGCATTACATGGTCTTGTTAGAAATATGGCTAGTCATACCTTAAGCAGAAAAGTCTGCTAACTGTTTCCCCCAACTGAAGTTACTTCATCTCAACAGTCCTATGTGGAAACAGCAATCGATTTTAGTTACTGTCTGCTAAAATCATCTTCCTCTCACAAACAGAAATCTTCATCCTTTTCTGTTTCAGAGTAAATAGTACATACCAGCACTATTTTAAAATAACAAACACTTGATAGAAGAATAAAAAACTACATTTAAACACCAAAAAACTCTTAACCATCTCCGTGGAGATGTTGCCTGTGCAACGGCAAAGAGAATGACTGGGGTGGGCGGAGCCTAGGAGGGACTATATGGCCAGCTTTGCTGGGACTCTTTGCCATTTCCTGTTGGGGAAGCGATATCCCACAAGTAAGGATGATGCCGTGGACCGGACACACCAATGTTGGAGAAAACCCTCTTATACTCTATCTTTGTCAGCAAATACTCTCACATTTACCACCTTTATATTATCCAAGACTCACTTCTTCTTGCTTCACTCTAAGACAGGCCTCAAACTTTCTAGTTTTAAGTGCTTTCTTAAGGCATGTTCAGTGATTCATATAACCTGCTTTGTTCTATTCTCAGATCCCCTTGCCTCAGATCATTCACATTTTCTTTCATCTATTCCCCTGTAATTTATTTTAAATATAATCTCATAAGCCCCCCTTTCCTGTAGCTCACTTCAAATAAATATGATGTGCATCAGATGATAACTCTACCTAATGGGCTCTACACATTTATTGTTCAAAAACAATGCTCCTGATATCATATCACTGTGGACACTTTATAAAAATATGATATGATAAAAAAAATTGTAATAAACTCTAATGGATTAGAATGATAGCTATTGGGAACTGTCTTAAAATAAAACTGTTGTAAAATAACAAAACCCAGAAGCTGAAAGTGGAAATGAACCATAGCATTTTCTTTTTCATTGCATTGTTTTGTGGACATGCTCTGTCAAACATAAGAGAAGAATAAAAACTCAATTATTTGGAGACCTAACTATCATATTTTTATTTCAAAATAATACAAATTGTTGAAATTACTGTCTAATCATATAAACAGGACAATGATAAATATTAGACCATTACAGATAACTTCTTAAATCTATGTGTCAGTGTCCCTTTAAGGTAGCCACATTTGTTTGTTTTTTGACATTATTAAAAATAAAACATACATTAATTGTAAATTATTCCAACATGGAAATAAGCAATAACACTTACCATAAATACACCATCCTTAAAGCTAAATCTCTGTTATCAAAATCATGCTCATTGCAGTCAAGATAAGCACCATACATGTCCAGAGAGGAACTCGGGTGGCTGAAGATGTGCTGTGACTAGTAGATGTTGCAGTTGACGTATTAATACTGGTATCTTTAGCACTGAAGGATTTTGTTTGTGCATACACATTGTTCAACACCATTTCAAGTTTGTAGTTGTTACCTACAATAAATAATTAATTTCATTCAATGATCAAATTATAGAATACAATGAATACTTGAAGTTAAAAAGCCAAACCTATATATTATTATATATATATATACTGCACATATGTGCGTGTGTTTGTGTTTAGTTATTTATTACATATATATATATATATATATATATATACTGTATGTATATATATATATATATATATATATATATCACACTCTGTAATCCTGCAGCTCCAGAAAAAGGCAAAAGAAAAATTAAAAAAAACAAAACTTTATTGGAAAAACGTTTAAAAGTCATATAGATAACATGTAAAAACACGTAAAAATACAAAATCCAATTGCAGGCCTGCAACGAGGTTTAGAACAAACAGCCAAACATGTTTCGGGCCAAGTCTCAGCCCTTGTTCACTGCAGTTTTTTTCAATGACGGTTTAGACGCCGAGTTTTTAACATTGAAACTTTAAAGGGACACTAAACCCAAATTTTTTCTTTTGTGATTCAGATAGAGCATGCAATTTTAAGCAACTTTCTAATTTACTCCTATTATCAAATTTTCTTCATTCTCTTGGTATCTTTATTTTAAATGCAAGAATATAAGTTTAGATGCCGGCCCATTTTTGGTGAATAACCTGGGTTATTCTTGCTGATTGCTGGATAAATTCATCCACCAATGAAAAAGTGCTGTCCAGAGTCCTGAACAAAAAAGAAGCCTAGATGCCTTCTTTTTCAAATAAAGATAGCAAGTGAACAAAGAAAAATTAATAATAGGAGTAAATTAGAAAGTTGCTTAAAATTGCATGCTCTATCTGAATAACGAAAGAAAAAAATTGGGTTTAGTGTCCCTTTAAGTCCTGTGAGTGCCCTCATCATTGAGAAATTTGTATAAGAATAAATTCAAGAGGAGACACCAGGGCAAATAAGAGGATGTAGGAGCGAGTGCATGAAGTTGGAACAGTGTGTATATATATATATATATATATATATATATATATATATATACACACACACACAGACATACACACACATACATAATTAATACATAATTTTTAAATTCCCAAATTAATTATTAAAAACAATGGATATTGTTTTAAAAGATCAAGTGAAATGGACAATTAATATTTTGTAATTAATCATGCTTGTATGCTTAGAAACATATTGCATATTTTTAATTAAATTATTTTATCAAGAATATTGCACTAGCCTGTTTGTATTCCCATTCCATTCTATATGTGAATTGGAAATGTTTTTGTTCATCAAGAAAGACTTTGATACCAAACAGCTCCCTAGCGCAGTTTTTTATGACCAAAACTTTAATCTGGCATCTGTTTAGGAGATAGCTTATGGGGCTTTCGGCTGCTTTGTTCAGATCAGGAGCGCTAACGGCGCAATCAAGGAGATTGTGATTGAAGAACATCCCTGTAACAGGGCTTTTAAAAAATGCAGAACCAGAAAGGAGAGTTTAGGGATATTAACACAGGACTTTGTGGACAATTTAAATAAATATATCTTTATTTTTTAGAAGGTGTGCATATCATTGAAGTAACTAATAGTGTACATGCTGCACAATTGTAGCAAAAAAATAAATAGTTTACTGTCCCTTTAAGTTTAATTAAAATAGTATTGAACAGAATAAAATAAAGAACTACATTTACTTAGCACTCAAACGTTATCCAACATGAATTTTACCACAAAAAGTCTATTATGAGAGGGATTTAACGAACCCACACTATCTGACATGCAGAAGGTAGCACACAATAGACTATCGCTCGAGTGATGAAAAATTACTTTGAACTTTTAATATGAACAATTGTGTTTGAGCAATGTTAACATTTTTGTGCTCCACTTGTATTCTAGGCCTATATAGATATTGTGTTCTATTTAGCTTAGAAAAATTTTCATAGCTGACAAGCCAGGCAGCCACTGACTGATTATGAAAGGAAAAAATAGCTTTAGATCTGCTAAATGTGCAATGAAAATAAATGTATAAATTCTAGGGAGAGCCTAAGCTATTTTGTGTACTACATGGTATTTGACTGTCTAGCATAAGAATGTATTCCTGCAGGACAAATAAATATGGTAAATTATGTTCGGGCGGGATAATATTTTATTATACTGATATTTAACATTTGATAATAGATATAAATAACAGTTTATATGTGAAATATTTACCTGGAAGTTTTAGAACAAGGTCTGTATAGTTGGCCCAACAACCAACAAATAAAATAGTTGTATTTCCTTCAAGTCCACTGTTCAGAATGTTGTTGTTGGCATCTTTAAGTTTAGCTGTCAGTGACAACGCACTTGTGCTTACAGAGACACAATTTCCCTTAAAAGAAAGTATAAAAACAAGAAATATTAATGTCTTGTCACACAAGAAACATAGATCCCCATTTCACTCTGCTAAGTCTAATTTTAAAACAAACAGTAATGAATTAGGAAATCCATGGTATACAATCCCCTGACTACACATACCTTATTTTTTAAACTACCATTAAGCAGTGGAATAATAAAGTTATTTACTTACACAACCTATTCAATGCTAAAAGATTAAACATTATGCTAAACTGCTCATACTGTGAGAGTATTGGAGATGCAAATTAAAAAAAATCCAGTCTTTAACCCCTAAAGCCACTTAGACGTAGGTACTACGTCACAGAGTACTTTGCCCAGCATACCTTGTTGACATAGTGCCTACGTCAATAAGGTCCAACCTTCTGGCTCATACTGCGGTCACTGCTGACAGTGAAGACTGCAGTCAGAGGCAGAAGGTATTTGCCTTTACATGCAGGGCCGGACTGGGAAATCAGACCGGCCCTGGAAATTTGTATAGACTGGCCCAGCCCCGCCCCCTCCAGCCCAGCCACGCCGCCTGTTTCGGCCCTGTTCCCATTGTATAAAAAACTGCTAGAGATTGGCAGATTTGAATGAACAAACAATACATAAAATACAAAATACCCATGCATAAGCTACAAAACGTAAATGTCCAGTGCTTATGCCTAGCACAGCAGCCTGTAGAACTCAGCCTCTTATTAAGTTTACATCATGGTAACCACATGTTATTTGGGGTTATAAGCATAGAAATAGAATTTATGTTTTGTTTTGTGTTTGTTTTTTTCTCCCTAAATTGTTGGAAACACAATTTAGGGAGAAAAAACAAACACAAAACAAAAAAGAAATTCTATTTCTATGCTTATAAACCCCAAATAGCTAAACAGCTCAGAAATTGTGCTTATAGGCAGATTCCAACATGCTGATTACTTCTGTTCCTTTATGGGGTGTCCAGTAGTATAAAGTGTCCGTGTGTGTTAAGAAGTGTATTTGCGTGGAATTCAGGAAGATGAGATCCTGTGTGGGGTGCTACTGCTTATGAATAAATACTGGTTCTTAGGTACATTATACAGTGTAGTAATACTACACTATATAATGTACCCAAGAACCAGTATTTATTCATAAGCATCCCACGCAGGATCTCGTCTTCCTGAATTCCACGCAAATACACTTCTTAACACACACGGACACTGTATACTACTGGACACCCCACGAAAGAACAGAAGTAATCGGCGCCACGGAGGAAAACTTCAGTGATGACTGTGAACAGCATGCACCTGCTCATCAGTTGCAGTTTACCCACGCCGGACGCACGGATATCAACTCTGCACCACCAGAAACAGCTCGCTGCTGTCTGTGCCCCCTGCATTGCGAGTTGCGACACCAAGGGTGAATTTCGGACTCATAGTCAGTCACAATAAAACTTGCAGGAAGAGTCTAGACTAACACTGAAGCGGGAAGCCTGAGCGCTCAACCAGGAAACGGGAGCAGCGCTCTCAGCCGCCAGCAGCTGTCATAAAGCATGTGATATAAAGCAGGCCAGTCTGTGTTTGTGACAACTGACATACAGGCCCGGCCCACCGGGATTTTTCCTGGTATCCCGGTGGCCCAATCCGACCCTGTTTACTTCCTTTATATGAAGGCAGATCGCCAATCCACTCTGTGTCACTGTCTTTATTGGCTTGTGGGGATGCTGTGGGTGGTGCATCACAGGAGGGGGAGGAAGGGGAGGCTTTCACTGTATTACAGAAAAAATATTTGCTGAGGGAGGGCGAGGGATGGGCAATACGCTACAAAAACGGGTGAGGGGAGGAATGGGCTGCAACGCTATCGAAACAGGTGAGGTGGGGATCGCTACACAACATAATTTTTTAAATGCAATAAATAATAAAAAAATAAATAAAAGAAATAGTACTGTCAGACAACTGTCATTACCTAATATGGCTGCTACTAGTTTGAAGGGGGAGGGTTAGAGAGCAGTTTGTGAGGGATCAGGGAGGTAGTAGGGTTTAGGAGGGATCCCTACAATATTTTTTTTTATTAAAATACTCTGGCTGTAGGCCGATTATAAAGGGCGAACATATTATGAATAAAGTTTTTATCAAATCCAAATCTCTTTAAAGTCTGTGAAAGGAATGACCAGCTTAAGCGGTCGAAAGGTTTTTCAGTGTCCATGGATAATACTATAGAAGGGATGTTGTGTTGGCTAGCATATTCGATAATGTTTATGATCTTAGTGGTGTTATCCCTCACCTCGCGATGAGGTGTAAAACCAACTTGATTAGTGTGAATCAAGTCTGGGATAACTTTGTTGAGACGGGTTGTGATAATTTTAGCGTATAATTTAATGTCAATATTCAAAAGTGATATAGAGCGAAAGTTAGATGGAGTTGTCGGTGGTTTGCCGGGCTTTGGCAGAACAACCACGTGTGCCTCAAACATGGAGGGAGGGAAACATGCTCCATTAACAATTTCATTAAATATTGTCGTAAGATTTGGGGCGAGAGTGGCTTGGAACGTACGATAATACTTTGCAGTAAAGCCATCGGGGCCCAGGCTTTTTCCTTGTTTTAGTGATTTTATGGCTTGTATTACTTCTGGTATGGTGATAGGGGAGTTCAGTTTCGCTAATTGATCGCTTGTAAGGGTGGGAAGAGGGCAGTTTTGGATGAATTTGTCCAGTTTATGTTGTTTCTCATGGGGTGCAGTTGATGTATCTATATTATATAGTTCCGTGTAATAGTCATGGAACGCTTGGAGGGTATCGGGGGTATTATGTAATGCAGGTTTAAGTGGAGGACATAGCTCATATATATGTGCTTTAAGTTTCTGTTTCTTTAAGCTCCTTGGAAGGTATTTATCTGCTCTATTGCTCTCGTAGTGGAATAGACTTTTAGATTTACAGTGAAGGGCATTGTATTCTATTTGCAAATGGTCATCTAGGGCTTTTCTGATGTTTGATAATTCGAATAAGAAGAAGGGGTCTGAAGGGGAATGTTTGAGTTGAAAGTCCACATTGGCAAGCTTAGTGGTTAATTCATCATATGTTTTTCTTTGTGCTTGTTTCATCTGGGCCTTCAATTTGATAAGTTCTCCTCTGAGGAAGCATTTATGATTTTAATTTAATTGATTAGGGACAGATGGTGTATTAATACGGAAGTATTCTTCTAGTGTATTGTTAAGTTTAGTGATGGTATCTACGGATCCTAATAAGGAGTCATCAAGTCTCCAGTGGAATGGGTTTGATTAATGTTCTGGCCAGTTGAAATGCAGCATAACTGCTGAGTGGTCAGACCAAAAGGTAGGAGAGATATCACATTTTCGTATTTGTGAAAGGCCTAGTTGATTTGTGAATATGTAGTCTATACAGCTATGGGATTTGTTGGGGTAGGAGTAGAATGTGTAATCTTTTGTGTTAGGGTGTAGAAGACGCCAGACATCGTATAGTTTGTGTAGCTTCAAATTTTTCCAGAGGTGTGAAAGGGACTTGGTGTTAGGTTTAATGGCAGATTATATTCTATTATAAATAAATACATATCAGGGACATCACAGACATCATAATGAATAAGTTTTACCATTTGAACAGATTGCTGCTAATTATACTTACATTGGAATCCAATGCTATAACTGCAGGTTGCTGGGACAGTGGCATTCCCAGTAAACCAGCCACAGGTTCAACAACAACTTTTAGTGAGGCTACAGTGGCCAGAAAATTTACAGTTGTTGTCTGAGTTCTGTCAACAGTTTGTGAGGCCACCTGAAAGATATTATACATTTATATTATCAAAGAAAGAACATTATTTGAGAATAACATCACAGACATACTGTATACTCTTCTACTGAAGTACGTCATAACTTAACAAAGGGGTCAGCAACCTATGGTATTAGTGATTTTTAGTGTCACCAAGGGGTGCCATAGCTTTTAGTGCCACATTACATTTATGCTTGGCTTTCAAGCAGTATGGCAGCTAGGCCCAGCGCTATCATTCTTCTCACTCTTCTTGCGCAAGCCCCACATGCAGTGATAAAAAACAGCACATCTTGCACAGGGAAAACCAAGGCAGCACACTACAGCTGGGTAGCTCACACGATATTAATTTAAGGAGCTGGCAGCGGGAGCCCTGATGTGGGTTTGGGGCAGACAGATGGGCTTTAGTGCCATATGAAGTCTAATGTGGAAATAGAACTGTAGGGCCAGGGGTAAGATCATATATATTTTTCTTATTATTATTATTATTAATTAGCAAACTTAATTAAAAATGAGAGTGGCATATCTTGTCACTTTAGCACTTTATCTGTGGTTATATTGATTGCTGTTCATGTATATGGATGTGTGCATTTGTATATGTGTGTGTGTGTGTAGTAACTTTTTATGCACTGTACAAATAAATAAATCTTAAAATCTTCTAAAATGTATATATTACATTAGGTAGATCATTACTCATTTATGTAATATTTACCGTACTCCAAGATGCATCATTTGGAGAAGGAATAGGTTCAGAAACAGCCAATGAAGATATTGTTACATTTAGAGAGGAACTGAGACTTCCACTGATTGCTGATCCTGCAAGACTTGTACTAATATTCTTTAAATCAGAGTACGTCAGTCCACCTGCAAACAGAGTACATATTTTTTTAGGACTACAACACATTATTTATCAGGGCTGCAAAATGTTGGTCTTTTTTTTTTTTTAGACGCTGAGAGAAAGATACATTTGTATGCTTTATCTGATTCATGAAATTTTGACTTTTGTGTTCCTTTAAGATTAAAGGGACACTGAACCCAATTTTTTTTCTTTCGTGATTCAGATAGAGCATGCGATTTTAGGCAACTTTCTTATTTGCTCCTATTATCAATTTTTATACGTTCTCTTGTTATCTTTATTTGAAAAAGAAGGCATCTAAGCGATTTTTTTTGGTTCAGACACTGGACAGAGCTTGTTTATTGGTGGGTGACTTTATCCACTAATCAGCAAGAACAACCCAGGTTGTTCACCAAAAATGGGCCGGCATCTAAACTTACATTCTTGCATTTCAAATAAAGATACCAAGAAAATGAAGAACATTTGATAATAGAAGTAGAAAGTTTCTTAAAATTGCATGCTCTATCTGAATCACAAAAGAAAAAATTTGGGTTCAGTGTCCCTTTAAAACTTGATTATACGAATAGTCTAGTCAAAATTAAACTTTCATTATTTAGATAGAGCAGGCAACTTTAAGCATCTTTCTATTTTACTCATATTATCAATTTTTCTGCATTCTCTTGGTATCTTTATTTGAAAAAGTAAGAATGTAAGCATAGGAGCCGGGCTATTTTTGGTTCAGCACCTGGGTAGCACTTTTTAATTGGTGTCTAAATGTTGCCACTAATCAGCAAGAGCTACCCAGGTGCTGAAACAAAAATGTGAGGGCTCCTAAGCTTATATTCAAATAAAAAAGATAGCAAGAGAACAAAGAAAAATTGATAATAGGAGTAAATTAGAAAGTTGCTTAAAATCTTATGCTCTATCTGAATCATGAAAGTTTAATTTTGACTAGACTATCCCTTTAACATTGCTATTTGTATTAATATTTTATTTAAATTGGCACAAAACACTAAAGAAATGCTAGATACAATGTTGTATTCAAAGCAAAGATTAGCCTGAGAATAACGTACATATTTTTTTTTATTATATTAGTTGTAGATAAAGTGTCAAGCTTTAGCTTCCATAAAGTAATGGATACCTCCATATTATAAAGTAAGTTTCCCTATGTTTTAAATTATGTTATGCTGCCTTATCTCCTACACTGAAGCCAGTCAGGAACAGTTATATATTTACTACTAGAATAAAAACCTTACAGTTTGTATTGTCCCTTTAATTGATTTGTAGGTTTAAATGTAAGCTTTTTTTTCATAGTTGTTTTTAGTTTTTATTAAAAAAAAATGTATATTATCACTCCATAATAAATCAAGCTGTATGGTAACATTTTTGATCTATAATAGTTTGTAATAGTCATAAGACAATGGTATATACATTTAGAAATATAAACTAGTTATTATATAATAACTTGTACATAATAATGATTACACCCAGGACAATAGTGTTTAGTATATATAAATATCTCACAGAAACTAAGACATTTGGCTCGAGGCATTTTCGGTACAGTGATGCATTTTAAGTGATTACTCAACATTTATAACTGAATTTAATCTAGCAGTCATTGCTAAGTGGAGTGTAATAAAATTGTATAAAAATGCAAGTATTATTAAAAAATGATGTCATGCTACCGAACATTACTATGTGTTGGTGCAATATGTAATAGAAAAAACGCCCCAAACCTATGTCAGAGACTTGTGACGCTGCATCAAAAACAAAAACGACTTTAACAGCACTGTAAAATGATGAGCTGTTACTAGGACAACAGTTAGAGGATAGAAATAGCACATTTGTTGCATAGCAACCGTCTAAGACATACATGAAAATGTAGATAAATAAAAGATGAGTATAGATAATACAATCAGAGTTTAATTATAATAATTTTAATGTTATTTTTATTTAATAAACACAGTACGAACCATCATGTCTATATCTTATATTTTTTGTTTAACTTTCATAATATCCACTTGCCTGATGTACTGCTGCTGTTTCTCTGTTGAGATGGAGGATCTGCAATTTCTACTGAAACTGTAAGTCCTGTTGATCTTCTTCTGCGACTTCCTTCTGCCACTATTTTCGTAACACGGATTTTATTTGCTGGAATCTTCAGGAAAAGTGCAAGATTTCTAACAAGATTGCTGCCGTAAAACTCATTCACGGTCATAGCAGGTATATTAAAGGCAATGACAATCAAAGGAGTTGTATGAATTTCAACAGGGGTGGATCCTCTTAGCAGAACATAGAGCATGTTGTAATCTCTATCAAGGTAGTTTTCTCCATGCACTGTAGAGTTAAACTGAGGCCTGTATTGCCCTTTTAATGACAGAAAAAAAAGGATTAAAAAAACAATCATAAGCATGTCGCTAGTCCTATATATGAAGAACAAATATATCTTAACTATTACTAGTAGGCTACCAAAATAGTGCGGCAGTACATATTTGTATAATGCCTTCTCTGATACAAATATTTAAACAGCTCAGGGTCTGAAACCATGAACTGTTTGTTAAAGGAACAGAGTTTTATATTTTGAAAAACGAACATTCCTGTAAGGAATACATTATTTGTTGTGGGTGCTGGCCCTGTCAACCAGTCAGGAGTAGAGTTCCAGGACTCAATTTTATATAAATCTTGCCCTTCCTATTCGTTTTTCCTTTGATGCAAACAGCTTTTGCTTAAACATATTACAAATATTTGCATAAAAAAGGGTTAACAATCACTCTTTTATATACATGATAAAAATGCAATGTCCCTTTAACTGTGTACACTTTCATTATTAATTTTCTTGCCTTCTCTGTTTTTAACTTTGCAAATAGTATTTATTTTCCTATTCCCCAGATATACTAATTGTAAGTTCCCATGGGAATAGGGCCCTCAACTCCTCCTGTATGTGTTTGTAAATGTTGTCCTGTCTCTTATAAGTTTTATATCATTGCTTATTTAAATTAATTGTACCCATGGCCAGCGCTGCGGAATATGTTGGCGCTTCATTAATAAAGTATAATAAAATAATAATAGGTTTAATTTTAGTTTATGACATATGATTCTCAGCCTCATTGTAGCAAGTTCAGGCATAACACTTGCCCATAAGTACCCCAACTGCAACATATAAATACTATTAGGTTAAAAAAAAATAAAAGTCAATCATGCACATCCCAGACTATCAAAACTTGGTTACAGATATAGCTTTCTGTTTTCAGAAATGTTTTTTAAAATCCAACAAATCTGTGGAAATATCAGAGCAACAAATAATAAAGTAACGTAGAGAATACAAACACAACATACATAGGGCCATATTTATCAAGCTCCGTACGGAGCTTGAAGGGCCGTGTTTCTGGCGAGTCTTCAGACTCGCCAGAAACACAAGTTATGAAGCAGCGGTCTAAAGACCGCTGCTCCATAACCTGTCCGCCTGCTCTGAGCAGGCGGACAGGAATCGCCGGAAATCAACCTGATCGAATACGATCGGGTTGACTGACACCTCCCTGCTGGCGGCCGATTGGCCGTGAGTCAGCAGGGGGCGGCGTTGCACCAGCAGCTCTTGTGAGCTGCTGGTGCAACGTTAAATGCGGAGAGCGTATTGCTCTCCGAATTTAGCGAGGTCTTCGGACCTGATCCGCACTGTCGGATCAGGTCCGCAAGACCTTTGATAAATTGGGGCCATATAGTTTAGTATTGTATCACTCACATTAGAGAAAAAAAACATATGACGAGGGAAGTAATATTATTCATTTTACCCAATTTCTGTGTACTTGGGTAGAGAACACTTTACCTACCATATTTTATAGTGACATATTTTCCGTTATTTCACTGTGGCCCTATATCTGGCACATCTTAGTGATAGTGCAAAAGTTTTACCTGCAACCTGTAATACGTGCGTAAATGGGCGCACAATGATAAAAAAGTTGAGCGCAAATAAAGCACAGGTGGGAGTGCTAATTTGCGCTCCACTCGTAATCTAGCGGCCCTTAGGGTCTCATTATAGCTCAAGCACAAATTTGCAAGCGGCATGGTGATCTAAGTCTAATATAGTGCTGACATTTCAAGTAGCTGGTTAATATTTTTTTGTAAGCTGAGAGGCATTGCAATGTGCTATGGTCTCAGGTAATGAATTTCTATTATGGTGCACACTAAAACTATTGTTGTCAGGATGCACACGTGCTGCAATGTTCCGTAACAAGCTGGTTTATTTCTTTATATGCTTTCTATATGCACACTATTCATACACATATGAGTATGGTCAACGTGCACACACACACTCTGTCCCTTTACCCTCCCACCCCACTTTGGTATATACAATATTACCATAAACTTTCTTCAACACCTCAATTTTTTTTCTTCATTTTAACCCTTTGGTAAGCCTTAATTTAACCTCATTTGTTTTATTTATATGGCATTTTCAGGTGTATTAGAAAAAGCAATAATAATCGCTAATAATTAAACACCAAGGCCGAGATTACAAGTTTTGCGCTAGAGGCTATGCGGTGCTAACGAGCAGTTTTCCCTCACCGCTCACTTACATGCAGCGCTGGTATTACGAGTTTTCAGAAACCCGTCGTTAAAAGACAAGAAGGGAGCGTTGATCAAAATTTTGCTCATTACCGCACTCCAATACCAGCGCTGCTTAAGTCAGCAGTGAGATGGTCCTACGTGCTCATGCACGATTTCCCCATAGGAATCAATGGGGAGAGCCGGCTGAGAAAAAGTCTAACACCTGCAAAAAAGCAGCGTAAAACTCCTTAACGCAGCCCCATTGATTCCTATGGGGAAATAAAATTTATGTCTACACCTAACACCCTAACATGAACCCCGAGTCTAAACACCCCTAATCTTACACTTATTAACCCCTAATCTGCCACCCGACACCTACATTATATGTATTAACCCCTAATCTGCCGCTACGGACACTGCCACCACCTATATTATATGTATTAACCCCTAATCTGCTGCCCCAACATCGCCGACACCTACATTATATTTATTAACCCCTAATCTGCCACCCCCAATGTCACTGCAACCTACCTACATTTATTAACCCCTAATCTGCCGCCCCCAAAGTCGCCGCCACTATATTAAAGTTATTAACCCCTAAACCTAAGTCTAACCCTAACACTCCCTAACTTAAATATAATTACAATAAATCTAAATAAAAATTACTATCATTAACTAAATTATTCCTATTTAAAACTAAATACTTACCTGTAAAATAAACCCTAAGATAGCTACAATATAACTAATAGTTACATTGTAGCTATCTTAGGGTTTATTTTTATTTTACAGGCAAATTTGTATTTATTTTAACTAGGTAGAATAGTTATTAAAAAGTTATTAACTATTTAATAACTACCTAGCTAAAATAAATACAAAAGTACCTGTAAAATAAAACCTAACCTAAGTTGCAATAACACCTAACACTACACTATAATTAAATAAATTAACTAAATTAAATAGAATTACCTAAATTAAATTAGCTAAAGTACAAAAACAAAACCCACTAAATTACAGAAAATAATAAACAAATGACAGATATTTAAACTAATTACACCTAATCTAATAGCCCTATTAAAATAAAAAAAAAACCCAAAATAAAAAACCCTAGCCTAAACTAAACTATCAATAGCCCTTAAAAGGGCATTTTGCAGGGCATTGCCCCAAAGTAATCAGCTCTTTTACCTGAAAAAAAAATACAAACAACCCACACAACCAACCCCCCCAAATAAAATACTATCTAAAAAAAACTAAGCTCCCCATTGCCCTAAAAAGGGCATTTGGATGAGCATTGCCCTTAAAAGGGCAGTTAGCTCTTTTGCGGCCCAAAGTCCCTAACCTAAAAATAAAACCCACCCAATACACCCTTAAAAAAAACTAACACTAACCCCCTGAAGATCGACTTACCAGGAGACGTCTTCATCCAAGCCGGGAGAAGTCTACATCCAAGCCGGGCGAAGTGGTCCTCCAGACAAGCAGAAGTCTTCATCCAGACGGCATCTTCTATCATCATCCATCCGGCGCGGGTCCATCTTCAAGACATCCGACGCGGAGCATCCTCTTCATCCGACGACTAAAGCTGAATGAAGGTACCTTTAAGTGACGTCATCCAAGATGGCGTCCCTTAGATTCCAATTGGCTGATAGAATTCTATCAGCCAATCAGAATTAAGGTACAAAAAAATCCTACTGGCTGATGCAATCAGCCAATAGGATTGAACTTCAATCCTATTGGCTGATCCAATCAGCCAATAGGATTGAGCTTGCATTCTATTGGCTGTTCCAATCAGCGCTATGGAAGTCCCATAGAAAAAAGACTTTACGAAGTTTACGTAAGTCGTTTCCAATCAGCCAATAGGATTGAGCTTGCATTCTATTGGCTGTTCCAATCAGCGCTATGGAAGTCCCATAGAAAAAAGACTTTACGAAGTTTACGTAAGTCGTTTCCAATTAGCCAATAGGATTGAGCTTGCATTCTATTGGCTGTTCCAATCAGCGCTATGGAAGTCCCATAGAAAAAAGACTTTACGAAGTTTACGTAAGTCGTTTGTTGGTAAGGCCAAAGAAGTGTGCGGTGACCCTAAACCTTCAAGACTCATAATACCAGCGGTAGGGAAAAAGCAGCGTTAGGGCCTCTTAATGCTGCTTTTTTACCCTAACGCAGAACTCGTAATCTAGCCGCAAATTTTTAAAAGAGGTGTTTTATTTTTTTGTGGTGCCCTAGGCATTGGGAAACCTGCTGTCTCTCATAGTTTCTCACAACTTAAAGCTAAGGAAATATGGTACCCCCACTAAGCATGCAGAGATCACTTATTTGTTGTTAATTATAATAATAATATAATATTTGGAGAATGTGGCAGTGGGAATGCCTCATACCATAGAAATGCCCCTCACAGTTTGCTGCTTTCTAAAATTCTGCTGCTGTAGGCACAGAACTAGTTGGTCTAGGCCAAATATGTCCCTGGTTAAAAGTAAAAGTATTTAGGATAGCGCTCATAGCTACTATTAATTAACGACTTATAATGCCAATGAAAAAAGTGTCACTGAAAGTATATGGTGCTCTACATATGTATGGTGCTCGTAAAAATGCTTTTATTAAACACTTTCTCATTTTTTTTAAACTCAAAAGAACATTAAGCACATAAAATGTTTGATTATGCATAGTAAAAAATATGCAGTGCATTTTCATTATTTATCTTGCCAGCTTTCCTATAATTTATGAGAATCTGAAGTTCATCCCGTGTCTGACTTTACAATTTAACTTTACAGTAACAGTTTGATCAATGCAGACAACACTTATATCCGTCCTGACATGACCATAGTAAAATAAATAAGATGAACTTCCTTAAATCCTGCTGCCATAGGCACAGGCCTAGTTGGCCTAGGCCAAATATGTCCCTTGTTAAAAGTGAAAGTATTTAGGATAGCGCTCATGAGCTCCTATCAATCAATGACTTATAATGCGCATGAGCACTGAAAGTATACAGTGCTCTACATACATTTGGCGTTTGTAAAAATGCTTTGTTTAAACACTTTAATCAACAATTTGTAATACTGCATTGAACGATGCTGAATATGCAAGGAGGAAAACAAAGTAACTTGCCACATTCAGTTAGCAGCACTCACCTTGTAATTTAGTCCTTAGTGTTTTAGCAAAATGTATATGTGGGTGATAATACCTCAATGTTAGAATATATTTATCTTTAGCAACTGAACTGAATACTACATCACATTAACTAAATACATTATGCCACATTAATAGGCTAATTTTGATAATAGATATATGAGGTATATAATGGGTTCTTCGTTGCTACTTTTAAATCAGTTAAATTTACCTTGATAAACTGGGGGTTTTAATATAAAGTCTGTGTTTTGACTATTCCACTCTGCATTATTTGGGCCTATAAATACATCATCAACATATACGTCCAGGCGCTGTGGAGTGGAGAAATAAATTGCAGCAACAACAACCTGGAAAAAACAGAAAACAGAATGTTAAAAATTAAATAAATATAAAAGAAACAGTCAAAATAATCTTCGATGGTATGACAAATATGTGTATTCTTAATATATTTTCTATTGTATAGTTTGCTTGTGTTTTCATATAGTAGGCATGCCAAATGATTGTTATATTGTTTCTGTATATCTCTTTTGTATAGTATACTGTGTTGCCCCTGAAATGCACATATTTGCAAATGTCACAAACTTCTGTCCCAAAAATAAATGACTGTATTTATGTAATAATCATCTGAAATTCAATGCTATGTCAGATAACAAACTTAAGTTATTATTGCTAAATATTACTATAACAATCCAATATCTCTTTGTATATATAAAATATGCCTAAAAACATCACTTGTTTTGAAGTTTACCTCTGGTCATCTGCTTATAACTATTGTATTGAATTCAAGTAACAGTTCTGAGAAAAACATTTGCAAAATGTGGTTACTTGCATGATGCCAACTTAAAAAATATCATTAAATATCAGCTGGTTGAAATTCTTACTTTTGTACTGTCAGCATTCAGGAGCATAAGACGAAGATTTTGAGGGCTCACTCCACTAAAGAAGATGTCATATGACTTATTTGTTGCTACAATTGAGTGGAAGAGGGATACTCTTTTTTGACAGGTATATCCAGAACACCAGCCATGATCTTGGGGACCTGTAATTGAAGAAATAATTTGTCATAATAGTTAGTGTAGTCAACCAAAACCTTTTTTGGTTTGTGACCTTTCTCACTCTATTTTTTAAAGTTAAAGGAACATTAAGCACAAAAACTAAATGCCCCATAAAGGGCCAGATTACAAGTAGCTTGCTATTTAGTGATTTACCTCTAGCGTAAACTTTGCTAGAAGTAATCTTTGTGTGTGCGTATTAAAAGTTGAAAATAAAAAGTTTGCTTGCGAGCAAAACCTGATGTGCACTAACCAAAGATCTTTGAGATATCGTAACCGTATTAACAAATTCTCCCCTTAGAAGTCAATACAGAGAGCAGAAGAAAAAAACTAATACCTATTACTTGCATGCTAACCTGACAAGAGTTTTAATTATTTCACATTCCAATGTTCTTCACTTACAGAACAATATAATTGTATTGTAAATATATATTTCTATATATCTGTATATACCCATATACCTCTATGTCTATTTCTATAGATATATAGGTGTATATATATCTATTTTAGATGAACATTAACAGATATATATAGAAATATATATTTAATACTAAAAATGAAAAAATTTTCTATGTAAAGAACATAGGAGTGTATAATATGTGTATCTCTGTGTCGTTTTGCGATTTAGGTCTATATATATATATGTGTATGTATGCATATATATGTATAAATGTGTGTACATATGTATGTATGCATTTATGTGTTTTACGGTATATTTTTGTACATATTTAACATTCCAATGTTCACATACAGGATAATGTAATTTTTATTGTAAATACATATTTATATATATATATATATATATATATATATATATATATATATATATATATATATCTGTTTTTACCTATACCTGTATATCTATTCCTATTGATATATAGGTATAGATATCTATTTTACATGAACATTATCATATATATATAGAAATATATATTTAATAATAAATAAATAATATATATATATATATATATATATATATATATATAAAGTCCCAGAGCTCTGCACTCACTTTAACATATTGATATTCAAATGCCCGGGGTGCATCTAAAATAGGCATACAAGTGAAAAAAGGAGACGCACTCACTGGGTCTTAAAAAAATAAAGTGTTTAATACACGATACAAAGTGACGTTTCGGGGTAGTTAGCCCCGTCCTCTGAGGACGGGGCTAACTACCCCGAAACGTCACTTTGTATGGTGTATTAAACACTTAATTTGTTAAGACCCGGCAAGTGTGTCTCCTTTTTTCACTTGTATGCCTATTTTAGATGCACCCCGGGCATTTGAATATCAATATGTTAAAGTGAGTGCAGAGCTCTGGGACTTTATATATATATATATATATATATATATATATATTATTTATTTATTATTAAATATATATTTCTATATATATATGATAATGTTCATGTAAAATAGATATCTATACCTATATATCAATAGGAATAGATATACAGGTATAGGTAAAAACAGATATATATATATATATAAATATGTATTTACAATAAAAATTACATTATCCTGTATGTGAACATTGGAATGTTAAATATGTACAAAAATATACCGTAAAACACATAAATGCATACATACATATGTACACACATTTATACATACAGGTATATATGCATACATACACATATTTAGACATCTATATATACAATATAGCCCTGTGCAGTCAAAGACCTTGTCATATAATCCTTTTAACCCTTATAACTTTTTTTTATATTTATTTATATTCAACGGAGAGCACGGTAATACATAGACATTAAAGAAAGAGATGGTACATCAGCGGCATAGTAACAAAATGCAAATAACAAAATAATATAGAAATATTTTGTGCAAATTGCACTCCAACTCAACCAAGACATAATATGCAGAGTTAAATATTCAAATATTCTGCCTCCAGAAAAAAAGATAAAAGGAAATTATATTTATCAAACGGCTTTTGCCTGTGCCCAGTGTTGGGTTTTTCTATTTTATAACACAATAAATAAACCCAAACAAACCATACCACCCCAAGACAACACAAAACAAAACCAGACAAAACAAAACAAAAAATATCTTACAATATCAAAGTAAATGTTTCCATTCTGATGGAAATCACGAAGATTCAAGTATCAAAAAAATTAAGTCTATGGAATGTCTTAGATTGTACAAAAATTGGAGCTGAGTTTCTATTGGTAGAGATGTAATCACTCTGTCCCATTTTTGTAAGAATTTTTTCACCTTGTTCTCTGCACATATTAATGCATCATATTGCTCCAGGGCTATTTGAAGTCTATTCTCTTTTAAAAATACAGAAAACCTCAGTGAATTTTTATCTTTCCAAGATCTAATAATAATCTGTCTAGTAATGAGAATAGCTGTGTTAATTAGATCTCTATTTGGAATACGGGGGTCATTACAGAGGAAAACAACATAATATTTATTAAGTGAAATTTTCACAGGTAGAAATTAATTCAACCAAAACTTTATTCTAGCCCATAGCTTTTGAATCTTGCCAGAAGCAGTGTAGTAAATCAGCTCCCATGGAGTTACACCTTGACATGAATCCTGTTTGCTAGTATTCCATCTTGATCTCATTAAAGGCGTAATATAAGCTCTATTCATTAATTTTTATATGGGCCACTTTCCAAGCTATGGAGGAAGTGTATTTAGAGAGAGTACTGAAACAGTTTTTAAAATCATCAAATTGTAGATGTTCAAAATTAATAACCCATTTGGAATATAGTTTCCTTAGATCTATTTTACCTTGCTCTGAGATAAAAGCTTTATATATGAGAGCAGTTGAGTGTATACCTGTATGGTATAACTTAATTACTGCTTCCAAGGCCCCCAGTGTCCAATTCTCCTTCTCCAGGAACTTATTTTTTGACATAAAATGTCTCACTTGTAGGTAGGCAAAAGAATCTTTATTGCTTAAATCAAATTCTTGCTTCAATTGTTCAAAGAGATTGATAGAGTTCTTAAAAGTCTTTGAATCTAATCCAGGCTCAAATTCAGGGTGTCCATGTATCGGGAGAAATTTAGATACAGAGTTATCAATGTCTAGTCCTTTGCATATTTTATTTCAAGCTCTAACTACATTACCAATAGTAAACTTAGGGATATTAAATTTTAGCTTTTTAATTTTGGGAATATGCAATAATGCTCTAAGTAAATATGGAGTGGACATACTCTCTTCTGCTTGGTACTTGGAGATATAGTCTGCACCAGTAAGCCAGTACAGGGCAATTTTAGCCAGACTTGACCAATTAAATAATTTAATGTCCGGTAGTGCCATGCCTCCATATTCTTTTGCTCGTGTGAGCCTTTGTATAGAGATACTAGGTTTACATTTTCCCTATAAGAACCTCGAGCAGTGAGAATGAAACATTCTTAGGTCTTTATTATAAATAAATATCGGGACATTTTATATAAGGAAAAAGATCTTAGGAAATACTAAAATTTTAATCAGATTTATTTTTGCAGAGAGAGACAGAGGGAGTATCGACCAATCCCTAAGTAAGACAAAGATTTTAGCCCATAACTGGGGGTAGTTTAGTTCTTACCATTGTTCTGGATTTTTAGAAAACACTATCCACAAATATTTTAGAGAGCACAATCCCCAAATATTTTATTTTCTCTTTCACCAGTAAAAACGGATTATCTATCAGACTATCTTTATGCTTGATGATCCATAATATCTCTGACTTTTTAGCAATAATTTTCAATCCTGAAAAAGAGCTATACATTTTCATAATATACAGTAACTTAGGTATTGAGTCCTTAGTGTTTCTCATATAGAGTAGGATATCATCAGCTTAAAGAGATAGTATGAATTTTTTTTCTCCGATCGAGACGCCCTCTAACTCCCTTCTACATAATGCTGCCAATGGTTCTAAAGAGATGTTGA
The DNA here is from genome assembly GCF_027579735.1 of Bombina bombina. Lineage (NCBI taxonomy): Eukaryota > Metazoa > Chordata > Amphibia > Anura > Bombinatoridae > Bombina > Bombina bombina. The sequence continues at coordinate 1,029,272,621 of NC_069503.1, read as the reverse complement.
ATAATAGTGGCAAAAGGGGGAAGCCTTGCCTTGTCCCTTTCTGAAGCATTATGTTCAATGAATTGCCACCATTAATAATAATAAGTGAGGAGGTAGGGTTCTTATAAATTAGTTTAATAAAGTTTAAAAAAATAGTCAGCCCAAATTTTTCGAGAGAAGTAAATAAGTGCTCCCACGATATTGAATCAAAAGCTTTCTCGGCATCTATTGTAATCAGGGCGAAGTCTAATAATTCCTGTTTTTTACATGGTTAGGCATGGGTTTTAGCCCAATGATACTCTATTAGGAAGCTGTTCTAATATTTTTCATTGCTGTTCTGCCTTGCATGAATCCAGACTGATCTGTTTTAATAAGAGGGCCTAAGACCTTTTTAAGACGGTTAGCTATAATACATGCAAAGATTTTATAGTCGCAATTGAGTAGGGAGATAGGGCGATATGAGTCCATTAGCTCGGCATCCTTGTCTTTTTTTAATATAAGAACAATATTAGATTGAGAAAAAAGATTCGATAACATATTATTTTTTCTGTAATATTCATTAAATAACAACCGAAGGACAGGAGTAAGATTTTATAAAATTCAGATGGAATCTGATCTGGGCCTGGAGCTTTTCAATTGGCTGAGCATTTTATCGTCTGGAGGATTTTCTCTGTTTGAATTTCTCTATTCAGGTCAAGTAACTGTTCTACTGAGATTTTTAGAAGTTTAATTTTACTTATTAATTCCACATGTATGTTCTTTAGTATAAACCTTTTAAAAGAATTGAAAGAATATGTTTTGTATGTCTTTCGGGTTAGTAATACACATATTCAGACTTGTATATATACAATATAGCCCTTTGCAGTCAAACACCTTGTCATATAAACCTTTTAACCCTTATAACTTTCTAAATTATGTATATGAATAATTTTTATCAGATTTTGTTTATTTGAGTGCAACTGTAACTTTAACAGTTAGCACGTCACTTAATCTAAACCAAGATGTTTGATTATGCAAAGTTAAAAATATGCAGTGCATTTTCATTATTTATCTTGCCAGCTTTCCTATAATTTACCTCTGAAAACAGGGCCCCTGAGAATCTGGAGTGCATCCTGTGTCTGACCCTATCACCTTAAAGGGACATAATACTCATATGCTAAATCACTTGAAACTGATGCAGTATAACTGTAAAAAGCTGACAGGAAAATATCACCTAAGCATCTCTATGTAAAAAAGGAAGATATTTTACTTCACAATTTCCTCAGCTCACCAGTGTAAGTTCTGTGTAAAAAGTTATACTCAGCTGCTCCCAGCTGCAGGTAAAAAAATTAAAAAAATGAAGAAATGAACAGCAGCCAATCAGCATCAGCAGTGCTGAGGTCATGAACTCTTACTGTGATCTCATGAGATTTGACTTAACTCTCATGAGATTTTATAGTAAGCTTCCTTTACCTGATTGGTGAAATAATATGAGAGTGCACGAAGCTCATCCTTTCAGATGTCCCGGGACAGACATACTAATATGCTGCTTAGAAATCCTTTACAATGGGAGGTGGCTACTGAGGAACTTTTGAGGTAAAATATCTTTCTTTTTTACATAGAGATGTTCAGGTGATATTTTCTAATCAGCTTTTTACAGCTATGCTGCATCACTTTCAAGTGTTTAAACATTTGGGTATTATGGCCCTTTAAGTAAAGGTGACAATCCTTCTTTAATACATACTAGTGATGTTTCGGGGCATTCACCACTTCATCACCCTGACTTCATCGTTAAATTCATAGAGTGCAGTCTCTTTTTTGCTATATATATATATATATATATATATATATATATATATATATATATATATATATATATATATATATATATATATATATATATATATATATATATATATATATATATATATATATAAACAATGTATATGATGTATACTATGAAAATATGATGTAAGAGGAATGCTTGAATCAGCACTTACCATTAATAAGATCAACATAACCATCACCCAACACAGCCACTGGTGACAGTCGTCTGGTCTCTGAGTCGGGGTCAAGACTTTCAATAACTAACATTTCATAATTCAGTCCTGTGCATTTGTAACTTTCCCAGTCTGAGATATATGTGCAAGCAGAGTTTCTGATGATTCCTTAAATCACATAAAGCATAAAAAGTATGTATTAAAGCAAAAATAGTTACAGCTAGGAACATATTTAATGTATTTTACAAACGTTTTTTAATATATCCAGTATATTTGGCCTTGATAGACTAGACAATAAAAACTGACTAGTAGGAAAAAACCCTTTGGGTAGATTACACTTGTAGCACTCCAGAGTCTATTAATACAAAATATATTGTGCATATGTATTATTACTTATCCTCCAATACGGGGAAATGGGTGCCAAAAAATTTATCAAAACTTAACGTTTATTAGAGGGTATATAAACATAAAAATTGGGAAAGATTAAAACCACACACTGTGATGCCCACGCTATAACGTTTTGTGATTGTTGTTAGTATATACAGTACTTGTATATCAGGATTGCTTGTAAATTAATATAGATGAAATTGCATATAAGCTGCAAGGGAGATAGATTGCTGAATCAGCACAAAGTCTTAGAGCTATTAATCAGATTGGTCTTTTGGAAGGCAGTGTTATTCTATTGTATATACATAGAACTCAAATCATGCTATACCTGCCAAGATCCAATAGGGGGTTAATTCAATACAGCTCATGTGTTGTATACATATTGTGAGTCTACAGATATATATATATATATATATATATATATATATATATATATATATTATATATATATATATATATATATATATATATATATATATATATTCTGTACTTTGTGTTAATATTCACTGATTCCAGTGACTTATAATAGCTGGTCAAGTCCACATTCATTTATAGATTGATATGATACCATCATTTTTGCCGACATGTGTACTTATCTTGATGCCAAAATGTCAAAAGACGTTAATAAATTCAGAAGCTAATCGGTTTGTATTAGATTTATAGCAGCGTGGGTCATTATACTTTTGATACACAGCTATGTTCTCATATCATACTGAGTGCATAGAACATACTGTATCAGTCCTGGTCATATCAGGGGTTAATTGGTTACAGCTGGGTAGTACTAGAAAAAGTGTCTTTAGTTTGTGCCATAATGCCCATGTATTTGGCTGGTACTTTTAAACATCAATCGAATAACCAGTATTAACTTAATATGGGTTAGATTTTCGCTTGGTATAAACCAGCAGTGATTCAAAGTTGTTATTTATGTTCTGTACTCAGTAATATTGTGCGCTGTTATCTGTATCTAGAACTGCTGCTCTCTTCCACTTTTGTTTATTGTGTGGTTAAATGATTGAACCAAATTAGATTCTCTAATTATATATTGCAACAAATGTTGCCAACATTTGTTAAATGTGGCTAGTTAAAAAAGTTAGAAAGTTCTGAACTTAATCAATCTATATTGGATATGTGAAAGTATTAGTCACTCTGTTAACTAATGTATCTGTTACCACAATACGTTAAGTGATTATCCCCTCCATTCAGTAACCTAGCGTTATTATGCTCTGTGAAAATAGCTATCTTTTTTAACCCTGTAGCTCAAGTGGTTGGATTGTTATGCCTAATATAATTAAATTAATAATACCATGCAACAAATGTTGCCAACATATATATGTACTTATTATATGCTGCACCCTGCAGATTCCCGGCCAATCGGCCGCTAGCAGGGGGTGTCAATCAACCCGATCGTATTCGATCAGGTTGATTTCTGTCCACCGCCTCAGAGCAGGCGGACAGGTTATGGAGCAGCGGTCTTTAGACCGCTGCTTAATAACTTCTGTTTCTGGCGAGCCTTCAGGTGAACTGCTGATGCAATGCCGCCCCCTGCAGATTCGTGGCCAATCGGACACTAGCAGGGGGTGTCAATCACCCGATCGTAAAGTGGCTTTTACACAGGAGTTCCCAAATATCTCCTCACCAAGTCCCTAACATGTTTCGCCGTGTTAACGGCTTTTTTAAAGGGTACGCACAGCGTGGTCTTGGCCTCTTTTAATGACATCTGAACCCTGGCCCAACCTCCTTAAATTACATCATCATGCGTGTTTGCTTGAAATAGGATCCTTTGTATATCTCCGACAATTTAGAGATCCAAGGTATCATTTACAAGCGATATCTTTGTTCCTTCTATTTATTCTCAGCTCAATATTTGATTTATGTATTACAATAATGAAAAAATATATATTAATATCTTCAATTCCTTCTAGTTTCTTGCATAGACAAAAAAAAACATTTGTTGCATCCGTATTGGCAGTGAGTGTGTCTTGTGTGTCAAACATTAAAAGGACAGTAAAATAAACATTAAAGGGAAAGAAAGGTCAAAATTTAAATGTGCATACATGGATTTTCAATTTGAAATAAAAGCATTGTTTGCAATATACTTCCATTAGCAAAAATGCTTCTAGTAAAAGGTATTACGGTTTGTTGTGGCATACGCACATAGCCTGGGCACCAGTATTCAAGAACTCAGAGACTGAAGATGGTGTGTATTGATTCTGGGAAGGCGTAATTTGAGTCATACATGCCCTGATGTGGTGTTTCAATACTGGTGCACGGACTCTTATAGGATATGTCAATATGCAGCAGAAAGACAGTAATTGGTTTTACTAGAAGCATTTTTGCTAATAGAACTATATTGCAGAAATGTTTATTTCTTTCATGTAATTAGCAAGAGTCCATGAGCTAGTGACGTATGGGATATACATTCCTACCAGGAGGGGCAAAGTTTCCCAAACCTTAAAATGCCTATAAATACACCCCTCACCACACCCACAATTGAGTTTTACAAACTTTGCCTCCCGTGGAGGTGGTGAAGTAAGTTTGTGCTTAAGATTCTTCGTTGATATGCGCTTCGCAACAGGTTGAAGCCCGGTTTTCCTCTCAAAGTGCAGCGAATGTCAGAGAGACGTGAAGAGAGTATTGCCTATTTGAATACAATGGTCTACCTCTAGGGGATCTATTTCATAGGTTCTCTGTTATCGGTCGTAGAGATTTCTTCTCCTACCTCCCTTTTCAGATCGACGATATACTCTTATATACCATTACCTCTACTGATTCTCGTTTCAGTATTGGTTTGGCTATCTGCTATATGTAGAGGAGTGTCCTGGGGTAAGTCTTATTTTTTGTGACACTCTACGCTATGGTTGGGCACTTTATATGTAAAGTTCTAAATATATGTCTATAAACTTATATTTGCCTTGATTCAGGATAATCAGTATTCCTTTTTAAATACAGACTGTCAGTTTCATTATTGGGATAATGCATTTAATTATTTTTTCTTACCTTGAAAAATTTCATTTGACCATTTTTTCCTGCATGCTGTTAGGCTCGCGGGGGCAGAAAATGTTTCTTTTTATTACGTCATTTTTGGCGCAAACTTTTTTGGCGCTAAAAATTTAGTCATTTCTGGTGACATAATTTACGCCGGAAGTTGTACTCTGTTACGCATGCGTATTCAGACATTTTTTTGCGCCAAAAAAATGTGGGCGTCTTTTTTACTCACATTATTTAAATATTTCTCTTTCTTTGCTTCTGGTTCTAGAAGCTTATTTTTTGCATTCTTTCCCATTCCTGAAACTGTCATTTAAGGAATTTGATAATTTTGCTTTATATGTTGTTTTTTCTATTACATATTGCAAGATGTCTCACCCTGACCCTGGATCTAAATCCACTAATGGACAGACGCTGCCTGATGCTGGTTCTACCAAAGTTAAGTGTATATGTTGTAAACTTGTGGTAACTGTTCCTCCAGCTGTAGTTTGTGAAAGCTGTCATGATAAACTTTCCAATGCAGATTGTGTTTCCATTAGTAATAATCCTTTACCTGTTGTTGTTCCTTCAACATCTATTGTTCAGGATGTTCCTGTTAATGTTAAAGAATTTGTTTCTAATTCTATTAGGAAGGCTCTGTCTGTTATTCCTCCTTCCAGTAAACGTAAACTTCTCACACTTCAGATGAATTTTTAGGTGACCGCCATCATTCTGAATTATCTGTTTCTGATGAGGTTTTTTCCGGTTCAGAAGATTCTACTTCAGATATTGATACTGATAAATCTTCATATTTATTTAAGATGGAGTTTATTCGTTCATTACTTAAAGAACTTTTGATTGCTTTAGATATGGAGGACTCTAGTCCTCTTGATACTAAAACTGCTAAACGTTTAAATTCGGTTTATAAACCTCATGTGTTAATTCCGGAAGTTTTTCCAGTTCCTGATGCTATCTCAGATGTGATTGCTAGGGAATGGGATAGTCTGGGTACTTCATTTACTCCTTCTCCAAGGTTTAAGAAATTGTACCCTGTGCCATCTGATAGATTGGAGTTTTGGGATAAAATCCCTAAAGTCGATGGGGCTATCTCTACTCTTGCCAAACGTACTGCTATTCCTACGGCAGATAGCACTTCGTTTAAAGATCCTTTAGATAGGAAAATTTAATCTTTTTTAAGAAAAGCTTATTTATGTTCAGGTAATCTACTAAGACCTGCTATCTCTTTGGCTGATGTTGCAGCATCTTCAACTTTCTGGTTGGAGGCTTTAACGCAACAAGTGACAGATCATAATACATATAGCATTGTTAAACTTCTTCAACACGCTAATAACTTTGTCTGTGATGCCATTTTTGATATCATTAGAGTTGATGTCCGGTATATGTCTTTAGCTATTTTAGCTAGACGAGCTTTATGGCTTAAATCCTGGAATGTAGATATGACTTCTAAGTCAACTTTGCTTTCTCTCTCTTTCCAAGGTAATAAGTTGTTTGGTTCTCAGTTGGATTCTATAATTTCAACTGTTACTGGAGGGAAGGGTGCCTTTTTGCCTCAGGCTAAAGGTAATTACAGGGCTGCTAATCATTTTCGTTCCTTTCGTCAGAATAAGGAGCAGAAGTCCGATCCTTCCCCTAAAGGAACAGTTTCCGGTTGGAAACCTAATCCAGTCTGGAATAAATCCAAGCCTTCTAGAAAGTCAAAACCAGCTCCTAAATCCGCACGAAGGTGCGGCCCTCATTCCAGCGCAGCTGGTAGGGGGCAGGATATGTTTTTTCAAAGAGGTTTGGATCAATTCGGTTCACAATCTTTGGATTCAGAACATTGTTTCGCAAGGGTACAGAATAGGTTTCAAAGTAAGACCGCCTGTGAGAAGATTCTTTCTCTCACGCATTCCAGTCAATCCAGTGAAGGCTCAGGCGTTTCTGAAATGTGTTTCAGACCTAGAGTTAGCTGGGGTAATTATACCAGTTCCAGTTCTGGAACAAGGTCTGGGGTTTTATTCGAATCTATTCATCGTACCAAAGAAAGAGAATTCTTTCAGACCAGTTCTGGACCTAAAGATATTGAATCGTTATGTAAGGATACCAACATTCAAAATGGTGACTATAAGAACTATTCTGCCTTTTGTTCAGCAAGGGCATTATATGTCTACAATAGACTTACAGGATGCATACCTGCATATTCCAATTCATCCAGATCACTATCAGTTTCTGAGATTCTCTTTTCTAGACAAGCATTACCAGTTTATTGCTCTTCCATTTGGTCTAGCAACAGCACCAAGGATCTTTTCGAAGGTTCTCGGTGCCCTTCTCTCTGTAATCAGAGAACAGGGTATTGCGGTATTTCCTTATTTGGATGATATCTTGGTACTTGCTCAGTCTTCACATTCTGCAGAATCTCATACGAATCAACTTGTGTTGTTTCTTCATGGTTGGAGGATCAATTTGTCAAAGAATTCCTTGATTCCTCAGACAAGGGTAACCTTTTTAGGTTTCCAAATAGATTCAGTGTCCATGACTTTGTCTCTGACAGAAAAGAGATGTCTGAAATTGGTTTCAGCCTGTCGAAGCCTTCAGTCTCAATCGTTCCCTTCGGTAGCATTATGCATGGAGATTTTAGGTCTCATGACTGCTGCATCGGACGCGATCCCTTTTGCTCGTTTTCACACGAGACCACTCCAGCTTTGTATGCTGAACCAGTGGTGCAGGGATTATACAAGGATATCACAAATAATATCCTTAAATCCCAATGTTCGATCATCTCTAACTTGGTGGATGAATCACAATAGTTTAATTCAAGGGGCCTCTTTTGTTCATCCAACCTGGACTGTGATCTCAACAGATGCGAGTCTATCAGGTTGGGGAGCTGTATGGGGATCTCTGACAGCGCAAGGGGTTTGGGAATCTCAGGAGGCGAGATTACCAATCAACATTTTGGAACTCCGTGCGATTTTCAGAGCTCTTCAATTTTGGCCTCTTCTGAAGAGAGAATCGTTTATTTGTTTTCAAACAGACAATGTCACGACTGTGGCATATGTCAATCATCAAGGTGGGACTCACAGTCCTCATGCTATGAAAGAAGTATCTTGGATACTTGTATGGGCGGAATCCAGCTCCTGTCTAATTTCTGCAGTTCACATCCCAGGTGTAGACAATTGGGAAGCGGATTATCTCAGTCGCCAGACGTTACATCCGGGCGAATGGTCTCTTCATCCAGAGATTTTTCTTCAGATTGTTCGAATCTGGGGTCTTCCAGAAATAGATCTGATGGCCTCTCATCTGAACAAGAAACTTCCCAGGTATCTGTCCAGATCCCGGGATCCTCAGGCGGAAGCAGTGGATGCATTGTCAATTCCTTGGAATTATCATCCTACTTATATCTTTCCGCCCCTAGTTCTTCTTCCGAAAGTAATCTCCAAAATTCTAATGGAGCGCTCACTTGTACTGCTGGTGGCTCCAGCATGGCCTCGCAGGTTTTGGTTTGCGGATCTCATTCGGATGGCCAGTTGCCAACCTTGGACACTTCCGTTAAGGCCAGACCTTCTATCTCAAGGCCCTTTTTTCCATCAGGATCTCAAATCATTAAATTTGAAGGTATGGAGATTGAACGCTTGATACTTAGTCATAGAGGTTTCTCTGACTCAGTGATTAATACTATGTTACAGGCTCGTAAATCTGTATCTAGGAAAATTTATTATCGAGTTTGGAAGACTTACATCTCTTGGTGTTCTTCTCATAAATTCTCCTGGCATTCTTTCAGAATTCCTAGAATTTTACAATTTCTTCAGGATGGTTTGGATAAAGGTTTGTCTGCAAGTTCTTTGAAAGGACAAATATCTGCTCTTTCGGTTCTTTTTCACAGAAAGATTGCTAATCTTCCTGATATTCATTGTTTTGTACAGGCTGTGGTCTGTATCAAACCCGTCATTAAGCCAATCTCTCCTCCTTGGAGTCTTAATTTGGTTTTGTCAGCTTTACAGGCTCCTACGTTTGAGCCTATGCATTCTCTGGACATTAAAATACTTTCTTGGAAAGTACTGTTCCTTTTGGCTATCTCTTCTGCTAGAAGAGTTTCTGAGTTATCTGCTCTTTCTTGTGAATCTCCTTTTCTGATTTTTCATCAGGATAAGGCGGTGTTGCGGACTTCATTTCAATTTTTACCTAAGGTTGTGAATTCTAACAACATTAGTAGAGAAATTGTTGTCCCTTCATTATGTCCTAATCCTAAGAATTCTAAGGAGAGATCGTTACATTCTTTGGATGTAGTTAGAGCTTTGAAATATTATGTTGAAGCTACTAAAGATTTTAGAAAGACTTCTAGTCTGTTTGTTATCTTTTCTGATTCCAGGAAAGGTCAAAAGGCTTCTGCCATTTCTTTGGCGTCTTGGTTAAAGTCTTTGATTCATCATGCTTATGTAGAGTCGGGTAAGTCCCCGCCTCAAAGAATTATGGCTCATTCTACTAGGTCAGTTTCTACTTCCTGGGCTTTTAGGAATGAAGCTTCTGTTGATCAGATTTGCAAAGCAGCAACTTGGTCTTCTTTGCATACTTTTACTAAATTCTACCATTTTTATGTGTTTTCTTCTTCTGAAGCAGTTTTTGGTAGAAAAGTACTTCAGGCAGCTGTTTCTGTTTGATTCGTCTGCTTATAATTTCAGTTTTTTTCATTATAAAGATTAAAACTTTTGTTTTGGGTTGTGGATTATTTTTTTCAGCGGAATTGGCTGTCTTTATTTTATCCCTCCCTCTCTAGTGACTCTTGCGTGGAAGTTCCACATCTTGGGTATCTGCTATCCCATACGTCACTAGCTCATGGACTCTTGCTAATTACATGAAAGAAAACATAATTTATGTAAGAACTTACCTGATAAATTCATTTCTTTCATATTAGCAAGAGTCCATGAGGCCCACCCTTTTTTGTGGTGGTTATGATTTTTTTGTATAAAGCACAATTATTCCAATTCCTTATTTTTTTTATGCTTTCGCCCCTTTATCACCCCACTTCTTGACTATTCGTTAAACTGAATTGTGGGTGTGGTGAGGGGTGTATTTATAGGCATTTTAAGGTTTGGGAAACTTTGCCCCTCCTGGTAGGAATGTATATCCCATACTTCACTAGCTCATGGACTCTTGCTAATATGAAAGAAATGAATTTATCAGGTAAGTTCTTACATAAATTATGTTATTTCACATTTAAATGTACCTGTGCACATTTAAATTTTGACCTTTCTGTCCCTTTAAACTTTATTGATTCAGCGTGCAATTTAAAACTTCCCAGTTTTCTTCTATTATCAAATTTGCTGCAATTTTTCACCCTCGTATCTATCAATCTGCATACCTATGTACAGTATATACAATAAATATATATATATATATATATATATATATATATATATATATATACATAGATATAGATATAGATATACAGTATATACACTCACCGGCCACTTTATTAGGTACACCTTGCTAGATTCGGGTTGGACACCCTTTTGCCTTCAGAACTGCCTTAATTCTTCGTGGCATAGATTAAACAAGGTGTTGGAAACATTCCTCAAACATCTTGGTCCATATTGGCATGATAGCATCACACAGGTGCTGCAGATTTGTCGGCTGCACATCTATAATGTGAATCTCCAGTTCCACCACATCTCAAAGGTGCTCTATTGGATTGAGATCTGGGGGCCTATTAATTGTGGTGCGAGTGGACCTGATCCTATATTGCGGATCATGTCCGCTGTACATCGATAAATGCTGACAGCATACGCTGTTAGCATTTATCATTGCACCAGCAGTTCTGGTGAACTGCTGGTAGAATGCTGCCTCCTACAGATTGGTGTCAATCAACCCGATCGTATTTGATCGGGTTGATTTCTTTTCCGCCGCCTCAGAGCAGACGGAGAGGTTATGGAGCAGCGGTCTTTAAACACGGGGCATTAAGCTCCATACAGAGCTTAATAGATATGCCCCCTGGTGACTGTGGAGGCCATTGGAGTACAGTGAACTCATTGTCATGTTCAAGAAACCAGTTTGAGATGATTTGAGTTTTGTGACATGATGCATTATCCTGCTGGAAGTAGCCATCAGAAGATGGATACACTGTAGTCATAAAGGGATGTACAATGTCAGCAACAATACTCAGGTAGGCCGTGGCATTTAAAAGATGCTCATTTGGTACTAAGGGGCCCAAAGTGTGCCAAGAAAATATCCCCCACACCATTACACCAGCAGCCTGAACCGTTGATACAAATCAGGATAGATCCATGCTTTCATGTTGTTTTCGCCACATTCTGACTCTACCATCTAAATGTCGCAACTGAAATCGAGACTCATCAGACCAGGCAACGTTTTTCCAATCTTCTGTTGTCCAATTTTGGTGAGCCTGTGCGAATTATAGCCTCAGTTTCTTGTTCTTAGCTGACAGGAGTGGCACCCAGGCCTTCAGCTGTTGTAGCCCATCTGCTTCAAGGTTCAACGTGTTGTGCGTTCAGAGATGATATTCTGCATACCTTGGTTGTAACGAGTGGTTATTTGAGTTACTGTTGCCTTTCTATCATCTCGAACCAGTCTGCCCATTCTCCTCTGACCTCTGACATCAACAATGCAATTTTGTCCACACAACTGCCGCTCACTGGATATTTTCTCTTTTTCGGACCATTCTCTGTAAACCTTAGACATGGTTGTGCGTAAAAATCCCAGTAGATCAGCAGTTTTTGAAATACTCGGACAAGCCCGTCTGGCACCAACAACCATCCCACATCTAAAGTCACCAAAATCCGCTTTCTGCCCCATTCTGATGCTCGGTTTGAACTTAAGCAAGTCATCTTCACCACATCTAGAAGCCTAAATGCATTGAGTTGCTACCATGTGATTGGTTAATTAGCAATTTGTGTTACCAAGCAATTGAACAGGTGTACCTAATAAAGTCACCAGTGAGTGTATATATAAAATGTATATATGAATACATGTACATTATTCAATTACAATGACTTTTTATGACGTATATTAGCTTTGAGAAACAGCCACCAGCTAAGGCATTTATATGACTAGTTCTGTATTATACCTTTGTTAGGAGCAACTTCAGAGACAGGAATTCGGCTTCCATTTAGGCGGGTTAGCATTACTTTAGGAATACGATAGTCTCCCACACCATGTCTCTTATCACCATTCCACTCATATTCTGATTGTGGTATCACAGCACCTGGGACTCCAAGAAATGAGCCATCAAGATCTTTCAAAAGGGATTTCTTTTTGGCATCACAATCCATATCCACGCAGTCAGATGGGTTAACTTTCCTGCAATAAAAATAATAATTATTATTATGATAAAACATGAACTATTTTTTGTTCTTAAAATAAACATGAAATACTTTTAGTTATATGTTTAGATTTTGTTAAGGGTTGGAAGTCATAGGGGTCGATTTAATGATCGGGCTGATTGACACCCCCTGCTAGCGGCCGATTGGCAGAGAATCTGCAGGGGGGCGGCATTGCATAAGCAGTTCTAGTGAACTGCTTGTGCAATGATAAATGCTGACAGCGTATGCTGTTGGCATTCAGCGATGTCTGTCGGACATGATACGCTACAGCGTATCATGTTGGACAAACATTGGTAAATCTACTCCTTTGTATTGATGCGGTTGGAACTTTAAAGGCACATAGAAATCAAAATGAAATGTTTATGATTTTAGATGCAATGCATTTTTAAACAAACGTTTCAGTTTACTTTCATGAGATTTGCCTTCTGTTGTTAAATCTTAGATCCATTCAATGAAAGCATACTGAGGTAGGCTCATGAGCGCAGCAGCAGTGTTTGCAAAAATGTTTTTAATGATGTTACACATATAGCACTGAGCCCACCTCAATATGTGCTAATGGAAAGGATACCAAAATTAATTGGTATAATTGATAATAAAAATAAATTGTATTCATCCTGTCTAAATCAGGAGAATATAAATGAATATGAAACCCAAACATTTTCTTTTGAGATTCAAACAAAGCATACAATTTAAAAAAAAAAAGTCTCCAATTTATTTCTATCAAATTTGCTTTGTTCCCATGGAATTATTTGTTGAAGAGCTACCTATGTAGGAGTCAGGAGCACTACATGGCAGGAAATAGTGCTTCCATCTAGTGCTCTTGCAAAAGGATAGCATTCTTGCAAAACTGCTGCGATATAGTGCTCCAGACACGTGCGCGCTCCTGAGTTTACATTCCAGGTTTTCAACAAAAGATACCAAGAAAATGAAAAAAAAATGATATTATAGGTAATCAGGAAGTTATTTAAAACTGCATGCTCTATCTGAATCATGAAAGAAACATTTTGAGTTTCGTGTCCATTTAGTTTTGACTTCCACTTTCTTTTAAAGGAACAGTATATCAGTCTTGACTGATGACACATTTTTATAATTAAGGTAGATTTTTTTTGTGTCTGTAAATGCAATTAAAAAAAATAAATTCTATATATATATATATATATATATATATATATATATATATATATATATATATATATATATATATATATATATATATATATATATATATACTGTATATAGAATTTTTTGAGGGAAGTTTGAATTTCTGCATCTGTGACATCTAAAGAATGTTAGATTTTTCTGTAGGTGCAAGTAATGTAATATGTTTGGGGTTACACTGAAGAATATTCCGGACTTACCCCAAAAAACGTACCCCCCCCAAAAAAAAAAATATTACGAACTTACCCCAAATCAGGCCGGTGAATAAATATTTTTTGTTTTTCTGAGCTGTTGACAATGTTTATCCCGGACACATGTATAGGATGTTGCAAGTCCTCATTTAAGGGGTTGGTCATAAACATAACATTCGTTTCTCCAGAACATACATTCCTAAATCCCACAAATGTTGTATCTTTAAATAAAGCAAATGACAGCGATATTTTATTTTAGTTATACATAGTAGAGCGGAGAGAAAAATAACAGCAGCTGTAATACTTTTTTTTAAAATGCTCATGCACACAAACACATGCACACACGCATGCGCACACAGACGCAAGCATTATTTTTTTAAATGTTAGTAGTTTACCTTCAACTTTCATTAGACCACTGATTGCATTATAACTCATCAACCCAGCATGAGGCTTTTCTGGAGCACCATTATGAGCAGAAGCAAACGTGGGCCAGCAGATGCCACTTCTTCCACCTGTATAGGAAAACAGCAGATATATATAATGACAATAATGTTTGTTGACATCATACTACAATGTCATTCAGTCATCGACACAAAACTGAGGAACAAAGGATGTAATACAGTGTTTCTCAACCGCGGTCTGCAAACTAACCACTTTTTTTCAGTTCTTTTGACAGACTTGCATTTTAGCCAAATCAGTGATGACTCCTAGGTAACTCCAAGTGCGTGAGCACAGTGTTATCTATATGACACACATGAACTAACGCCCTCTAGTGTTGACAAACTGTCAAAATGCATTCTTATAAGAGGCGGCCTTTAAGGTCTAAGAAATTAGCATATGAACCTACCTAGGTTTAGCTTTCAACTAATAATACCAAGAGAACAAAGCAAAATTGGTGATAAAAGTTAATTGGAAAGTTGTTTAAAATTACATGCTCTATCTGAATCATAAAAGTTTATTTTGGACTTGACTGTCCCTTTAAGTGGAGTTCACTTATATACTTTATGTTAAGGAGAGACACTTACTTTACAATGTAATGCTCAGTAAAATAAAGTGATTATTTCTCTCCTTGCCGGTGAGTTTTTGAGAAACAGGCACATTGTTTTCGTTATATAAATTGTAAAGTATGCATAAGTTGGATAGCATTGTTTTAGCCAATGAACACAGATTTATAATTAAATTACATTTTTATGGGCTTATAATAACTTTATTTTGTTGTGATTAATTCAATTTGATTCTGTTTTTCTGTAAAATGTTGTAACTTCAAAATGACTTTGTTACGTTTGCAGTAATATACCTGTTATAAGTTTATTACTTTACAGTTTTAATGTATTAAAGGGACACGAAATCCTAAAATTATCTTTCATGATTTACACAGAACATACCATTTTAAACAATTTCTATTATCTAATTTGCTTAATTCTCTTGGTGTCCTTTGTTAAAAAGGATACCTAGTTAGGCTCAGGAGCTGAGATCTAGCTGCTGATTGGAGGTTGCACATATATACCTCCTGTCATTGTTTTACCAATTTGTTCAGCTTGCTCCCAGGAGTGCATTGCTGTTTCTTCAACGAAGGATACCAAAAGAACAAAGCTAATTAGATCATAGAAGTAAATGGGAAAGTTGTTTAAACTTTTATGCTCTGTCTGAATCATGAAAGAAAAAGTATAGGTTTCATGTTCCTTTAATCATTTTTATTTTTTTGGTCGATCTTCCCCCTAATAAAATTCTCCTATTACCTGTCAATGGTCTGGAGCTACGTTGATCTTGGCTGAGCTGGATATTAGCATCGCTGTTATTCAATTTATCATCACACTGAAAATCGGAACTGCTTCCAACAAGCAGACAGTTCTGAAAATACAATGAGAATACACAATGTAGTTTAATAGAAAATACTCCAGTTTGATATTATCCAAGACTTTTTCTTTTCTATCATCAGTAAATAAGAGTAAGAGAATAAGAATAAACTCTATATTCATGTTCAAATGTGTCCTCAAAACATAAGGAAACATCTACATAAAAAGATAGAAGATGCACATTATATTTACATGTTTGTGTCTCCACATTTATAGGGAAGGGAAATTAATGTAGTGTGTGGGTAGTTAGTAATTAGCAGTGATCATTCAAGGTTATTTTTTTTTTCATTCTTACCGTGATTTTAATAGTTTTGTTTGATGTCTCATGAGAAACTGAAGAAGGGGTGAATATGATAGATAGAATTCCCATTCCATTGTCCGCAAGGATAGTTCCAGAGATCTGTATGCTTTCGATTGTCTGTAAAGCAAAAATAGATTATTTTTTTGTTAGTAATATATTAGAATGACAAAAATATAAATATATTTTTACATATGATTGCTATTCACCTGTGTGTAAATGCCATAATCCCAGCATTTCCATAAAGTAAATCTTCTTATAAGAGAGCATCCCAGAAGTCCATCTTTATTCATATATACACCATATAATCCGCCATGTGCTTCATTGCCAAACCATTCTTCATTAGGGTTATCTGCATCCAGGAAAATGCAATATTCACATTAAGATATACATATAGTAGTGAGATATGCTCTGCAAAGGGGCGGATAAATGCTTTCCCACATGTTAAAAATAACAAATGTTTGCAAAATATTTTACATTATTTTTTGTACATAAAAAGATCATTTCCTGTTTAACGAATTTAACATTGAATATAACATGTAACATATGAATATTCAAATTTTACCAAATGTTGTTTCTCATAAAGTCTCATAAGTCTATGGAAGTCAGTATTCAGGTATTAATATTCGTTCACTAGAGGCATTTGAAAGACAAAACAGATATCACAGGGAACATTGGTTTTAACATTTACCATTTAAATTTCAAAATTGTGACAGTTGTCCATCCATAATGTATAGGCCTCTCCATTACACAGAGCAAAGCTAAAGACCAAGGGCTAGGTTACAAGTTGGTGATAATAAGTAAATTGGAAAGTTGTTTAAAATTACATGACCTATTTGTATCATGAAAGTTTATTTTGGACTCCCTTTAAATCCCTCACATAACAGACTTTTATGGACCGCTCTGAAAACCTCATGTTGGCTTTTGTTTAAGTGTTAAAGGGACAGTCTACTTCAGAATTTGTATTGTTTAAAAATATAGATAATCTCTTTATTACCCATTCCACAGTTTTGCATAACCAACACTGTTATATTAATATACTTTTTACCTCTGTGATTACCTTGTATTAAGCCTCTGCAGATTGCTCCCATATTTCAGTTCTTTTGACAGACTTGCATTTTAGCCAATCAGTGCTAACTCATAAATAACTCCACAGGAGTGAGCAAAATGTTTTCTATTTGGCACACATGAACTAGCGCTGTCTAGCTATGAAAACAGTTAAAATGCACTGAGATAAGAGGCAGCCTTCAAGGGTTTAGAAATTAGCATATTATCCTACCTAGGTTTAGCTTTCAACAAAGAATACCAAGAATACAAAGCAAATGTATGATAAAAGTAAATGTGGAATGTTGTTTAAAATTGCATGCCATATCTGAATTATGAAAGATGACTAGACTGTCCCTTTAAGCCAAATGTGTGCTAAACCAAGGGTCAAAATAGTAGAGGCCTTCACTTACTTTTAAATTTTGGTTTTGTATTGAAGCACATATACCTACACACATGTACATTGATATAAATACACACATTCATACACATACACAGACTCACACATCTATCTATCTATTAATCTATCTATCAATCTATATATCTATTAATCTATCTATCTATGAATATATCTATTAATCTAATCTGTCTGTCTATTATTTATCTATTAATCTAATCTATCTGTCTATTAATCTTATCTATCTATCTATCTATCTATCTATCTATCCATATATACCTTTGAGCCTTTCCCATCCAGAATCTGATCATAAACCATATCCCTTTAAATTACTGGTTAAACCTTTTCAATAATAAACCTTGATTTTACATTTAATATGTATAAATATGAGTGAAATATACATTTAAATCAGAAAAACTGGCTGAAAGAATACGCTAAATAGCACCTGTTTCCCAAATTTAATATCAGCAATTTCTATGGAATGGAGATAAGCCAAAAATAAAACATAACTTTTAAATTTACAGTAAATTCACAGCACTCTAGCCCTTAATCACCAATTCTATAAGATTATTTACAGAAATACACAGCACTCGAGCCCTTAATCACTAATTCTATAAGATTATTTACAGAAATACACAGCACTCGAGCCCTTAATCACTAATTCTATAAGATTATTTACAGTAAATGCACAGCACTCTAGACCTTAATCACCAATTCTATAAGATTATTTACAGAAATGCACAGCACTTGAGCCCTTAATCACTAATTCTATAAGATTATTTACAGTATATGCACAGCACTTGAGCCCTTAATCACTAATTTTATTAGATTATTATAACTGTAGGGCTTTCCCATCTATATATGTGTAGTGCCATTGTAATCTTTTTCTAGAATTCAATAAGTGAAATATTTTACATGTGGTTTGTATTACATATTTTTAAGCGTTAATTCTTTAAAGGGACATGAAACCATGATTGTTTCTTTCATTATTCAGGCAGAACATGTGATTTTAAACAACTTTCCATTTTACTTATATTATATCTAACTATTATCTAAGTTGTTTTGTTCTCTTGATATCCTTTATTGTAAAGGATACCTAGGTAGTCTTGGGAGTGGCTGGTGGCTGTACATATATTCTTCATGTTATTAGCTCACCAAATGCATTCAGCTAACTCCCATTAGTGAATGAAGTAAATTAGATAGAAGCAAATTGGAAAATTGTTTAAAATTGTATTTTCTGTCTGAATTATGAAAGAAAAATGTTGAGTTTTATGTCCCTTTAATTCAGATCTCTAAAAGAGCTACATTTTGTGTTGCATTTTAACACAACACTTAAATGAACATTAAATACATTTTATAAGCATAGTATATTGTTTATTCCCACCTCCCTCTGGTCAGGGTTGCCGACATGTTAATATACATCTTTCATTACATTCCAGTGCTGATGTGTTTGCACGTATGCAGCAACTCTCCTTCAGATACTTGCAGTGTAACCTAGGCTTCATAATGGCAGCACCCATAATTAGAGGGAGGAGGGGAGGAGCATAAAATGTATTTAAGGCTATATATATATAAGGGGTATATTGCTAGGGTTTGCAATTTGAAAGTAAACGTGATCACGTAAGCGCAATGGTGATTTACACTAGAATCATTACCGTGATTTCAGAGCTCTGGTTAACTGTTTGGCGAAAATAAAAAGTTGCACAAAACACTTCAAAAATACATTAAAAAGTACACTAACACTAATAATAACACTATCTAATAAAAATGATTTTAAAACATATATCACACAAAAATTTTAAGGGCTCAAAGATCTCGGGTGTTAGAAAAAAAAGCCGCCAAAGTGCTTTGACATAGAGATACATACATATACATGTCTAATGACATATATATGTGTGTGTGTACATATGTATTTATTTGTGTACATATGTATTTACAGACATATATACATATATAAACACATAAATACATATGAACACATATATAGACATATATGTAAATGCATTAGAGTCTTTTGCCATTAAAGGGACACTGTAACCAAAATTTTTCTTTCATGATTCAGATTGAGCATGACATTTTAAGCAACTTTCTAATTTACTCCTATTATCAAATTTTCTTCATTCTCTTGGTATCTTTATTTGAAATGCAAGAATGTAAGTTTAGATGCCAGCCCATTTTTGGTGAACAACCTGGGTTGTCCTTGCTGATTGGTGGATAAATTCATCCTCCAATAAAAAAATTGCTGTCCAGAGTACTGAAACCAAAAAAAAGCTTAGATACCTTCTTTTTCAAATAATGATAGCAAGAGAACGAAGAAAAATTGAAAATAGGAGTAAATTAGAAAGTTGCTTAAAATTGCATGCTCTTTCTGAATTACAAAAGAAAAAAATTGGGTTCAGTGTCCCTTTAAGTAGATGAAAACATGTAAAAACAAATGTATGTAATATTCATTTTTAATAAAGTTTTTAACTATTTATTTACTGTAAATATTTCACTTTTCAATGTTCTGTACATAGCAGATTATGTTCTTTGTATTTTTAAATATATTCTCCTATATATCTGTAAATAGCTATACCTATATATCATTTTCTCTCTCTCTCTCTCTATTTATTTATATATATAGGTATAAATGTATATTAGTTTGACAAAACATCAGATATATGTAGAAATATGTATTTATGAATAAACAGAACATATTCCATTACGTAAAGAAGATTGGAATTTGAAATATTCATATTTTCATGTCGGGTTAGTGATAATGAGAATATGTGATTGTGTTTGAACAAGAGTGAGGTGTTAGCTTTCCTTTCAAGTTGTAATACCTGAGCAACCTGACTAGCGCAAAAAGCTTAATTCTAGCGGAGTTACTGCTATCGCGGAAGCTCAAAATATCGCTCCACTTGTAATCTAGCCCTTAGTGTTTAGTGTCCCTTTAACTCACCACTTGTAATATGAGTGATAAAAGCAGACCTGCACTATCCATTTAAAGTATAGGGTTTGCTAGGATTCTCTGGTAAACCTTTTACTATTCACTTGTAAGACCAGATTGTGCGCAAGGTCGCGCTAATGATAACACATCCTGCGCTATTTGTTACACTCCGCTTGTATTCTAGCCCCAAGTAGGGTGAGGTATTTTAACAGGATATAAAGATTGGTTGGTTAGGCCCAGTGATTCTACTGTACTGTAAAATGATATATTCTGTTTTGTAAAGTCTCTATTTAAATTACAGAACATAATATGTTGTTACATTACTAATGCATCATTTAATGACTGTTTTACCTTGGCAGGGTTCACCATTAATGCGGTATCCAGTTCGTTCAAATCCAGCCACAATATTTTCCTGTAGTACTATATCAGCACCTTTGTTTATCTAGAATACAAAATCATGTAAGATAACGTTGCCACATTTTGGAATGAAAGCTAATTTTGCACTTTATTTCAGGTTACATGTGTCAGGAAGGGCAACAATAGGGGGCAAATGCCCCCACTGAAATTTTGATCTCTATATATAAAGACATAAGTACCCACTTGACTCTTTTTTTTATGCCAATGAATCATCATTTTTCAGATAATGGGGTAGATTTACTAAAGGTCGAGCAGACATGATTCGCTGTAACAAATCATGCCCGCTCAACCTCGCTAAATGCCAACAGCATACGCCTGTCGGCATTTATCATTGCATAAGCATTTCTAGTGAAATGCTTGGGCAATGCCGCCCCCTGATCACCGCTAGCAGGGGGTGTCAATCATCCCGATCGGATCGGAATGATTTCAGTCCGCCACCTAAAAGGTGCTTAATAAATCTACTACAATGTGCAAATCATGTGTATAACAAGGAACCTTCTCCTGCTGAGTACGGATAATTATTATTGGCGTGGTTTATCCCCCCTCCCAACACACACAGGGAAACTTGTTGCAGGTGACCATGCTTCCTGATACATAAAGGGAAATTAAACTCAAAATGTATTTCACTATTAAATATTTAATTATGTATAATTACAAATCTCTGCAACACTTTTGTTCTTTATTATCCCTGTTTTTCCTCTGAAAATTATTTTTCCACTCCCTCCATGGAAGCTAGAGTGCATTCCATAGAATGCAGAGCCCTGACATTTGTACATGCTGCACAGTGATTCATTAATATATGCAGGAGAGTGTTTATATATATTTCTAATTTGTCACAGTAAATGTGTTAAACCAGTGTTTTTCAACCAGTGTGCCGTGAGAGATCCTCAGGTGTGCCGCGGCAGACTGACAACAGTGTGACATATTTTTTAAATGTTGCTTGTTTTTTATTCTGGGCCGTTTTTCTATTTTGAGTGAGATGATTATTGAGGGTAACTGCACAGCGGCCGCTCGCCTCCCTGTTCACACTTGGAAGGAACCCCCACCCACCACAACACGTTGACATGTATGTGTGCATGTATGTATGTATGTGTGTGTGAATGTATGCATTTGTATGTGTGTGTGTGTATGTATGCATGTGTGTATGTATGCTTGTGTATATATGTGTATACCATTATGATTGTTTGTGAATGAATGTCAATATGTCATGTATAGTTTGTAGGAGGCATGGCATGACAGCACAGTACAGTGTATATATATATATATATATATATATATATATATATATATATATATATATATCCTGTAATAGGCTACAATGTGTGATTTTGTAAAATTTTGGGATGGTGGTGTGCCGCAGGATTTTTTTTAAAAATGTAAAAAAGTGTGCCATGGCAAAATAAAGGTTGAAAATCACTGTGTTAAACAATATTCAAGAGGCTTTTCAAAAGGTGTGTCCCAGGACGGCACAATACATATTTTTCTAACAAAAGAAACAGTTTTAAATGCTTTTAAAATGTATACTTGGCATGCAGATATTTTGCAATGCAGAGAATAATTTCTAATGCATAAAGAAAAAAAGACTTTAATGCCCCTTTAAATATTACCAATGTTAATAAGAACTTATAAAAAAATATATGCCAACCCCAAAAATACTTAAGATACAGTATATATTTGTTATTTGCTATTGATCTTTCAGGAAATAAAGTAACATTGAATTTGACATTAAATTTAAATTTAAATGTAATACAAATAAAAAGGAATAACCTCTATCCCAGCATGCCACAAAACATTCTTTTCTTCTACTCTGTCTTGATAAGTACCAGGCCAGACAGAAAGACAGACAAGATTTCTTCTTAACCTTATACGTTCTCCCCATATTCTGATTCCTAATAAAAAGAAAAATTAGGAGTTAGTAAAAATGTATTTTTTCCTTATAGTGGTTCCTGTGTTCACATCCTTTGTAATCATTTTTTTAGTGTATTGTGGTATAATGGCATACTTTGCGATTGTAAAATATTGAAATTAAAGGGATAGTAACCCCAATTTTTTTATTTTGTGATTCAGATAGAGCATGCAATTTTAAGCAACTTTCTAATTTACTCCTATTATTAATTTTCTTCATTCTCTTGCTATATTTATTTAAAAAGCGGGAATGTAAAGTTTAGGAGCCACCAATAAACAAGCGTAATCCAGGTTCTAAACCCAGGTTCTGGTTCCTAAGCTTTACATTCCTGCTTTTTAGATAAAATAACAAGAGAACAAAGACAAATTAATAATAGGAGTAAATTATAAAGTTGCTTAAAATTATATGTCTATTTGAATCATTAATGAAAAAATTTGGGTTTAGTGTCCCGTTAACTCATATTCAGATATGAGAGCTCTTTAGCATTAACTAGTTAAACGACTACAAACAAGAATACATCATTTTTATAGAAATGTTGTTTTTGGATATATAAAATATATTGTAATTTAACATACTGATCATTACCTTCTCCTACTGTAAAGTAAATTACATTATCATCAATATCCAGTCCATTTATACCGAAAACGCCAATAGCTGGAGCAAATCCGTTATGGAAGGCACAGCCTTTAACATAGGATGTGTTTAGAGGCACCTAATAAAACATCAGAAGTATACATTTATGTAACTAGTTTTTAATATTTGAACAATACAAAAATGTAACTGTACACAGATAGTTTTTCTATTTAAATAAGTATACTTTTATTCAATAAACCTAGGAAAATGTACATACTACAATTTATAAGCAGTCAAGTTAAACTTTAAAAGATTAAAACAGATTTTAACTGCTACCTGGGGCCTTCTTCCTAATACCAAGACAAAAATAATTTGATTGGTTGCCTTAGGTCACATGTTACATGACACATGGCTGTCACTAGCTGCATTAACTATAAACTAATATAATTCCCAGGATAAGGACAAATATAGAGATTGTAAAGTGTAAACAAATAAACAGGGTTATAAAAGGCTTTGATAATGTTTATCTAGTTAGAAAACACTAATACTGAGTAACAAAGTGGGCTCAGAATCTTGTTTTCTCCTATTTCTGCACATTAATATTTTATTAGAAGTGTTACCATTGTAAACTTTAAACCCATTTTTTTTTAATGATCAACTTGTATGAAAGAAACACAATGATAATAAATATGCATATATTAAATTTAATGTTACTTAGGTATGCTGGTAATGAAAATGTACCTCTCCAAGATTGAGGAATGCCAAGGAATATCTTGGGTCTGTGGGATCTATGAAGCCTTCTTGTCCACTGTGGTAAAATTCTACATTGTCAATTCTTGCACTTCCTTTAAAAAAATAGAAATTGGATAACACATTAATAAAATAAAGCCTAAATCACAGAGTAGCTACTTTTTAGTTTTCCACATATTTGTAGATTTTAAAGTTTGTTGATATTAAGAAAGATCTTCTATGAATTGGAATTCCCAAGCAGTGTAGTATTTATGTCAATATACTTAAAGGGACATGCCACCCACATTTTTTCTTTTATGATTTAGAAAGAGAATGCAATTTTAAACATCTTTCTAATTTACTTATATTATCTAATTTGTTTTATTCTCTTGATATTCTTTGATGAAAAGCATATCTAGATATGCTCTCTAGCTGCTGATTGGTTGCTGCACATAGAAGCCTCGAGTGATTGGCTCACCATGTGCATTGCTTTTTCTTCAACTAAGGATATTAAAAAATGAAGCAAAATAAATAATGGAAGTAAATTGTAATGTTGTTTAAATTTCTATTCTCTATCTGAATCACGAAAGAAAGATTTTGGGTTTAGTGGCCCTTTAAGGTAATGTTGTTAGGTTACAACTTTTGAGAAGAAGCTTCTTTACCTCTGAAGAACATCCTAAAGCTATATTTTACATACTTTTTAAACATATTTAAAATATTGGAATGTTCCAGTGGTTACTCCACTACAGTCTCCATGTGTGCTTGAAATTACCCCGTGCCTGTTAGCGCCATAAACAATGTCATACAAATGTAGATGTAATTTACTTCTATCCGGTATGGTGCATGTAGGAATAATATGTCCTCAGACATCTGAGGCAATAAAGAGATCCAAGAGGGATAAATATAATAGGATTAAATAATTGTATTGTGGGCTCAACTGTCAGAAAGGGGAATAAATCAGTGCTTTGTGATAGATAGATAGATAGATAGATAGATAGATAGATAGATAGATAGATAGACAGACAGATATAAAAGTGATAGATAACACTATTTTTTTTTTTTTTAAATAACTTACCTTGATATGTAATATCATTCACTGTAAATGAGCTGACAAGAACACGTGCTCCAAATGATTCCTTATACCATCCAGGATAATCCTGACCAATTATTTTAATGTTCCTGTTCAGAAGGCCAACATCAGCTGCCAGTGTATAATTCATTGCTGTGCCTGGTACTTGATAGGTTTTAGCTGTAAATAAAAATATTTTTTAAAGATCGAATAATACAAATAATTTAAAATATGTTCCTTAATTGTTTTGTATTTAATTATCAGATTTGTATTTAATTATTAGGTGCAACTTGAATTTCCATTATTTTAAAATGCTATTGAGTAAAAAAGATGTTTATATGAAAATATACAATATAAATGGTTCCTGAAATATGAAACACATGCATTCTTATAGTATATAGATGGTTAGTAGTATCTTTTATGTTGTATATTTTTATTATATGACTCACATTCACGAAGTATATCCTTAAATTCTCAAAATACTTTTTAAGCTTTAAGATTTAGGGGCCAATTTATCATAGTGTGAGCGGACATGATACAATGTAGCATATCATGTCCGCCACACATTGATAAATGCCGACAGCATATGCTGTCTGCATTTATCATTACACAAGCAGTTCTTGTGAACTGGTTGTGCAATGCTGCCCCCTGCAGATTCGCGGCCAATAGGCTGCTAGCAGTGGTGTCAATCAACCCAATCGTATTCGATCGGGTTGATTTCTGTCCGCGGCCTCAGAGCAGATGGACCAGTTATAACTTCTTTTTCCGGCGAGCCTGAAGGCTTGCGCGGAAACAGGGGCACCAAGCTTGATAAATCGGCCCCTTAATATAAATGTATTATAATTTTTTTTCTATCAGTTTAACTATTATTTAATAAATTAATGTTTGTTATTCTATGAAAAGTTTCCATTCTGATCTAAAAATATGACCTATTCAACAGCTCTCCTAATGCATAGTGCAATTTTAGTGATGTCATCAGGTTTTCCAATCCCCTTTCATATAAATTTTGTATTAATAAACGTTTGCAAAATGACACTTACCAATGTGTTTAAAAGTAAGTGAAGAATTTAAAGTGAGATTTTTCATGTCAGGTGAAATATTGATGATTTTTCGGGTTTCTGTTTGCCAGGCATCGTAACTGGTGGTGGTTATTACAACGTCTTCTCCCACCTTTTTAATAAATAAAGAAACAATGTGATTAATCTGAATTAAATGCCCAGCAAAGGCTAGATTTATATGACCAGTGCCCCTCAACATAGGTTATTTACATTTGTACTCACTTGAAATGTGACACAACCATATAACATGTGTACTCATTGGGGCATATTTATCAAGCTCCGTATGGAGCTTGCTGCCTTGTGTTTCTGGCGAGCCTTCGCCGGAAACACAAGTCATGAAGCAGCGTTCTAAAGAGTGCTGCTCCATAACCTGTCTGCCTGCTCTGAGGCCGCGGACAGACATCGCCAGAAATCAACCCGATTGAATACGATCGGGTTGATTGACACCCCCTGCTAGCGGCCAATGTTTTGTGAATCTGCAGGGGGCGGCAATGATAAATGCTGAGAGTGTATGCTGTCGGCATTTATTGATGTGTAGCGGACATGATCCGCAATATCGGATCATGTCCGCTCGCACAATAGTAATTCGGCCCATTATCATTATCAAACTCATTAAATAATTAAAAAAATAAATCCCATAGATTTTTTTATTGGCTGAAAGTAATTACCAGTGTACAAAACACATAATGTAAGTTTATGAGGAACACACCCTTCTGAGGTAAGGTTCCCTTACTCAACTGTATGTTACACATTGAGAAACTCAGCCCTATTCTCAGCATAAATCAGTTAAGATATTTAGTGTATTCTTAACGGGAAATTAAAATTAACCTTTCCTATAAAGAAACACGAATAGTGCTCTTTCATATGTATGTTAGAAATGTTTAGAGTTAAATTTCTCTTTAACAAAGCATATTGCATTTCATTTTGACTAGAACGTTGCTTAAAGAAACATTTTATCTCCTTTTAGTAGCCATTTGGATATTTTGAGATAACTATTTATAAAAGCTTTTAATGATGGATTACATTTCTATTAGCAAAGTATTTTTTCAGTTTCAGTAAATACCTTCCAATCCACTGCATCCACAAGAGTAATGTAGTTTGATCCTGCTTCAGCTGTTGTTGATAGCTTTGTTTTATACACGGAGCGAGGTATTCCATGGAGGTCGAGTTGACCAAACACACCTTAAGTTACAGAAATACAGGAAATTAAGTGTATAAATAATATTACTAAGTTTCAGGAACCTATCATTTTGCCCTTTCAATCCAATAATAATGAATTTTATTTTTTGTGGCTCACCATAGATTGTTGACACATGTTAATAAATTGTAGTCATGAAGTGACAATGGATTTGCTCCATCTTATTTTTATTAGGATTTCTGCGGTTGACTTTGAATTTGTTTTGTGCACTATTTTATTTCCTGCTCAACTCTTGTCTTGAACTAATCCTGAATTTTGAATTATGACTTTGGACTCACTCGCTTCTTGGCCTGATCATATATTGTTCTAATTTCAATTGTGACTGCTTCCGTCTGCAAAATGTGTCTTTATGAAATGGTACTTTGTATAATGACCCTCATCCAAATGGTTATTCAAAAAAAGACATCAGGAAAAAAAGACAATTTCTCCCAGCTGTAATCACACTTATCCTTTTACCTAGACCAGTCTACAGCTAATACTAGACAGATCTCCTACTCCTGTAGTTTTACTGCTGCCATGACAGTTTTGTCCTTACTGTGGAATAACATCTACTCCATATCTATCCAGATCACAACATGTATGTCTGGTATTTAAATAGACCAATCCAGAATTATTTTTTCCCGTACCAATCTTTGTCTACAAACATGAAGATATTCAATGCTTCAATTGGTTTTCCAGCATATATGGATGTCTCATTCATTATTTTTCTAAAGTTATCTTTTCCATAACAGTCAATATACTGGCTTCTATTTAAGTGTTTGAGAAACTTAAGAGACTATTGTTTTCTATATTCATCATTATCCACCCTGATCCATCTTCACATTTGTTTACAATGACCAATAGGTAGAGTGGTAGGCATAGGGCAGCAGGACACTGTTGTAGGTAACAGCCAAAGGTACAAAGACAAGGTAGAAGGGGTAAAGGCTACAAATAAGTAGCCGTTGCCCCTTCTACCTCGTCTTTGTACCTGTTTATTCTAAATCAAACAATGTTTTGGTTCATTGGGTGTGTCTGACGTTCTCTCACAACTCATATATTTACCAAACATTTTACTCTTGCAGGTCTGAGTTATCTCACTGGTTTTACAGTGGATAAGTTTGCTCAAAATTTAGAATACACTTACTTATAAAGTACTATTAAAAAAAGAAATAAATTATAGTTAGACTGCTCTGGAAAACATTTAAATAAAATTTTATTTGCTTCAAAATGAGAATTTATATCAGTGGCAAGGATTCTCTGTTAACATTACCCTCCCCTGTGAGATTTGTAATCTCACAGAGCGTCAAGGGTTCTGCCCCTTTTCTTGGAGAATTCAGTGAGGTCTGCAAGATAATTTCACTCCAAGATGGAAAGTTTTTGAGAATTGGACCATTAGTGCTTCTGTTTGTATTACATATCAGTTTTGAGTTCAAATTTGTTTAATGAACTTTAACTATGCTTGCTGGCCCAACCCTCTGCATGAACTAGTACGAACATTTGAATTCCGGTTTAGTAGCATGATAACATTTGTATGGTGACGATATCACAGGATTTGACACTGGGGTCTGTATTGGAAAAACTTATATTATGGAAAATACATAGACCTAGATTTGGAGTTTGGCGTTAGCCGTGAAAACCAGCGTTAGAGGCTCCTAACGCTGGTTTTAGGCTACCGCCGGTATTTGGAGTCACTCAAAATAGGGTCTAACGCTCACTTTTCATCCGCGACTTTTCCATACCGCAGATCCCCTTATGTAAATTGCGTATCCTATCTTTTCAATGGGATCTTTCTAACTCCGGTATTTAGAGTCGTTTCTGAAGTGAGCGTTAAACATCTAACGACAAAACTCCAGCCGCAGGAAAAAAGTCAGTAGTTAAGAGCTTTCTGGGCTAACGCCGGTTTATAAAGCTCTTAACTACTGTGCTCTAAAGTACACTAACACCCATAAACTACCTATGCACCCCTAAACCGAGGTCCCCCCACATCGCCGACACTCAAATATTTTTTTTTAACCCCTAATCTGCCGACCGCCACCTACGTTATCCTTATGTACCCCTAATCTGCTGCCCCTAACACCGCTGACCCCTGTATTATATTTATTAACCCCTAACCTGCCCCCCACAACGTCGCCTCCACCTACCTACACTTATTAACCCCTAATCTGCCGACCGCAAAGCGCCGCCACCTACGTTATCCTTATGTACCCCTAATCTGCTGCCCCTAACACCGCCGACCCCTATATTATATTTATTAACCCCTAATCTGCCCCCCACAACGTCGCAGCCAGCTACCTACAATAATTAACCCCTAATCTGCTGACCGCAAAGCGCCGCCACCTACGTTATCCTTATGTACCCCTAATCTGCTGCCCCTAACACCCCCGACCCCTATATTATATTTATTAACCCCTAACCTGCCCCCCACAACGTCGCCTCCACCTGCCTACACTTATTAACCCCTAATCTGCCGACCGGAGCTCACCGCTATTCTAAAAAATGTATTAACCCCTAAAGCTAAGTCTAACCCTAACACTAACACCCCCCTAAATTAAATATAATTTACATCTAACGAAATTAATTAACTCTTATTAAATAAATTATTCCTATTTAAAGATAAATACTTACCTGTAAAATAAATCCTAATATAGCTACAATATAAATTATAATTATATTATAGCTATTTTAGGATTAATATTTATTTTACAGGTAACTTTGTATTTACTTTAACCAGGTACAATAGCTATTAAATAGTTAAGAACTATTTAATAGGTAAAATAGTTAAAATAATTACAAATTTACCTGTAAAATAAATCCTAACCTAAGTTACAATTAAACCTAACACTACACTATCAATAAATTAATTAAATAAACTTCCTACAATTACCTACAATTAACCTAACACTACACTATCAATAAATTAATTACATACAATTCCTACAAATAAATACAATTAAATAAACTAGCTAAAGTACAAAAAATAAAAAAGAACTAAGTTACAAAAAATAAAAAAATATTTACAAACATAAGAAAAATATTACAACAATTTTAAACTAATTACACCTACTCTAAGCCCCCTAATAAAATAACAAAGCCCCCCAAAATAAAAAAATGCCCTACCCTATTCTAAATTACTAAAGTTCAAAGCTCTTTTACCTTACCAGCCCTGAACAGGGCCCTTTGCGGGGCATGCCCCAAAGAGTTCAGCTCTTTTGCCTGAAAAAAAAACCATACAATCCCCCCCAACATTACAACCCACCACCCACACACCCCTAATCTAACCCAAACCCCCCTTAAATAAACCTAACACTAAGCCCCTGAAGATCATCCTACCTTGTCTTCACCTCACCAGGTATCACCGATCCGTCCTGGCTCCAAAATCTTCATCCAACCCAAGCGGGGGCTGGCGATCCATCATCCGGTGGCTGAAGAGGTCCAGAAGAGGCTCCAAAGTCTTCATCCTATCCGGGAAGAAGAGTAGATCCGGACCGGCAACCATCATCTTCCAAGCGGCATCTTCTATCTTCATCCGATGAGGACCGGCTCCATCCTGAAGACCTCCGACGCGGACCCATCTTCATCCGGCGACGTCCAACTGAAGAATGAAGGTTCCTTTAAGGGACGTCATCCAAGATGGCGTCCCTCGAATTCCGATTGGCTGATAGGATTCTATCAGCCAATCGGAATTAAGGTAGGAATATTCTGATTGGCTGATGGAATCAGCCAATCAGAATCAAGTTCAATCCGATTGGCTGATCCAATCAGCCAATCAGATTGAGCTCGCATTCTATTGGCTGATCGGAACAGCCAATAGAATGCGAGCTCAATCTGATTGGCTGATTGGATCAGCCAATCGGATTGAACTTGATTCTGATTGGCTGATTCCATCAGCCAATCAGAATATTCCTACCTTAATTCCGATTGGCTGATAGAATCCTATCAGCCAATCGGAATTTGAGGGACGCCATCTTGGATGACGTCCCTTAAAGGAACCTTCATTCTTCAGTTGGACGTCGCCAGATGAAGATGGGTCCGCGTCTGAGGTCTTTAGGATGGAGCCGGTCCTTATCGGATGAAGATAGAAGATGCCGCTTGGAAGATGATGGTTGCCGGTCCGGATCTACTCTTCTTCCCGGATAGGATGAAGACTTTGGAGCCTCTTCTGGACCTCTTCAGCCACCGGATGATGGATCGCCAGCCCCCGCTTGGGTTGGATGAAGATTTTGGAGCCAGGACGGATCGGTGATACCTGGTGAGGTGAAGACAAGGTAGGATGATCTTCAGGGGCTTAGTGTTAGGTTTATTTAAGGGG
Organism: Bombina bombina; assembly: GCF_027579735.1. Taxonomy (NCBI): domain Eukaryota; kingdom Metazoa; phylum Chordata; class Amphibia; order Anura; family Bombinatoridae; genus Bombina; species Bombina bombina. The sequence goes on along the minus strand of NC_069503.1, from coordinate 1,029,240,867 downwards.
GGTTTGGGTTAGATTAGGGGTATGTGGCTGGTGGGTTGTAATGTTGGGGGGGGGATTGTATGTTTTTTTTTTCAAGCAAAAGAGCTGAATTCTTTGGGGCATGCCCCGCAAAGGGCCCTGTTCAGGGCTGGTAAGGTAAAAGAGCTTTGAACTTTAGTAATTTAGAATAGGGTAGGGCATTTTTTTATTTTGGGGGGCTTTGTTATTTTATTAGGGGGCTTAGAGTAGGTGTAATTAGTTTAAAATTGTTGTAATATTTTTCTTATGTTTGTAAATATTTTTTTATTTTTTGTAACTTAGTTCTTTTTTATTTTTTGTACTTTAGCTAGTTTATTTAATTGTATTTATTTGTAGGAATTGTATGTAATTAATTTATTGATAGTGTAGTGTTAGGTTAATTGTAGGTAATTGTAGGTAGTTTATTTAATTAATTTATTGATAGTGTAGTGTTAGGTTTAATTGTAACTTAGGTTAGGATTTATTTTACAGGTAAATTTGTAATTATTTTAACTATTTTACCTATTAAATAGTTCTTAACTATTTAATAGCTATTGTACCTGGTTAAAATAAATACAAAGTTGCCTGTAAAATAAATATTAATCCTAAAATAGCTATAATATAATTATAATTTATATTGTAGCTATATTAGGATTTATTTTACAGGTAAGTATTTATCTTTAAATAGGAATAATTTATTTAATAAGAGTTAATTAATTTCGTTAGATGTAAATTATATTTAACTTAGGGGGGTGTTAGTGTTAGGGTTAGACTTAGCTTTAGGGGTTAATACATTTATTAGAATAGCGGTGAGCTCCGGTCGGCAGATTAGGGGTTAATAATTGAAGTTAGGTGTCGGCGATGTTAGGGAGGGCAGATTAGGGGTTAATACTATTTATTATAGGGTTAGTGAGGCGGATTAGGGGTTAATAACTTTATTATAGTAGTGCTCAGGTCCGGTCGGCAGATTAGGGGTTAATAAGTGTAGGCAGGTGGAGGCGACGTTGTGGAGGGCAGATTAGGGGTTAATAAATATAATATAGGGGGCGGCGGTGTTAGGGGCAGCAGATTAGGGGTACATAGGTATAATGTAGGTAGCGGCGGTTTACGGAGCGGCAGATTAGGGGTTAATAATAATATACAGGGGTCAGCGATAGCGGGGGCGGCAGATTAGGGGTTAATAAGTGTAAGGTTAGGGGTGTTTAGACTCGGGGTACATGTTAGAGTGTTAGGTGCAGACGTAGGAAGGGTTACCGCATAGCAAACAATGGGGCTGCGTTAAGAGCTGAACGCAACTTTTTTGCAGGTGTTAGGTTTTTTTTCAGCTCAAACAGCCCCATTGTTTCCTATGGGAGAATCGTGCACGAGCACATTTTTGAGGCTGGCCGCTTGCGTAAGCAACTCTACGCTCCTTTTTTAGAGCCTAACGCAGCCTTTATGTGGACTCTCAATACCAGAGTTATTTTTATGGTGCGGCCAGAAAAAAGCCGGCGTTAGTTTTTCGGGTCGTTACCGACAAAACTCCAAATCTAGCCGATAGATTTTATCTTAGAAGTCAGCTATAGCACCATAAAAAAATCTAATACGTGATAAAATCACAGTGGAGGGGGCGCAGAATGGTATACAATTCAGATGGTAGTTATTGATAACCCTAAAAGACAATTTAAAACTTAAACACAATTTAAAACTTAAACAAACTAATGTTATCTTATGAGGTGAAAAATATATCAATATAAGGTTATATAAATCCCTTTTGGAGTAAACAGGAAAGAAAATGTCTCTTTTTACAAATAAGTTGATAGCTGAGCGGCGGCTGCCTCCTCTCAACCGGAGGATCCAGGCAAGAACTAGGAGAAATAAAAAACAGAGGGGCGCCTCATGTGTGGTATAGTCTGATTGAAGACATAAGAAAAAGCAACAGAATAGCCAAATGAGTACTCACATACTCCACGAGCACACTCATGTGCTGGTTGGGGCAGGCTGTAGATTTAGATGGGTGTGACAGCTCACCCTTTCAAGGATACTTCCAATACTGTAGTTCTGCAACAGGTGTAAAACAAACAGAGAGCACTATATGTACAGACCATTAAGGATGATACATAAAAATGTGCTTTATAGTATAAAGTGGGTACTCACATACTCCCAAAGCACACCAATGTGCTGGTAGATACAGGCTGCAGATTCAGGCAGGTGTGGCAGCTCACCCAAACAAACGATCTTTTGGTATTGATGCAGTGAAAACAAAGGCAGGTTTAATGCTTCTCAGTAGCTGTGCACTTAGTAGTGATTGCAGGCAGATGGTAGGAAATGAGATCCACTCCAAAAGTAAAAATTTGCAAATATTTATTAAAAACAAAAATTTAAAAACAACACCAGGGTTGTTATACAAAGTGGATTATAGGGTCACCCAGTTGGCCCCAATGATTGCAACGCGTTTCTCGGTTGGCAAACCGTTTCATCAGGCATCCTGATGAAATGATGAAACGGTTTGCCAACCGAGAAACGCGTTGCAATCATTGGGGCCAACTGGGTGACCCTATAATCCACTTTGTATAACAACCCTGGTGTTGTTTTTAAATTTTTGTTTTTAATAAATATTTGCAAATTTTTACTTTTGGAGTGGATCTCATTTCCTACCATCTGCCTGCAATCACTACTAAGTGCACAGCTACTGATAAGCATTAAACCTGCCTTTGTTTTCACTGCATCAATACCAAAAGATCGTTTGTTTGGGTGAGCTGCCACACCTGCCTGAATCTGCAGCCTGTATCTACCAGCACATTGGTGTGCTTTGGGAGTATGTGAGTACCCACTTTATACTATAAAGCACATTTCTATGTATCATCCTTAATGGTCTGTACATATAGTGCTCTCTGTTTGTTTTACACCTGTTGCAGAACTACAGTATTGGAAGTATCCTTGAAAGGGTGAGGTGTCACACCCATCTAAATCTACAGCCTGCCCCTACCAGCACATGAGTGTGCTCGTGGAGTATGTGAGTACTCATTTGGCTATTCTGTTGCTTTTTCTTATGTCTTCAATCAGACTATACCACACATGAGGCGCCCCTCTGTTTTTTATTTCTCCTAGCTATAGCACCATGAAGTAAATAATTTTTAAATATTGCAATAATTAAAAAAATCCAAAAAGACAGTCAAAACAATACTGTCTGGGGGGTCTCGTATATGGTATGTGAGTTTTTTTGCCCAGCATGTTTGAATTTTATTACATTTAGGGCAACAGGTATGCTAAAATTTACTCTAAAATCACACCTCAATTTTTTTATTTTTTAAGAGACTAAATTGCTTTACCACATTTTTACATTGACATATTAATATACTATACCATGCCAAGAACTCTTAATGTCATTCTGCACATACTTGGTGGTTTCAGCCTCTAATGCAGTTATATTTTTTTCTGCCTTGTAACGATCATTAAATTCATTGAACAAAAAAGTAGAATCTTCACTTTTACCTAAAACCTTTGATCCCTGGTTTGGTCCATCTGGCAAAGGCATTTCAGGAGTTGAATGGTTTCCTCTTAATACAATATATAATTCTCCAAGGAAAGGATCATCTTCCCAACCACCTATTAGTCTTCCACCCTTTAACAGATAAAGCAAATACAAATGTAGGAATTCACTAATGTGTACCATATATTAAGTACAGCTTGAAGGGACAGAACATATTTAAATAAATTTGCACTCAATAGATTCATTTGTGTTAAAAAACATATAATAGTTGTGTAAATGATAATCAAACATTCTAGATTATACCTTAAATATACCTTTAATCTTTATTTATTACAAACACCTCAATTTGCCTCTCTGCTGCAGTGTTTTTATATTCTAATTAGGGACTAGTAGTTCAGCCAACCAGAAAACAACCAATCACCCTATTAGAATTTACACAGTGCACTCACTGCGCTACTGCACGTGTTTTAGTGTATTCTGGCAGTGCACTGTGTACAATCTATTGAAGTGAGACCATTAATTGTAAATTCTAATAGTTGTTTTGAATGCATGCATAAATACATTAAGGGGCCGATTTAACAATGTCTGGCAGACATGATACGTTGTAGCGCATCATGTCCGCCAGACATCGCTTAATGCCGACAGCATACGCTGTCGACATTTAGCATTGCACAAGCAGTTCTAGTGAACTGTTTGTGCAATGCCGCCCCTTAAGGACCAGTTAAGGAGCAGCGGTCTGAAAACCGTTTGGCCCTTGATAATTCGGCCCCTATATATCTATATATATATATATATATATATATATATATATATATATATTATCTATCTATTTATCTATCTATCTATCTATCTATCTGGATGTGTATTCAACAAACATCTCCTATGTGCTTACAACTACTATTACTAGACATATGCATTTGGTTTTGGACAAATGTTAAATGAGTAAAATAACCAATAAGTATGTAAGCTTTACAGTTGTTGGCCAATCCTGACTCTTTTGGGAATGGCTTCAAAATTTGATAATGGTACAAGCCTGCCAGTTTTATTACATTTTATTAAATGTATTAATGGGTAGTCAACAGAGGAGGAGAGAATAACAAAGAGTAGAGAAGAGAATAGAGCAAAGTGGGAGATAAATGTTTGGGGGGGGGGATTTTTTGTTGTTGTTATTTTATTGCTGGCTTGTGAATGTAGCACTAGCTACACCCGTAACTTTAAGGTTAAGCTGGTGTCCGGCTGCTCCTCTGCTGAAGACATTCCCCATTGGAAATAGTGCGTGAATAGATTTTTATTTCACATACAAATACTAAATAGTTATATGAGAGAATATCAGATGAAAATGACAAATTATTTTTCTTGTGATAAACAATTTACCTGAAACTATCGCACATGTATCATAACTACAATATAATCATCATTATCATCATAATATAAATCATAGCAATAATAATAATAATAAAACACATTTAGTACTATAGCTTTACAGGTTAGCCAAAAATGAAGTAATGTATTTTTACATTTTTGATAAATGGATGAATATTTTATACTTTTTCTCACCTGTATAGATATATAAGTAGCATTAAGTACAGTTTTCTTAAATGTACTTGTAGTGCTGTTAGTGTTGTTTTGTAGCTCCAGTGCTCCATAAATTGTCAGTTTTTCCAAAGAAGGAATATCAATGTCAGCTACAACCCACGTGCCTGAGGTAATTAATATAATTAATTAGAAAATATATATAACCAACATTAAGAGTAGAAATAAAGACAAAAGTATACATAAACTTCTATTAATATTTTATAGTTATTGAAATTTGTTTTGTGTTACAGAGTATAGCCAGAAGAAGCAGAAAAACCACTTGCAAATAACAATTTGTATTAAAGGTATTGTGGCAAAAAGGCTTTCTGGGATACAGACTATTGGACGTTTTCTCATAGAAAAATAATTGTACACATTTGAGGAGATTTACTAACATACCTGCAGGGATAACAACATCGGATCCTTCTTGCGGTACTTTTTTATTGTTTTCTTCTGATGATTCCCAGAAGGAACGATTGGACCAGAGACTATGGACAGATACAAAAAGTACATATAATCCCATTGGCAGACACACACACACAAGTTATATTGATATTATATGATATTTCTTTGATAAACAATAAGTCATGAATGATTTAAATTGATACTTCTTCATCTTGTTTATTGTTAGTGCATTATAAAGTATGAAGCTAATTTCTAAATACAGCAATATATTAAGGAAACATTAAACATCTCTTCTTTTTGTGCAAAAATTGTGCTTTGATCCATGCTCCTTAAATGCGGAAAAAAACTAAATCTATAACATAGGTTTTCAAAAAGTGTCAAATTGCCTGAACCAACTGTTTGATTTGCGGCATATACAGGTTACAGAATTTGCATTTTGGCCACTAGGAGTGTGAGCTAAAGCACAAGTTTATACAAGTTTGGTAACATTTTCATTAAATGTGAGCAGGACATAAATGTAGTTTTAGCGCACAGATATTTATCTGATTTTGTTCTGTCAAGAATTTACATATTCCTCCTCAACAGATCAGATACTGTTATTAGGTTAATAAAGTGACCTGTGGGAGTGGTACAGCTTTTGGTTGGTAGAGGCTTATGTCACTAAGTTTAGTAACTGCACAGGCAAGTATACTCCGATCTGTTGTCTTGATAAATGCTTTGATTTTTATGTAAGGTGTAGCTGCATTTGGTTAAGGGGTGGGGGGGGGATATGTTGCCTTAGGGGCTGTTACACTATTTTGATTGGTTATCTGGGTGGATGTGCACTGTAGGGTTGTGTATACAAGTTTCAGGTGTACATAAACTTCTGTTTGTCTGAGAAAGGGGCACATGACTGACGAATTGTCAAGCTAACAAAACTTCAGTTTTCAATACCAATGTGGTTATTTTTGATGAATGGTTTGTTAATATAAGAGAGCACTCTAGCATTTGGAGATGGTTGGTGGGAGTGCATCATTCACTGGACATTATGTATGTATGTATATATATATATATATATATATTTATTTTAATATATATATATATATATATATATATATAAAATTCCAAACAAAACAAGACGTACTCTCTGAATTTAATACACAACAAGCTTATTTATTCTGTGAAGTTTCAGGGTTTCACCCCTTCCTCAGATAATATATATATGTGTGTGTGTGAATGAGTTTATAAATCCTATTTCATTGCCTTTAAACTATTCTTTTCAGTTTTCCTATAATTTTCTGTTTATTGTATTATAATCACAACCTATATTAAGTTCTCTCTAGGTACCTTTACCTTGCTGCTCGATGTCTGGTCTGTGAGCTGTTTTTATTTTAAAAGCATATTTATCACACTTTTATTCTGCTTTGATTTTAAAGTTGACTTAAACATTAACTCAAACAAGCTTATAATTTTTTATACATACACATAGACATCAGGGCGTCTGGTTGACAATGGCACTGTAGTTGGAGGAGGAGGAGGGATACAATTCTTGTAGAAACACTGGTAAACATTAAAATTAACATTCACATTTGTCATGGTCGGATCAAGTCGTCCTGCAACAGCACGTCTTCGTAGCTTGTGTTTTCCAGATACTAAAATGAGGGGAAAAAAGTCTCTATATCCAAAATACTTTCTTGTTGGCTATTTAACATAGTAAAACAAAGTCTAGCAATGGGAGATTTCATTCCGCAGGAAATAATAACTCAGATATTGTCAATATATAAATGTATTATTGCACATCTTATTTGATGGTAGAAGGATAAATAATTATTGTAGGAAGCATGACTGGACAGCAGCTAAGGCTGATATGAATTATTGTTGATAACCATACAAATGAAACACCCACGGGTTTAAAGGGATATAGAAGTCAAAATTAAACTATTGTGATTTGAATAGAGCATTTTCAATTTAATTCTATTATCAAATATACATATGTTTCTTGATCCTTAATTCAAACGTGGCCCCTCTCCCTGAGAACATACTGAAGTAGACCCAGGAGTGTGCATGTATTTTGAGAACTACAGTATGTGGCTGCAGTGTATCAGTTTTATAGAAGCAGCCTGCCTTATGTGTAATAGAAGTATATAGACTGATTACATCAAGACTAAAGAGAATGTCCTTATATTCACCCAAAGTTAGCTCTTAGATTTTGGTTATGCTATATTGCTAATAAAATGTCTATGTGGGTTGAGTATGTAGGAGAGACTACCCTTAAAGTATGTGAACATATTATTATTAATTAGCATAAGAGTAATATCAGGCAGAGGGAGTTGGAGGCACATGTTGCTCAGATTTTTGTGGCAGCAGGGCACAATGTGATTCAATTGAGTTGGGTACAATGTTACTAAGAGTTATGAATAGAGATTTGGATTGGGTTGTCTTTTTTAAAATATTGATGGATTGTAATTTTTTTCTGTTTCCACTGGATGGTGCTAAAAATAGAAAACAAATATTAGTGATTTGAGTAGCATAGAGTTAAGAGAGTGGGGCTTCATCTTTATTTAAATGCAATATGAATATGTGTCTAACCAGACATGATGAAACCAGTCCAACACATTGTCAATTTTGAGGTTGGCTCAATTAAATATTTTGTTTTAATATGGTGGTGGTGCTATCCTTACTTACTAATTAGATTTGGGACTGTGTTGCTGTACCAAGATAGCTTGCATACCTGTACAAGGTATACCAAGATGCTGGATATGTTCTAATTGTAGGGGTATCTCTGGATACCATGAGAACAAAGCAAATTAAATTATAGAAGTACATTGGAAAGCTGTTCTCTCTAGACCATGAAAGTTTAATTTTTACTTACGTCTCTTAAAATTGTTAAAGTACCATTCATGATGCCTTCACACTCCTATGTTGTTCAATTAGTTGAACTATTCCTGATATATTATCAGGATGAATTAAGGCTAGTGCCCAGGACAGCCAGAATTGGGTGAGGAGATAGAAAATTATGAAGGGTATTTCTAAAGCATAATACCTTCCCACTTATATGCTGTTTAAATAGTTTATCTGTTTTATATAATTTTATTATAACATCTAATCCCTCATCTCCAGCACATTTACATTCACCATATAGTACATGTACAACAATGTTATTTTAACCATTTTGTTTTATAAAGAATCACCCACCAAGATAGGATAATGTAGTTGTGTTGTCATCGAAGTGCCAGTCACCATTGGTATTGTTGGTAAAGCTCAGCTGTTGTTGAGATTCATTCCTTATATCAATAATTTTAAATGCATCTGGTCGCTGGGTGAAGTTGTGGGATATTATTACGTAGTCATCACTCTAACAGAATGAAAATAAGAGTCATTTATGATTAATATTTAGTTACCTAAGTGAAAAAAGTCACATGATATCTGGCAAAGGATTTTGTCATTTAACCAATTGACCTCAAGAAAGTACAGCAACACATATTTGTCAGTTAAGGGGTTTACAGTCACATATAATTTATTTATTTGTTTATTTGCTTGTTTTATTTATTTTTATGTATTAAGCATTATAATATTCCATCCATCTACAATGACTAACAGGCATCAGAAGGTCTACATTCAAAGAAAAACTGTTCCATCTTCTTTTTTTTCCAAAATGAGTCACAATGACAAAAACTGCCACTAATTAACAGCGTTTTGTTTTAATTAAATATTGGGTAATTTATTCTGTGTGCAGAGCACACAGTTTATTCACAGGTTGGGAGGCCTTTCCTGTCACTTTCCTATCATATTAATAAAAGGATATTAAATATTTTTAAAGATGTAATATAAAATGTATTTAGTAAAAAAAACAACTTTGCAATATACTTTCATTATTTATTTTGTTCCTTCTTCTTGTAATTTAATTCTAAAAAAATGTTCCACTTCCTGTTAAAAGTGGAAGTGTAGACTCAAACGTAACACTTCTATATTTTACATGGTCGTTGACTTTGTTATCCAGTGACCTATTCAACTTACAACTGACCCTAATTGGCTTCAGAAGAGAACGAAATCTAGGTTACAACATGGTGGCGGCCATTACTTCATGGGCACTAAAACTTCACACCTATTTGTTTTATTATTTGATCAATCTATACATATATATATATTTATATTTAATTATTATTATTATTATTTTTAAATACATGTGCATATTATTTTAATACATAATTCTATCTAGCTTTTGTTTAATACCTAATTTACACAACGTGAACCCAGGGACATATAAATTCTGTCCAGAAATGCCTTGATTGTGCCTGCACTGACTGTCCCCATAATGCCCCCTAACACATTTATCTGCCCAGTTTCTGTAATAGGAATTAAATGTCATATTGATTTCAACCTGCATCCTTACGGACCACAATTCACCCAGAATTTGTTTCCTGCACAAATAAGTCAGCATATGTTTGTTCTTAAAATACAATATTTTTTGAGGCATCTGTTTAACAAAGTTACATTTATCAGTTAAAAGTGTATGCTGCTTATAACAAATATATACAGTATTTCTATTTTAGTCACTATTACTAAGAATGCCATTAAACCCGTGGCTAAAGCTAATATTAAGAAACTTGATTTGGTATTTGTTACCTTAAATCCATAGAATGTAGAAGCATATGAGATGTTTGTAATGTGGTCTACATCCTTAAAATACCAGTTTAAAGATTGGGTATTTGGAAGCAAAGCCATCCATCCTGGCTTATGAGTTAGACGTTTTGGCAGATAAGGTACAATACTGACACCTAGGGTGGAAAACAAAAAATATAATATGTTAAAATTATATAAATATATATCTAATTGGTAAAATATTAACAGGGAGATGAAGGTAATGTGGCGGACTGCAATCATCACAATTCGATTCGATTAACACCCCCTGCTAGTGCGAAGGGCAGCATTGCACAAAAAAAATCAGCATTGCACAAACATTTCACCAGAAATGCTTGTGCAATGTTAAATGCCGACAGCGTATGCTGTCGGCATTTAGCGATGCAAGGCGGAGATGATTCTCTATAGTGAATAATGTCCATTCGGGTGTGATAAATCTACCCCATAATTTATAGTTTCATAAAGAGTTATGTACCAAGCAAATGTACATTAAAATGTTACTACCTACCAAACGAGTTAGAAATTATCACATCCTTGGCATTAAGAGATGACGGTGAGGGGTTGTTGAAGGCTAATCTGTGGAAGCTGACAGTGGAGTTGCAAATATATCCAGGGAATCCAACACTCCATTCTTTATGCAGACTACATTGAGAAGTATCCAACAATCCACTCTTTGGTACCACTTTATATCCAACTTTCCCTACAAACAGAAAAATAATACAGCGTGTATGAAAAATATGAGAAAATCAAGAACAAGAAAGGAAGGAAAAGAAATTAAATGGAAGAGAAGAGCCAGGTCATTGGACTATAAATCCCTGGTCTCTTTTGATATGTTCAAACACAAGTGAGACCTAATATTCCTCTTTATAACTTTAATCATAGAGCAGCAAAACTGGGACCTAGATGAACAATTGAGTGAGCCAATGACAAGAGGCAAATACGTGAAGCTACCAATCAGCAGCTACCTCCCAGTAGTGCACTGGTGCTCCTAAGCCTACCTAGGTATGCTTTTCCTCAAAAGATACCAACAATTGTGTAAATTTGAAAAATAAGTAAGCTGAAACTTCTTTAAAAATTCATACTGGATCTGAATCCTAACAGTTTAATGTCCCTAAAAAATGGACGAAACCTTCAGTTACCTTCTGGCTGGAAACAATTTCCTGTTGGGGACTGCACTATATAACCAGGAGGTACCCAACACTGTTAGACTTCTGCATTTGAATGAATACAAATTAAACAGTGCAGTTTCAGTTATACTTGCTTCTAGTTCTGTATACATTATTTTTCTGCCAGTTTACAGGTGTTGTCAAGGAAAGAGCAGTGTCACAACCAACACCTCTGTTTAGCCCAGTTGCTGATATTCAGAGACTCATAAATAAATAATGCAAAATAAAAATGTGTATTTAAAAAAAAAAACTGTACTCCTGAATAAATGTAGGGAATGCAAAGTAGATAATATAAACTAAATAAAGACTGCATGTTGTGCTATATTGTAACACAATTGTCCTGTTTTTGCCCCCTGAAGTGTTATCAATGCCATTAAGTGAGCTGCAGAGATTTCACTGGAATAAATCCTGCAAGGGATATCTCAGTATCTGCTTTCAAACAAAACAAGACCATATGCATGTTATTACAAAACAAAAATAAAATACTGTTACCTGCAAATGTTCCATCCATGTCGATTAGAACAACCTCGTGCTCCCACCTGAATCCAGCTTTGTTAGTTGCATTAAAGTACTGTATTCCATCAAACCTTGCACTCCATCCTCCACATCTGTCTGAACAAACTCCAACAATAGATGTAACTCCTATTGCAGCACAATTTGGCCGGTCAAAATTTAAAAACTTTGCAGATGAAACTGTTAACCCTTCATCAAATGGAAGAACGATACCTCTTGATGTGCAATAATTAGAGCCTAATCCAAGTTCATCAAGGTAACCTACTATTACAGCATTCTTAATTACTGCTCCATTGGTCTCTCCCCAACCACCAACGTAACTTGACACTACTCGCTTGGTTTCTATGCCAGCAAGCTCATTGTTTATCATTGAAAAATTGTGGAATTGTAGTGCTCCACCATTCACCCATTCTGCTCCTTTTTGGCAATTCCAAGTTGTCAATGACTTAAAAATTGCAGGTTTTGGTGTAGTAGAACTACAGCTTCCAGTATCCATGGGAAAATATTCTTCAAAAATCCATATTCCGAACCATCCTTGAGAGTGCACAGTGTTGTTGTAGAATTCACCAAGTGGAACCCGTTTCTGACAAATTGTTGGGTCATAGGAAGGTCCATCTGGATTATTATGCATTCTGTACCAAAAACCAAAGTGTGTGCCACCTGCTGCTGCATTGTGCCTAATGGTATTATTGGGATTGGTTACCCAGAATGCTGCAGGGGTGACATCATCATTGAGGAGACTGGTGCTCTGGCGAACAAATACAGCCAAATTGTACTGAAGAACATTTCCATGCTCAATTCCATCTTCAATAAAAAATGCTCCTCCCATGATATCATATATTACATTATTTTCAACAAGTAGGTGATGCGTGTTATGGATGGTTACTGCTCTGTTGTATGTCTGATGGATTCCACAACCTCGTACATATGACTTAAATTGGAGATCGCCCATTAAATGAAAGTGTATTGGGTAGCGCCCTAACCTGAAGGCTTGTCCGGCATGGAATATCTATAAAAGAATGATTATGCATTCATTGTTACATATTTTACATCTTAAACCTATTTTATTTAGGGCTAAATTACAAGTGGCGCAGTTCACTAGAGTTAAGCTTTTTGTGCTAGTCGGGTTGCGTTCGTATTACAAGGTCCAAAAAAACGTACTTTGCGCAAGCTGTAACCCGAATAGCGCACAAATCACAACACCTATCGTGCAAGCAATATAGAATATTTGCATTAGCAAATGTGAAATATTTACAGTAAATACATAGTTAAAATTTTTATTAAATATGAATATTGCATATATACTGTATGTTTTTACATCTTTTCATCTACTTAATGGCAAAGGGCTCTAATGCACTTATATATGTCTATATGTGTGTACATATATATCTATGTGTTTATATGTGGATATGTCTGTCAATACATATATACACATATAAATACATTAAAGGGACACTGAACCCGATTTTTTTTCTTTCGTGGTCCAGATAGAGCATGCAATTTTAAGCAACTTTCTAATTTACTCCTATTATCAATTTTTCTTTGTTCTCTTGCTATCTTTATTTGAAAAAGAAAGCATCTAAGCTTTTTTTCTTGGTTCAGAACTCTGGACAGCACTTTTTGATTGGTGGATGAATTTATCCACCAATCAGCAAGGACAACCTAGGTTGTTCACCAAAATTGGGCTGGCATCTAAACTTACATTCTTGCATTTCAAATAAAGATACCAACAGGCCCATTTATCAAAGGGCTTGCGGACCTGATCCGACACTGCGGATCAGGTCCGCAAGACCTCGCTAAATGCGGAGAGCAATACGCTCTCCGCATTTAACATTGCACCAGCAGCTCACAAGAGCTGCTGGTGCAACGCCGCCCCCTGCTGACTCGCGGCCAATCGGCCGCCAGCAGGGAGCTGTCAATCAACCCGATCGTATTCGATCGGGTTGATGTCCGGCGATTCCTGTCCGCCTGTTCAGAGCAGGCGAACAGGGTTATGGAGCAGTGGTCTTTAGACCGCTGCTTCATAAGTTGTGTTTCTGGCGAGTCTGAAGACTCGCCAGAAACACGGCCCTTCAAGCTCCGTACGGAGCTTGATAAATGGGCCTGCAAGAGTATAAAGAAAATTTGATAATAGGAGTAAATTAGAAAGTTGCTTAAAATTTCATGCTCTATCTGAATCACGAAAGAAAAAATTTGGGTTCAGTGTCCCTTTAATATATATGTACACATATATAACCGAGATCTATAACACCCGAGATCTCCTATCTTTGAGCCCTTATAACTTTTTTGTGCAATATTTTTTTTTAAAATAATTCTTATTAGACAGTGTTAATATTAGTGTAAGTGTACTTTGTAATGTATTTTTTAAGTGTTTTGTGCAACTTTTTTGTTTCGGAAAACAGTTAACAACAGCTCTGAGATCGCGGTAAGGATTGAAGTGTAAATGGTGATTGCACTAGCGCAATCACGATTTCACAAAATCAGCGCAATGTAAAAGACTCGCAAAAAGACGGTATCGCTAGCGCCTCACTTGTAATCTAACCCTTAATGTATTAAAATCAAATCTGTATATCTGTAGGGCAGTCTTAATTCACAATATTTTGAGAAACAATATAGCTAGCAGATTGGTGAATATTTTAGAGATGCTTTCTAAGATTAAGGGGCCGATTTATCAAGGGCCGAATGGCCTTTAATGCCCCTGTTTCTGCAGGAGACTTCAGGCTTGCCGGAAACATAAATTATGAAAGAGGGGTTTTAATACCGCTGCTCCTTAACTCATACGCCGCCTCTGAGGCGGCAGACAGCAATCCGCCTGATCGTATACAATCGGGTTGATTGACACCCTCTGCTAGCGGCCGAATCTGCAGGGGGCAGCATTGCACAAGCAGTTCACCAGAACTGCTTGTGCAATGTTAAATGCCGACAGCGTATGCTGTCGGCATTCAGCGATGTCTGGCTGACATGATCCGGTACAGCGGATCATGTCTACCAGACATTTGATAAATCGTCCCCAAAGTGTTCTATAATTACACTGTGGGTGTTTTAGGGAAGTTCCATTTTTTATTAGTGATTACCCATTATTTTGGTTGCCAAAACTCTAATTGTTTACCTCCACATATTCAATTCTTCCAATTGACAAAAGTTTATTTGGCTCTGGTGCATGGAACATGATGCATCCTCCAAACTGATCGCTTCCTATTTCTTCTCCAAACCTTCCCTGGAAACATGTTTGGGTTGCAAATTCACCTTAAAAGAAGGCATTATACATTAGCAAATACTGAGTTATTAAAAAAGGTACTGTAAATTATATGTTCCCAACAACTTTTTATACCAGCTGCATGGTATTTAATATATTGGCAATTGTTCCTTTAGGTATATTCTTGCAGTTGAAATAGCTATTTTTGCTTGTTGAAACCACAAACCATAATGACATTTTATTTATCTTAGTATTGGTTTTGTTTATAAAGAGGCAGATAACAATGTCTTCTATTATATATAGATAAGGTCTCCCAATATATATATATATATATATATATACTGTATATATATATATATATATATATATATATATATATATATAATTATATATAAAATTATATATAAATGAAAATAACATTGTAAGTGGAGAACAATGCTATTTGAAGTATTTTTAAAAAAAAAATCATTTTGTCTGGGACATGATCTATGTCAAGGTGTTTGACAAGTAATAGTTTAAATGTATATATATATATATATATATATATATATATATATATATATATATATATATATTTATGTGTATATCTGTATGCATATATGTGTATATTTGTATGTATAATTTACAACTTATATTATGAGTGATGTTAATGTAGCGCTAAAGGGATGTTGGTTGCACTAGACACTCTCTGATAATTCATTTTTACCAGATTGCAAATGTGTTTAATTGCCAATGTTAAACACAATGGTAAAGCAGCATATATTACAGCTCCCAAACAGACTACAGCCAGTGAGCCAATCGGGAGTGACAGTTGCCCGTAGCCACCAATAAGTGACTGTGTCATACTGAAGAGCTGCAATGTGTGTTTAACTGTAAAGGTTAACTCATAGGGGCCGATTTATAATTCTGATATTAACATATTAAATAGATCTTGTTTGTCTTTATTATTTTTTACATTTCTAAGTGATGATATTAGCGTACAGAATTACCTGTATCAAATCCATCAGGACAAGCTTCTATATGGTCATTCCATTCATTGTTATTAGATCCTCTGATAACAATGTTTCTTGTAAGAAGGCCAACCTCTGCTCTTGCTTCAAATACAGAGTTATCAGGCAGAGTGACTGATATTCCCAAGTGTTTGAATCTCAGTGGCTCTGTAAGATTAAGAGTTCTGCCATCTTCTGAAATGCTCTCAATTGTTCTTTTTTCATTTTCTTGTTGACTGTGTCTGTAAAAATAAAAAATAATAAAAGGATTTATAGTCAACTGCACCATTACTAAACCTTAATAATGGTTTGCATTTTTGTATTTAATATAATTAGCTTTTAATATATATATTACCTATGGCCTGTTGATGCAATAACAATTTCATCTCCAACTTTCCAGGTTACACTTTGTTGTAAAGTGAGAGTAGAATCTCCAGCTTCAGCAGTCTGAGCTAGACGTGTCCATGTAATAGGAACTGGCAGCCCTGGAAAATAGAATTATATTTTTAATTTAATGGAGTTAAAAATAGAATTTCAAAAGAAAAAACAATCTTAGACAAGCAAGCAACATTCTTAGAAAACATTTAATTTAAATGCCATTGTAGATGGTTTATTCCAGTCATTGGGCTTGATTTATCAGATAGCGAATCATGTCCGCAGGACATCACAGTAGGTGAACAGGATACGATTTCTGCATTGATCATTAGTCAAGCATTTCACCAGAAATGCTTGTGTAATTGCGCCCCCTGCTCACTGGTGGCCAATCGGCTGTAGCATGGGCTGTCAATCATCACAATCTTATCAGATTGGGATGATCTCAATCTGCCACCTAAAGATTAAGAAGCAGCGGTCCTCTGCTTGATTAATGGAGCCTCCGAAGCAGCATCCGCTGCTTGATTAATGGAGCCTCCGAAGCAGCATCCGCTGCTTGATTAAAGAAGCACAACATTTTCTATTTTCAAGTGGAAATGCTTGGAAGAGCTGGAAGCCAATCTTATAACATTGGTGAAATGCCAACGATAAGATCACATTTCTGGAACTATATATAGCTCACTGTGGTGCATTTATGGCCTTTAATCTCAAATGTATAAAATATTATTAGACTTTATACTCTGTCTCAGTGATTTTCAAACCTGTCCTGTTCAAATATCCCAAAAATCTAGCATTTTAGGGAGGCCCGAGGACAGGTTTGAAAACCCCTGCAGGAAAAATGTTGTGATTCATGTCTCTTTAGGTTATAGGTATATTTTATAGGTATATATTAATAAACTCTCTGGAATCAAATTTAACTTTTCTGCACTAAGTTAGAGGGAACAGTTTTGGCATCCATGAGTTGACTTAACTAGAATATCTCACAAAATTTTAATTCCACAACATTTAGTGACTCTAAAATGCTACTCACATGGTAAAACAATACAAAATAAAAAAATGAATATGAGGTATATGACATGTCTTTGTCATTGTATTGTTTACAGATTTACCATGTAGATCCAGTGTTCCTTCTCTAACAGCTAAAGTCTTTGCCCCATACACTGGTAACTCAATAGAACGTAGATGTCCATGTAGTGTAATGATCGCTTTGTGCTGAAAGGGTGCAGCTTCAGTACCAATCTAGATTATAGGGAAAAAAGCTAATTACATAATAAAATTACATCATGATGCAACACATTTCACATTTTGCAACTGCACAGAAAGAACACCTAGCTCTTTCAAGCAGTGTTGCATATTATTCATTAGACACATGGGGCCCTAGTGTTAGGACAAATAGGCAACTGTCTAAGGACTCTCTCATCTCTGGCATGATTGGGCCTTCCACAGGGGCTTAAACAATATGTGCTTTTTATTTTCCTTTTTTGTTCCTTGGACAATTTTTGATAGAATACCTGCCCTGTCCACAACCTTTCTCCTGGCACAGCCAGATATTCAAACCCTCAAAGCCTCTTAGGCACAACCACATCTTCTCTGGCTACTCCTCCGTTTCCTCCACCTTATGCCAGACTCAGCATAATCAGGAGGCTGCAGGACACTGGCATCAATGAACAAATAAGAGGGATGAGGGGCTGCAATTGTTTTTCCTAGATTCCTTTTCTGCAGCTTACAGCAGAACACAATATTTTAACCCATATGCAACCAGATGTGATAGCTGCCAGTAACACTTCTCCTACTCACTCTCTCACCACTTCCCTCTCTTTCTCTTAACTCAGCCCCTCCCATTTCTCTCAACGCTCCCCTCTCTCTCGCTCTTCACTCTGCCTGCCTCTCCCCCTCTCTCTTCCTTTTCACCCCCTTCTCCATCTTTTTCCCCTCCTCTCTCTTCACTCCACCCTCTCACCTTTCTCCTTCCTCTCTCTCTACTCACTCTTTCTCCCTGCTCTCTCCATTATCTCAACTTCTCTACTTATCCTCTTCCCCCTTATCTTTTTTCAAGTATCTCTCCTAGGATTCCCACCCATCCCTTAAAATACAGAACACTTATAAGTTACACATGCTGCAGGGTGTGCAGGGAGGAATATGAAAACATGGCTGAGGTGGCAACCCTAATCTCTCCACTTCGTTCCTCCCACTCTCCCTCTATTGCCCCTCTATCTTCCCTCTCACTGCTGTCTCTTTGCCCTCTCCTTTCTCTATTAACAATCTCTATTTACTCTCTTTCTTCTCTCTTTATCTCTTTATTATTATTTAGAAATTTGGTGTGATGGAAAGCTAAAACATAAATTATTTAAATAACCTAAAAAATAGGGGAAATGTATTATACACAACTAGGTAAGTACTCAGTGCAGAACATATAATTAGGTAATAAAAATTAAATATGAGGCATATTTTTAATTTTGCCTAAGGCCTTACAATCCCTAAAACTGCCTCTGCTTAGATAGTACAGTAAAATATTTCCTTACTTCCACTTTACCTTAGCATTCTTTACAACAAAACACATTAAATCATTATTTTATTGGTGATGTTGTACCAAAAAGAAAAACATATATTGCATGTCACCAACAGTAAGTGGCAATCATGTTCAGTAGATAATTTTGCAATTATGTTTAGCAGTCTTTGAGGGTCCAAGTTATTGCTGATGTAATTGATTACATCATGTATTATGTGACATAATTATATATAGTGTATATAGATAGATAGATAGATAGATAGATAGATAGATATTTTTTTAATTGCCTGTGCACATTGGGGGTTTTTGTACATTGTTTTGTCTTATGTTTTTTATATATGATAGTGAATTATTTAGGCATCTATCTGAAAAACTACTGTTCTATTTAAAATCTGAATAGTTGTTATGGGTCTGTATCATTTAAATGTATATGCTGCAAGGAAACATGCTCAAGGAAATAGTAAAATAAGTAAAATTACAATAAGCGATGAATATTATATTAAATGAAATATACCTGAAGACGACCTCCATCTGTAATCAAGATATTCTCTGACTGCAATTCAATATCAGCTTCATCAAATATTAAAGTTCCTCCTGTAATAATAGTAAAATAATATAAGCACATTATAAAAATGATTATATAAACCGCTGAACATGTTTTTGTTATTTTGAGATCATTTTATAATTTATGTAATTTCATATTTGCTTTGAAACCAAATAAAAATTATATTTAAAAAAAAAAAACTGCCTTCACTGTGTGCTCTCATTCTACAATGGAGTCCTTAGGTCAGACAGCATTGGAAGTCATTAGAAATAGATGAAGTTGGGGATTAGGTGGTCGAATAGATAAATCCTGGGTACAAAAGTGTTTTCTGATGAGTTGGAATAATAACAAAATTATGAGGATTTTTGGAGGTATAAAGTAAAAAAAAAAAAAAAAAAGTGGGGTTAGGAAAAAAAAAGGGCCAGATTACAAGTGGAGTGCTAATTAAGGCTCCTGCTCGAGCGTTAATTGCGCTAGATATAAGCTTTTTACGCGCGTCGGGTTACTCTCGTATTATGAGTTGAAAGTAAACAGTTTTCACTCTTGCGATAACCCAACGAGTGCAAAAAGCTGAACTTAGAATATCGCATGCACATTCACACATTCTCCCAAAGAAGTCAATGGAGAAAAAGAAAGTGGAAAAAACCTAACACCTTTGTCTCGTGCAAACCCGATTGCATATTCTCAAGTGCGCTAACCCGACATGAAAATATAAATATTTCACATTCCAATGTTCTGCACAAAGCACAATATGTTCTTTTTATTCTTAAACACATATCTCTACATACAGTATATCTTATGTTTTTTTGTACAATATATATCTAAAGTACCTATATATATTATAGACTTGTGCAGCTTCGAAAAATTTGTTTCGGTTCGGATCGATTCAAATTTCGGTTCGGATCTATTCGAATTCGGAAAAATTCGAATTAATTTGTTTCGGATTCATTCGGATTCTTTCGGATTCGGAAAAAATTTGGTTCGGTTCGATTCGGTTCGAATCGATTCGGAAATTCAGAATTTCGGTAAGTGTTAGGTGGGATGTGCTGTGTATTACACTAGTATTATGTACTGTATATTAGGTTTAACCCATAGCAGAGTGATAAAACCTAATATACTGTACAATACTAGTGTAATACACGGCCATCCGAATCTACCGAATACATCCGAATCGATTCGGATGTATTCGAATCGATTCGGATGTATTCGATTCGGATTTATTCGGTAGATTCGGCAGTATTTTAATTCGGAAATTCGAATCGATCCGAATCTCTGAATTTTCAGAATATATTTATATATATATATATATATATATATATATATATAGGAATATCTATTTATAAATACATAGTACATATTCTGCTATGTGCAGAACATTGGAATGTAAAATATTTACAAAAAATATATACCAATAAACTTTATTCAATTTGACTATTGCATAAATATGTTTTTTCATGTTTTAATTTTCTTAACTTCAAAGGGTTCCACTGCATATATATATATATATATATATATATATATACATACACATATACATCTTTAGTCATGTATATGTATGTATCTCTATGTTAAAGCCCTTTGCCTGTCTTTTTTTCTAACACCTGAGATCTCATATCTTTGAGCCTTTATAACCTTCGTATTCAATATATTTCTTGAATGATTTTTATTAGATGATGTTATTATGAGTGTAACTATACTTTGTAATCTATTTTTGTGCAACTTTTATTTTTCTGAAGTAGCGGTAATCATTCTAGGGTAAATCGAGATTGCGCTCAAGCATTCACGTTTACTTTTAACTTGTAATACCAGCAGTAAGCCCGACAAGTGCAAACCCAACGAGAAAAAACCCTTATCACTCGGGTGCAAACGGTTGCGCTCCACTTGTAATCTGGTCCATTACGTTTTATTAATAAGATTTGCTCATCTTGAATTGTAAAGAGCTCAACGATATTAATGTTATTTATAACATGATATTTTAAGGTATAATTTACTGTGAAAACAAATGATAATTAAAAAACAAACAAACAATAGTTATTTATTGTGTGAGAGGCGAGGGTGGGCGGCACAGCTCTGTGCTTCTGTAGTCATACATTCTACCAGCAGATGCTGCCATATTGGATAAGAAAACGAGCAAACAGATTTCCTGTCTGGCAATGTTATCTGCCTCCACTTTTAGAAATAGGGCTTGTTGGAATTAACTCTTGTTTAGGGAAATACATAAAATCTAATGTTAGGCTATTTGAAGGTTGGAATAAAAGGCTATGTGCAAAAAAAACTACTTGTGATGCATATGGAAGAGAAGCGGTGATAACAATTTAGAATGCTGTTTATGCTGCAAAAAAAAAAAAGTAAATGCTGTTTAAATTTCATTTGAAACTAGCAGGGAACACATGCATTTGCACAAGTGATACTGCTGTATTTCTGTCTAATGGCTGAAAAAGACAAATCCTACAGTTCTATTGGTGGAGAGTAACACATCATAAGAAGCCATTTTTTGAGTGGAACATCCCTTTCAGAAACATTGGTTTAGCCAACTGTATTTGTTTACCTAGTGGATAAAGAGGACACACTCTTTTTTTATTAAATACAACTGCATAACAATCCCTCCAATTTAATATACAGGATATACATAGATTTCTGAACTAACAAATTAACGGTTATTTAATTTACCCTGAATCAGGAGCATTTTCAGCACAGGTGTACTTTGGTCCAGCAATATTGTTTGCCCTTTTGTGATAACTGCTAATGACCCTTCATCTGGAGGTGATTCTCCTCCCCAGGTATATCTTGAGGACCATACGTCAATATAGAAAAAGTCAGCATTTTCCTAAAATAAATTTCATAGAAAACCGAAGATATAGCAAGTTGTTTACAATATATTCTTATCTTAAAGTATCTTCAAAAACTCTTATACTCTATACACTGAGCTTTATCACAATGTAAATAATAATGATTTCTAAGTTTCCTATTTACTTCTATTATCTTTTATATTATTATTTTATCTATTATTATTCTATGTTGAAGAGATACCTAGATAGGCATCTAAAGCACTACATGGCAGGAAATATTGCTGCCATTTAGTGCTCTTGCAAATGGATAACATTCTTGCCAAACTGCTGCCATATACTGCTTTAGAAATGGGCCGTCTCCTATGCTTATGTCCCTGCTTTTCAACAAAAGATACCAAGAGAACAAAGTAAAATTGATACTAGAAGTCATTTAGAAAGTTGTTTAAATCACATGTTCTATCTGAATCATGAAGGAAAAATTTTGGGTTTTGTATTCCTTTATTTAAAGTATAGTAATTTTGTTAGCACAGTTTATATGGCTTTTCAAATAAAGAGCAGTTCAGGGATACACCCTTTGGAAGTCTGGTAAAATTCATGTTGCTGTTGCTAGTTACAGATGTAAATGAACTTGTCCTCTGATCTAAGCAAACACTCTGTATAATGTTGCGTGGTCAGATATATTTTAATGTACTTTATCAGAGATATTCTGTTGAAAAATCAGGCAAAATAAATACTGAAAGGAGCTCAATGCAGGCTTCATAACCATGCTACAGAGAAGGAATTTAATCCAGTTTATCAATTTGTAATATGGGGGTGGACCACAGTTTTATAATTAGTGACATGTTAACAGCTGACAAATCCTTTTTTAGCAGCATTTTTACCATTACCTGTTTAGTGAAAATTAGCCTATATTACTATACATATACCAGTCCTGTATGGCTAATCACAATCAGTGTGGGCAAAACATAATAAAATTACTTATGGCTGTATTGGATGACATTAGGAACGCTACCTGCTGAATCAATTACTGTTAAAAAAAAATGAATAATAAGCTCTTTTACACTAAAAAATATTTGTGAAATCGATAACCCCATTAACACATAACCATTTTACCAATTATATCCCTGTTCAAATTCCTTAAAAGTACAGTCTACTACAGATTTTTTATTTTTGTTTAAAAATATAGATAATCCCTTAATTACCCATTCCACAGTTTTGCATAACCATCATATTTATATTAATATACTTTTTACTGACTATGATTACCTTGAATATAAGCCTCAGCAGACTGCCCCCTTATTTCAGTTATTTTGACAGACTTTTGACAGACTTGCATTTTAGCCAATCGGTGCCCTCTCATAAGTAATTCCACTGCATGAGCACAATGTTATCTATATGGCACACATGAAATAATGCCCTCTAGCTGTGAACAACTGTCAAATGCATTTAGATAAGAGGTGGCCTTCAAGGGCTTAGAAATTAGCTTATGAGCCTACCTTGGTTTAGCTTTCAACTAAGAATACCAAGAGAAAAAATAAAAAGTGATGATAAAAGTAAATTGGAAAGTTGTTTAAAATTACATGACCTATCTGAATCATGAAAGTTAAATTTTGCCTAGACTGTCCCTTTAAAGAGACATACTCACATATCTCTATGGTTTACAAGCCTAACAGTTTAATTGTGCATATCACTGATTGGCCTCAGTACAGGCTATTAAAAGGAAACAATTAACATAAAGGGCCATCAACCTGTGATCTAATCCTATGCATTTGGTTTTTGGATTACAAAATCAAGAGATTAATGACACAGATCATGATTTTGTGTTGTTTTCTGGGAGGGAACCATTTAAAGCTTGAAAGGTATTAATAGCAGAAGGATTTTAGGAAAGTAATTACTGGAAAAACAAACTAACAATACCTGCTGAAGTTCAAGAATCGTTATCTACCAAAAACAAGACTGCGATGAACCACTTCAGTTAAATGCATACATTTTTTAATGCAGTGAGGAATTTCTTAATCTTATAAAAAAATATTTTTATGTCCCTTTAAAGTAAAAAATATATCTGTTCACCAAAATAGAAAAATGTTCGGAATGTTTATTAGAGAATTCTGTAGGTTCTATTACCATTTTAGCAAGTCCTTGATCTTCAATGTTGACTTTAACATTAGAGCGTTCTGAAGGAGAATGTGATGTGGTTGTACAAATAATATGTGTGGTATTGGCAGACTGAACATCACATGGTGCTTTTGCTATGGTAACAGAGATACTTGATATGTTGGCACTGCAGAAAGACAAACAGGAATATTAGTAACCTGGATCAGATCAGATCAGAAGAAACTAAAGAAACAGCATCTAGGTTTAGTTTGAAACACAAGTTTACCAAATCATTGAAATTATTTCTCAAAATGTGGTTGTCCTGTAGATACAGTATATAAATATTTGTCTACATATAGTTGGGAAACCTAATAAATGTATACTTATATACTCCTATAGATATAGCTATATCTATTTTTATTTAATAACATGTCTCATTCCCTACAAAGGTCTAAAGTGAATAATCAAGGCAATAATAGAGTGTATTAAATACATTTTAAGAATGCTAATGAATTGTTATATAATTGTCAACAACATAACTTTACCTATAAAATGATTTAGTTACAATTTTTTTCATCAAATAAAATTAAGTAAAAACGTATTGATAAATCAACATGATCAGTAGATGCAATATATTTGCAAATTATTTATTTTTTTGCTCTAGGTAAATTTTAATTGTCCAACTCCATAGGAAATAAGGTAATGACGTTGTTATTATTACAAAATAATGACTCAGTAGTGGACTGGGTGCAATAAAGCTTGTGTGTCCTTTGTGTTGCTTATACGAAAACCACCAGGTTTATGAGTTTCTTAAAACAATTTAAAAAAGGAACTTTAATGTTGAATGCTGTGAATCTCAATAAGGGAAGCGCCATTCATTCCTCTCAAAGAAGGACAGTGAGACGCTGTACTATAGAGCGCACAGAGAAACGTTTTTTTATTTCTATTCTTCACATTTTGGGCTATATTACAAGTGGCGTTCCTCAAACTTTACTTACGCCTCTGAGTAAATTGTTAAAAAAGTTTCGGCCCAGACCAACTAGACTTGGCAGCAAATTTTGAAGAGCAGCTTGGTTTCACAATACCTTGCTACTCTCATGCTTTTCAAGGAGATATAAATGGTTTATACCTAGTCTAAAGGTGGCACAGAGAAGGGAGTAATCACTGCAGCACGCTTCTGTGTGTCTGCCATGAATGAGTAAATAATTAACTGATTAGTTCATTTTGGGAGAAGTATTTTTGAGGGGAAAATGAGCTACAATGGGTGAAGTTTGGGTGCAGCAGATATCTTAGTTCCTGTTGCAGCACAAAACTTAATTAAGCCACCATTTAAATTTCAGCCCATTGAAATGGACATGTTATTGAGAACATTGGGTTGAGGTTCCAAAGAGCAAAATCAGCTATTTCAAATGCAAAAATAAAATAAAACAATACTTTACCTTACATTTTATATGCTGCAGCTGGTATAACAAGTCATTAGAAACACATTAAGGGGAAACTAACTTTGCCATATAGTGTCCCTTTAACTACTTAGGTGTTGACTTACGCTGTCGTGATTGAATAAAGATGGCATTACAATCCACTGTTTAGGATACATGGTTATATAGATTTTGATAAAATACAAGAACCAGAAAGACTGCTGAGTCTGCTCATACTTCTATATGCAATTTAGGATTTATTATAGCTTATATGTATATTCAGACTTTCTTTGATTTCTCATACTGTGTTAGAAGTCAGTTCCATGAATCAAACACCCTTTCTGTAAAGAAGTGGTTTTGCAAATTACTCAGCAATTGGTGTACATTATAACAGGACAGCATATTGACAAAATTTAAAGGGGCACTATATAGTTTCCCCCATGTATTGTATTAAATTGTATTTTTAATGACTTGTTATACCAACTGCACTATATAGGTATTGTAAATTACTCCCAATTTATTCTTGCAATTTCAGTACCTAAGTGGCCTTTGTTTACAGAAAGATAAGATATGCAGGCTGTTCTCCTTGCAAGCCCAGTAAATTGATTTAAGTGAACAAAACCAGCTAATTTAAATGTAAAAATAAACATAAAGAACATTACTACTAGACTTAACTTTTCATATCAACACATTAACATCTCTTGTGCTCAAGCAATAGTGTTTCTATTTTTGTGCTCATATTCATTCAAAACTTCTACAACTGGGGGAAGTAAACCATTAGAAATGTTTCAGGCATAACTTATGGAAAACACTTAAAGGGACAGTTTACACCAATTTTCATATAACTGCATGTAATAGACACTACTATAAATATCCAGTATAAAACCATTTAAAAACGCATTTAGAAGCTCCCAGTTTAGCTGTGTTAAAAATGTTAGGCTGGGACACCCACTGAAAGTGGGAAGTAGCAGACACCCCCCCCCTTCCCCTTTCTCTGCAAATAAAAAGATTCTTTACACAAACAGGAGCAAGCTAAAATAGGTATACATCAGTATACTCCTAAAACGTTGGGGCTTGGTTAGGAGTCAAAATCAGAGCAATGTTATTTAAAAATAAGCAAAACTATACATTTAAAAAAAAACTGTATGGGCTATATAAATAGATCATCTACAAAACATTTATGCAAACAACAATCTAGTGTTTAATGTCCCTTTAAGTGTCTTTGCCACATAAAGATACAATTAAAAAAGATATTTTGGATTCTCTACTGTTTAAGGTGAGTTGCTTAAAAGTATCACCTACTCTACATACCATATATAATATATTTGAACTTAATATCATTACCTGAATTTGGAACCTGTGATTGTAAGTTTGGTCCCTCCTGCTGTCCCACCTCGTTTTGGACTGACGTCATATATAATAGGAGTCAATAAGGAATCATAGAAGAACGCATTCTCCAACTGCACTGTATTATCTCCATTTGCAACGAGAACAGTACAGTTGTGTCCAGTACCAGTTCCTATAAAAACACAAACATGAAAACATTTGTTCCTAGATTGAGAAACATTACCTTAAGTTGACGTGTTATCGTAAATTTGCTAAATTGTTTTACATTTGTTGTATGTTCCAAGGTTCTCAAAAGCTTCTCAATCTGTATAATTTCAAGAAAAAATATATGTGCATAAACTCTGTTGTTTATATCTATATACTATACTGTACAAGAAAAAATATATGTGCATAAACTCTGTTGTTTATATCTAAATACTATACTGTGCAAGAAAAAATATATGTGCATAAACTCTGTTGTTTATATCTATATACTATACTGTGCAAGAAAAAATATATGTGCATAAACTCTGTTGTTTATATCTATATACTATACTGTGCAAGAAAAAATATATGTGCATAAACTCTGTTGTTTATATCTAAATACTATACTGTACAAGAAAAAATATATGTGCATAAACTCTGTTGTTTATATCTAAATACTATACTGTACAAGAAAAAATATATGTGCATAAACTCTGTTGTTTATATCTATATACTATACTGTACAAGAAAAAATATATGTGCATAAACTCTGTTGTTTATATCTATATACTATACTGTGCAAGAAAAAATATATGTGCATAAACTCTGTTGTTTATATCTATATACTATACTGTGCAAGAAAAAATATATGTGCATAAACTCTGTTGTTTATATCTAAATACTATACTGTACAAGAAAAAATATATGTGCATAAACTCTGTTGTTTATATCTATATACTATACTGTGCAAGAAAAAATATATGTGCATAAACTCTTTTGTTTATATCTAAATACTATACTGTACAAGAAAAAATATATGTGCATAAACTCTGTTGTTTATATCTAAATACTATACTGTGCAAGAAAAAATATATGTGCATAAACTCTGTTGTTTATATCTAAATACTATACTGTACAAGAAAAAATATATGTGCATAAACTCTGTTGTTTATATCTAAATACTATACTGTGCAAGAAAAAATATATGTGCATAAACTCTGTTGTTTATATCTATATACTATACTGTGCAAGAAAAAATATATGTGCATAAACTCTGTTGTTTATATCTAAATACTATACTGTACAAGAAAAAATATATGTGCATAAACTCTGTTGTTTATATCTAAATACTATACTGTGCAAGAAAAAATATATGTGCATAAACTCTGTTGTTTATATCTATATATTATACTGTGCAAGAAAAAATATATGTGCATAAGCTCTGTTGTTTATATCTAAATACTATACTGTGCAAGAAAAAATATTTCTGCTTACCATTATGTGCTGGAACTTCACAGTACAGGGAATTTGTACTGGATCTAAGTTTGTCTACTTTGCATTCAGAGTTGCAGACACGTACACTGGATGTTAGTGGATCAAAACCAGAACCGGTGACTGTGATCGGTAACCCACCACCAAAGCTACCTAAAACAAAGGAGAGAATCATTTTGAAACATAAAATAGAGGCAAAAACTGCTATCAATGTACTTTTTATTTATTTATTTATTTTTTATTTTTTAAATGTACAAGATATTTAGAAAGTTTAGAATACTTCTTTTTTTTTGCTTATGGGCACTGACTGACTGAAGGTCCATGACTTGAGACTTCTGCAGGTCTGGCACAACTATGCTTATTTTTGACAGGAACATAAAGAAAAAAAGTGTTTGAAATGCTCTTTTCTAAATAAAACATGGCACAAAACAGCGGACCATTTACTTAAACAACAATGGTTGTAGTGTCTATTGTAATATAACTATGTGCACTGATTTGCATGCAACTAGCTAGAAGATAGAAAACTTACATTTGTTGTACTTCCATACAAATATGGTCATAGACTGTTAATGGTGTAATATAGTTTATACAAATGAATATGTATGAAGAGCTTTATATATATCCCCCTATATTTACTCCTCCCAACCTGCAGGCTCTAATTCTGTTTCTGCCTATTTAAAGTAAAATACTGTGGACTAAATTCTGCTCTATTCTTAAGTTTTTTTTGTACAGAGGAAGAAAGATAACTGTGACCACATTCAGTTTAGTTTACTGTTGTTGCGAGGATCTGACCACTCCTTGGGGGCGATTTATCATTTGTCTGTCCGACATGACCTGCTCAGCAGATCAGGTCTGACAGACATCGCTGAATGCCGTCAGCATATGCTGTCGGCATTTAACATTGCACAAGCAGTCCTGGTGAACTGCTTGTGCAATGCCGCCCCCTGCAGATTCACGGCCAATTGGGCGCTAGCAGGGAGTGTCAATCAGCCCAATCATATACGATCAGGCGGATTGATGTCAGCAGCCTCAGAGGCAGTGGACCAGTTAAGGAGCATCGGTCTTAAGACCGCTGTTTTTTAACTGCTGTTTCCGGCGAACCTGAAGGCTTACGGGAAACATCGGGATCAAGGGCCATTTGGCCCTTGATAATTCGGGCCCCTATGTCTTCAAATCTGTGAAATTTTATGTTTCTGCTCTTCCATGTTTGCTTTAGTGCATTATAGATATGTTCACCTTGGTATTTTGACATTCTACTTTTTCTTTATGGGATTAGTATTCAATTTAACATAAGATATATTTTTTTTTTGTAGCCAATGCATTGGTGGTTTTTGAAGTTGTTAACTTTCAGGCCAAATTTGTGTTGATTTATTAAAGCTAGATGAATATCATATATTGAATCTTAACTAAGTGTTAATCTTATTTCTATTAGTTTGTATAAAGATAAGGAAGTTTTGAGAACAGTTTCATAAGTTAGAACAGTTAGTAACAGTTATTAATCTGGGAGCATTACTCAATAATTCTGTCCTTTTACAATGAACAACAGAGGCTTTTCTTTATAGTCTTGTTATAGTTTACAAGTATTATTTAGCACCTGGGGTGTTGTTATGGCCTATAAGTTTAGGATCAAGGGCTCATCTTTTCAGAGCATTGACTATATACTGAAATCTTTTAACAATTGTGAAGATTTGTGCAAAGTGACTGTATGGTCTTCCTTATATGCATCTTATATGCATTAGAATGAATATTTAATATATGATAGCTCCTCATGCTCTACAAATAGATGATATTTTGGCTATAGCACATAAAATCATAGAGTATATATAGAAAGTGAAATATTTTTGTAAAGTTCCTTCCTACTCTAAGTGCCATAAGGCACAATGAAATATCTTATTTCCCTAGGAGGATTTAAAAACAAACTTATTAGCTTTTAGTTTGATATTTTCTTTCTGAATTACTAACTTTGAGGCTTAATTGGTATTATGATTTTTCGGTTATATGCTCTTGTTTCTCACCTGTAGTTGGAGAGACATCTGTCAAAGTAAGTTCATATTTAAAGTAAGCACTGGATTTTGCAAATCCTTTTTCATTATGTATCTGTACAAGAAAGTTGCCTCCAGAATGGTCAGAAGTATTACACTCTAATTGGCTATCTGAGAGAGTTGCCACGTTACATATTGCATCGTCTATAGTCACTGTGATCTGCGCTGTATTTAATCCAAAATGCAATCCAGTGACTGTAATTAATGTTCCTGAGGGTCCTATACAAGAAACAAAGAACACAAAAAGATAAAGAAAGAATTAATCATAATTAATTTGCATTTTATTAATGTTCTTTTAAGGAAGAAAGAAAAGCATCTGTTTATCATCTTAACAGAAAGAATCAGTAGTCCAGTAAAACAATGATTAAAAATGACTAATGCTAGAAAGGAATTGATAAAATTAAAATATTTCAAGGTGAACCAGCCTGAAGATCCTAAGCAAACAATATGGAGTCCGGCCATGATCCTTATCCTATTCACTGCAGCTTTGTCTTTTAGATGATCTCCTTCTATGCTTATAAGCTAAAGTTTGCTATGAATGTTCAGACCGTGCATATTATTAGAAAACTGCTGCTTACCAAAGGAAGCAAATAAAAATATTTTCAATTAGGCAGAAATTAATATTGATCAGTCACAAGACTAAATATTGTTCTAGAATACTTTTAAGGAATTGGCAGTGCTCCTTAGGTTAGGAGAACAAACTAAACACCTGTAATATTCTCCATCTTTATGGCTGAGAAACAATTATGCTTTTAAAATATATCTTGTAAAGTCATAAAGGGGCATGAAACCAGTTTTTTCCTTTGGGATTGAGACTGAGCATATTTTATTTTTTTTGTTTCCGAATTGCTTCTGTTATCAAAGTTCCTTTGCTTGCATGGTATTCTTTGTTGAAGAGCATACCTAGGTAGGTAGTGTACATGTCTGGAATATTACATGGCAACACTGCTGACATAGTGCTCTTAAAAATGTATAGCATTGATAAAAGTATTCTTGCAAAACTGCTGCCATATAGTGCTTCAGTCACATGCACACTCCTGAGTCTCCCTACCTGCTTTTTTTAAACAAAGAATACCAAAAGAACAAAGTAAATTTGATAATAGAAGTGAATTGGAAACTTTTTTAATTGTACAAACTATCTGCTAGATTACGAGTCTTGCGTTAGGGTTAAAAAGCAGCGTTGAGAGGTCCCAACGCTGCTTTTTAACGCCCGCTGGTATCACGAGTCTGGCAGGTACAGGTGTACCGCTCACTTTTTTTTCGCGACTCTAAAACACCGCAAATCCACTTACGTCAATTGCGTATCCTATATTTTCCATAGGATTTTCCTAACACCGGTATTACGAGTCTTCATAAAAGTGAGCAGTACACCCTCTCCTGGTCAAGACTTCTACCGCATTTAAAAGTCAGTAGTTAAGAGTTTTATGGGCTAACGCCATAGCATAAAACTCTTAACTAAAGTGCTAAAAAGTACACTAATACCCATAAACTACCTATTAACCCCTAAACCGAGGCCCCCCACATCGCAAACACTAAAATAAAATTTTTAACCCCTAATCTGCCGAACCGGACATCGCTGCCACTTTAATAAATATATTAACCCCATAAACTGCCGCACTCCTGCCTCGCAAACACTAGTTAAATTTTATTAACCCCTAATCTGCCGTCCCTAACATCGCCGACACCTACCTACATGTATTAACCCCTAATCTGCCACCCCCAACGTCGCTGCCACTATATTAAATGTATTAACCCCTAAATCTAAGTCTAACCTAAACCCTAACCCCCCTAACTTAAATATTATTTAAATAAATCTAAATAAATTTACTATAATTAACTAAATTATTCCTATTTAAAACTAAATACTTACCTATAAAAAAAACCCTAAGCTAGCTACAATATAACTAATAGTTACTTTGTATCTATCTTAGGATTTATTTTTATTTTACAGGCAACTTTGTATTTATTTTAACTAGGTACAATAGTTATTAAATATTTATTAACTATTTAATAGCTACCTAGCTAAAATAAATACAAATATACCTGTAAAATAAAACCTAACCTAAGTTACAATTACACCTAACACTACACTATAATTAATTAAATCCCTAAATTAACTACAATTAAATACAATTAAATAAAATAAACCAAAGTAATCAGCTCTTTTACCTGTAAAAAAAAAAAGTACAATAGCCCCCCAACATTAAAACCCAGCACCCACACACCCAACCCTACTCTAAAACACACCCAATCCCCCCTTAATAAACCTAACACTAACCCCTTGAAGAATTCTTAACTCTTTACATGTATTTCTTGAACTACTCTTTAGAAATTACCTCCATAAAGTACCCATTTAACTTGCTTCTCTCCAATTTCAAATTCTAGCCCTCTTCTCTAGTATTAAAGGGTTTTCCTAAAAAACAATACCCTGTAGACCTTTATTAAGCTTTTAAAATTGTTTTTATCCCTATTCACCTTTCTCTCCTCTTAAATATATTTAGACACTGCCGCCTTTGATCATCATTTGTGTTTACAGAATATAAACCATTTTACTTATCCATTTTGATTCAACTTGGGTCTTCTTGGAAATACAGTCTCCAAACCTGGACACAATATTCTAGCTGACAACAGTATAACAGATAAATATATATATATATATATATATATATATATATACACACATACATATTGATCATGGTCTTTTCAGTTAGAATATTGTTTTTGACAGACAAACATATTATATAAATAAATGGAAACCATATGTATATATATATATATATATATATATATACACATACATACACAGTATATATATATATATATATATATATATATACACTGTATATATATATATATATGTATAGATATCTAGATAGATATTTATATAAACAATTTAGAGTAACTAATGATTAGATATATTAAAATAATATGACATACCTGTATTAGGAACAACTGTTGTAACTACAGGGGTATCACTCTCTGCATATGAAAAGCTCATCACTGGGTAGGTGGTAGAATGCACTTTGACACGCACCATAGCAGTTTTAGCAGATGCAGCAGGAGGTGTAAAACACTGAATTTCCCCAGATGTAATTGACTTAATTTGGCACAATTTTCCATCAACTAGCACTGTAGTATTCAAAGGATCAAAACCATTTCCTTGGATCAGCAGGAGAGTACCACCTTGAATGCTTCCAGAGGTAGGTGAAAGGGACGCTTCTGCAGGACTATTAATGGTGACCGTGCCAGAAGCTAAACCTTTACTTAAAACAATGACTTTAACAACATAATCACCAACAGGGAGAGGATCAATACTACAGATGATGACAGTGTCATTGACACCTTCTACATTTATCTGAAAGTCGCCTACATAAACAAAGACGTCATCAACATTTGTTCCGAATCCCGAGCCATATATGTAAAACGTGTCAGAAGTGTTGTGGATAACAGTGGGGTAGACATTGTATATGAGAGGAGTAAGTGCATCAGTATAGGAGAAACGACAGGAACTTTTACACTGACTAGGAAATCCTTTTACATCAACATTTACCTTCACATTCTGTGAAATGCCAGGTAATGTGTCACATGAAATATCTGTGTAATTAATAGATACAATGGCACAATCAAAGCCACCTATAGTTACTCTGGTATTGCCAGCTATATCTGAAAACCCTGATCCATGTATGCTTAATCGTGTATTTCCTGTACTGGACCCATTACTAGGGGTAACAATGTCAATATGAGATAGAAGTGCAAAACGTCGATCTAATTCGTTTTCTAAAATGTTGATTGCATTTCCTAAGTTGTTTACTGTTACTGACACAATTTCTGCAGTCCCAACTGGCATTGAATTTTGAGGGTCCACATTACATATCACAGAATTCTCATCAGCATAGGAAACAGCACAAGGATATCTTCCAACTAAAATCTAAAAAACAAAAAAACAAAACAAAAAAAAACCATAAAATATTTGTATTATAATCAGCACTCAAATATAACTTTCATTATGAAATGTCTCCACAGACAGCTCGTTTTTATCATGTGAGGTTTAACTGGTATTCCCTTAATTTCCCGTTTCAATATAAGTCATAGTGAGCAAAAATAAATAAATATCATGATTCAAAGGACTGTGGATGCAGTTTCAGAGCCTTGGGGGCCGATTTATCATATGGCGGGCGGACATGATTCGCTGTCGGCATTGTAACATTGCACAAGCATTTTTGGTGAAATGCTTGTGCAATACCGCCACCTGCACATTTGCGGCCAATCGGACGCTAGCAGGGGTGTCAATCATCCTGATCGTATCTGATCGGGATGATTGCAGTCCGCCACCTCAGGCCGCTGCTTCGTAACTTAAGTTTCTGGCTGCTTAATAAATCTACTCGTGCAAGAAGGCCTGAAGCACTAGTTAAGTTGCTGGTTTGATTGGCTGTGTGAAAGCAGGGGGCGAACTGCACAAGCATTTGTTCATGTAATGATAAGTGTGGGCGGTAGAGGCCCACTCACCACGATACCAGGCAAACAAGTTCCCAGGACCGATATAAAGAACATCCATATTAATCAGGTGACTTTTTCCATAGACAGCCTGCACATACAGTGCTTCCCCTAGAGCAGTGAGTTCTGGGTAAATATATGCAAAATAGTTATTTGAACGTAATTTACATATGATTACCAAAAATCCTCTGCTCCAGTGTTTTTTTTGTGGATTTACATATTGGCAACACAGTAATCTTTTTATTATTGTTATCTACTTAATGTATTTATATATATATATATATATATATATATATATATACCTGATAATTGCAAACTGTGGTAAAGTTTGTGAAAAAAAAATACACTTAGGGGACGATTTACTAATGTCTGTGGATATGACACACTGTAGCGTATCATGTCCGCCAGACATCGCTGAATGCGGACAGCGTACGCTGTCGGCAATCAGCATTGCACAAGCAGTTCTAGTGAACTGCTTGTACAATGCTGCCCCATGCAGATTTGCGGCTAATCGGCCACTAGCAGGGGGTGTCAATCTGCCTGATCGTATAGGATCGGGCGGATTGATGTACACCGCTCAGAGGCGGCAGATACAGTTAAGGACCGCTGCTTCTTAACTGATGTTTCCGGCGAGCCTGAAGGCTTATGCGGAAACAGGGGAATCAAAGGCCATTCGGCCCTTGATAATTCGACCCCTTAGTATGAGATTTATCAGTGTTTGGATGTGAAAATATATATAAATGGACATGTGCAGCAGCAAATAATTAGTTTTGGATAAATCATTTATAACAAAAATTAGTTATTCAGAATATTCGTTTGTTGCACTATTCTGTATTAGATTAGTTTAAACTTAAACAAATACTGAATATTTGTTAACATTTACATTTTTTTTTCATTAAAACTAATGTAAATGTTACTTTGCTGCTGGTGACAAAGTGCCACCTGTTGGCTTATACTTACCTATAGGACACTGGAGAGTCACATCAATCAGAGTCCAGTGCCTGATTGATATATATATATATATATATATATATATATATATATATATATATATATATATATATATATATATATATATATATATATATATATACTGTATATATCTCAAGAGCTGCAAGTCACTACTGGTAGGTAACTGAAGATTGGTGAATGCACACATATGCCTCTTGTCATTTGCTCATCAAATATGTTCAGCTAGCTCCCAGTAGTGTATTGCTGCCCTGGAGTTGACTTAAAATATAGGCTTAAATGCTTTGCATAAAGTTATATGCAGGCAATAGTGCAATAACAAAATAATCTAACACTCTAGTGCATTTTTTGCACTATTTATGTCCATTAAAGTGATGTGCTTTAATCAGTTGATTTAATACAAAATTATACTTTCTGTTTTGTGTATTTAAATTGGTCACATGGCTTTTTTTTAATTTTGCCATACCTGATTAGCACATGTAACATTACTGAATCCTGTTCCATTGATAATTATTGAGTCATATATTGTTCCAGACTGTGGGTAAATGCTTATTATGGAAGGGGTGAAGCAACTTGTAAACTCAAACAAAATAGAATTGTTGATCTGGACAACATTAGAGATTTCAGCACATGTTGGTTCTTCTGCTATGCAGTCAGCCAGAGATCTTTTTGCTCGCGGTGCATCCAAATCTGTCAAAAGAAGTTAAATATTGTTTAATCACACGTACGTGTTTATGATTTTAGTGCTATATTTATATACACTATTCGTTTTCTCATTATATTAATAGTATTCATTAGCAAGGATATTTTATTTACTATTTTGACATCACGCCCTCCCCAATTTACCTGGAATATATTCTGCCTCTTTTCCACCAACTGCCATGTAGAGTGGAAGTTTCTGATCTTGAGCTGGTAATACTTTGACTGCACCTTGTAAAAATATAGTATCCGCATCATCAACGTATCCACTGCTGTAGTAATAGATTCCAGGAATTGTGAACTGATATGAAAAGATACCTAAACACAAAAATAAAGATATTAAAGCCCCCCCAAAAAATATTACTTCTAATAAATAATCTAATAATTTCTAGGATTACTAAATAAATATATATATGCTAGAAAACATGGCACCCTGTATTGTTTTCTAGATTCTTTTATAAAATATACATTTGAATTTTGTTTGATTCACTGAATTTCAAATTTACTTTTTTTATGGTATGTGACATTCAAAGTTAAAATATTTACAGGATTTAGCATGTTTTTAAGAAAATGTATGTCATTAAATGCTTATATCATCTATTTATTATAATAATTTTCTCCTATGTGTTTCTCATGTTGAAATAAGGAAACTATTGCTATTACATAGCTGTGGAACTTGACTACTATGTATCTCACAGCAGCTGGATCATGTTTGGAATTTATATTACAAAAATAAAGGAGCTGAAATATTGCAATGTTCATTTTAACTAAATAAAGCAAAAATACAAGATATGAGTCGTTAGTCTGTGCTTGTTAAAGTAAATATCAGTAACACAACCCCACAAAAAATTATTATCATCTTGATGACGTACCAGACTGTAGTTTAGTTGGCCCACTAAAAAAACCTTTGCCATCATATGTTACATTTCCTGGACTTGACACAGAATACACCCTGTATCCAATGCCCGTGATAAATGGCTGAGCTTGCCATTGCCATATGACAGTATCCCCAGACGTTATCTCTAGGATTGATGGAGTCCAAACATATCCTAGTCCGTATACTGAAACAAAATGTAAAAGTAAAGTTAAAAGGACCTATAACGAAATGCTTAAATTCATGACAGTTATTTGTAAGCAAATTTATTATTCATCATTTTCTATAACAGTGCAAATAAATTCACAAGTTAAAAATGATAACAAAGCTGTGATTATTATTATTTAAAGGAACATGAAACCCAAAACATTTATTTTGTGATTCAGATACAGCATACAATTTTAAACAACCTTCCAATTTACTTTTATTATCTAATTTGCATTGTTCAAATGGTATCATTTGTAAAAGCATGCCTTGGTAGGCTCAGGAGCTGGGAGCTAGCTACAGATTGGTCATTGTCATTGGCTTAACAATTGTGTTCATCTAGCTCCCAGTAGTAAATTGCCACTCCTTCAATAAGGGATACCAAGAGAATGAAACTAAATTGATAATAGAAGTACATTTCAAAATAGATTAAAATAAAAAATGTATTGCAGCTGCATTAGCACTGGTATTACACTTTGAAAGTAAAAACTTAGGGCTAGATTACAAGTGGAGTTAAAGAATAAAGCAAATTTGATGATAAAAGTAAATTGGAAAGTTGTTTACAGTTACATACAATATCTGAATCATGAAAGTTTAATTTTGATTAGACTGAGCCTTTAAAGGGACAGTCAAGTCCAAAAAAAACTTTCAGGATTTAAATAGGGAATGTAATTTTAAACAACTTTCCAATTTACTTTTATCACCAATTTTACTTTGTTCTCTTGCTATTCTTAGTTGAAAGCTAATTCTAGGAGGTTCATATGCTAATTTCTTAGACATTGAAGACTGCCTCTAATCTGAAAGCATTTTGACCACTAGAGGGAATTAGTTCATGTGTTTCATATAGATAAAATTGAGCTCATGCACGTGAAGTTACCCTGGAGTGAGCACTGATTGGCTAAAAAGCAAGTCTGTCAAAAGAACTGAAATAAGGGGGCAGCTTGCAGAGGCTTAGATAACTGTGTTGGTTATGCAAAACTGGGGAATGGGTAATAAAGGGATTATCTATCTTTTTATTTAAACAACAACAATTCTGGTGTTGACTGTCCCTTTAATATTAGCCTGGTAACAACATGGATTAGGGACAATATAACTAAAAGCTCTTCCGGCTAGATTTAGAGTTTTGTCGGTTACGACCCGCGTAGCTAACGCCGGCCTTTTTCTGGCCGCACCTTTAAAATAACTCTGGTATTGAGAGTCCATATAATGTCAGCGTTAGGCTCCAAAAAAGGAGCGTAGAGCATTTTTAACGCAACTGCAACTCTCGATGCCAGAGTTGCTTACGGACGCGGCCAGCCTCAAAAACGTGCTCGTGCACGATTCCCCCATAGAAAACAATGGGGCTGTTTGAGCTGAAAAAAAAACCTAACACCTGCGAAAAAGCCGCGTTCAGCTCCTAACGCAGCCCCATTG
Organism: Bombina bombina; assembly: GCF_027579735.1. NCBI lineage: Eukaryota > Metazoa > Chordata > Amphibia > Anura > Bombinatoridae > Bombina > Bombina bombina. The sequence goes on along the minus strand of NC_069503.1, from coordinate 1,029,201,711 downwards.
TTTGCTATGGGGAAACACTTCCTACGTCTGCACCTAACACCCTAACATGTACCCCGAGTCTAAACACCCCTAACCTTACACTTATTAACCCCTAATCTGCCGCCCCCGCTATCGCTGACCCCTGCATATTATTTTTAACCCCTAATCTGCCGCTCCGTAAACCGCCGCTACTTACATTATCCTTATGTACCCCTAATCTGCTGCCCCTAACACCGCCGACCCCTATATTATATTTATTAACCCCTAATCTGCCCCCACAACGTCGCCTCCACCTGCCTACATTTATTAACCCTTAATCTGCCGAGCGGACCGCACCGCTACTATAATAAAGTTATTAACCCCTAATCCGCCTCACTAACCCTATAATAAATAGTATTAACCCCTAATCTGCCCTCCCTAAAATCGCCGACACCTAACTTCAATTATTAACCCCTAATCTGCCGACCGGAGCTCACCGCTATTCTAATAAATGTATTAACCCCTAAAGCTAAGTCTAACCCTAACACCCCCCTAAGTTAAATATAATTTTAATCTAACGAAATTAATTAACTCTTATTAAATAAATTATTCCTATTTAAAGCTAAATACTTACCTGTAAAATAAATCCTAATATAGCTACAATATAAATTATAATTACATTGTAGCTATTTTAGGATTAATATTTATTTTACAGGCAACTTTGTAATTATTTTAACCAGGTACAATAGCTATTAAATAGTTAAGAACTATTTAATAATTACCTAGTTAAAATAATTACAAAATTACCTGTAAAATAAATCCTAACCTAAGTTACAATTAAACCTAACACTATACTATCATTAAATTAATTAAATAAAATACCTACAATTACCTACAATTAAACCTAACACTACACTTTCAATAAATTAATTAAATACAATATGTACAAATAACTACAATGAAATAAACTAACTAAAGTACAAAAAATAAAAAAGAACTGTTACAAAAAATAAAAAAATATTTACAAACATAAGAAAAATATTACAACAATTTTAAACTAATTACACCTACTCTAAGCCCCCTAATAAAATAACAAAGACCCCCAAAATAAAAAATGCCCTACCCTATTCTAAATTACTAAAGTTCAAAGCTCTTTTACCTTACCAGCCCTGAACAGGGCCCTTTGCGGGGCATGCCCCAAGAAGTTCAGCTCTTTTGACTGTAAAAAAAAACCATACAATACCCCCCCCCCCAACATTACAACCCACCACCCACATACCCCTAATCTAACCCAAACCCCCCTTAAATAAACCTAACACTAAGCCCCTGAAGATCATCCTACCTTGTCTTCACCTCACCAGGTATCACCGATCAGTCCTGGCTCCAAAATCTTCATCCAACCCAAGCGGTGGCTGGCGATCCATCATCCGGTGGCTGAAGAGGTCCAGAAGAGGCTCCAAAGTCTTCATCCTGTCCGGGAAGAAGAGTAGATCCGGACCGGCAACCATCATCTTCCAAGCGGCATCTTCTATCTTCATCCGATGAGGACCGGCTCCATCCTGAAGACCTCCACCGCGGACCCATCTTCATCCGGCGACGTCCAACTGAAGAATGACGGTTCCTTTAAGGGACGTCATCCAAGATGGCGTCCCTCGAATTCCGATTGGCTGATAGGATTCTATCAGCCAATCAGAATTAAGGTCTTGGATGACGTCCCTTAAAGGAACCGTCATTCTTCAGTTGGACGTCGCTGGATGAAGATGGGTCCGCGGTGGAGGTCTTCAGGATGGAGCCGTTCCTCATCGGATGAAGATAGAAGATGCCGCTTGGAAGATGATGGTTGCCGGTCTGGATCTACTCTTCTTCCCGGATAGGATGAAGACTTTGGAGCCTCTTCTGGACCTCTTCAGCCACCGGATGATGGATCGCCAGCCCCCGCTTGGGTTGGATGAAGATTTTGGAGCCAGGACGGATCGGTGATACCTGGTGAGGTGAAGACAAGGTAGGATGATCTTCAGGGGCTTAGTGTTAGGTTTATTTAAGGGGGGTTTGGGTTAGATTAGGGGTATGTGGGTGGTGGGTTGTAATGTTGGGAGGGGTATTGTATGTGGGTTTTTTTACAGGCAAAAGAGCTGAACTTCTTGGGGCATGCCCCGCAAAGGGCCCTGTTCAGGGCTGGTAAGGTAAAAGAGCTTTGAACTTTAGTAATTTAGAATAGGGTAGGGCATTTTTTTATTTTGGGGGGCTTTGTTATTTTATTAGGGGGCTTAGAGTAGGTGTAATTAGTTGTAAAATTGTTGTAATATTTTTCTTATGTTTGTAAATATTTTTTTATTTTTTGTAACTTAGTTCTTTTTTATTTTTTGTACTTTAGTTAGTTTATTTCATTGTAGTTATTTGTACATATTGTATTTAATTAATGTATTGATAGTGTAGTGTTAGGTTTAATTGTAGGTAATTGTAGGTATTTTATTTAATTAATTTAATGATAGTATAGTGTTAGGTTTAATTGTAACTTAGGTTAGGATTTATTTTACAGGTAATTTTGTAATTATTTTAACTAGGTAACTATTAAATAGTTCTTAACTATTTAATAGCTATTGTACATGGTTAAAATAATTACAAAGTTGCCTGTAAAATAAATATTAATCCTAAAATAGCTACAATGTAATTATAATTTATATTGTAGCTATATTAGGATTTATTTTACAGGTAAGTATTTATCTTTAAATAGGAATAATTTATTTAATAAGAGTTAATTAATTTCGTTAGATTAAAATTATATTTAATTTAGGGGGGTGTTAGTGTTAGGGTTAGACTTAGCTTTAGGGGTTAATACATTTATTAGAATAGCGGTGAGCTCCGGTCAGCAGATTAGGGGTTAATAATTGAAGTTAGGTGTCGGCGATATTAGGGAGGGCAGATTAGGGGTTAATACTATTTATTATAGGGTTAGTGAGGCGGATTAGGGGTTAATAACTTTATTATAGTAGCGGTGCGGTCCGCTCGGCAGATTAGGGGTTAATAAGTGTAGGCAGGTGGAGGCGACGTTGAGGGGGGCAGATTAGGGGTTAATAAATATAATATAGGGGTCGGCGGTGTTAGGGGCAGCAGATTAGGGGTACATAAGGATAATGTAAGTAGCGGCGCTTAGCGGTCGGCAGATTAGGGGTTAATTATTGTAGGAGGTTGGCGGCGACGTTGTGGGGGGCAGATTAGGGGTTAATAAATATAATACAGGGATCGGTGGTGTTAGGGGCAGCAGATTAGGGGTACATAAGTATAACGTAGGTGGCGGTCGGCAGATTAGGGGTTAAAAAAGTTTAATCGAGTGGCGGCGATGTGGGGGGACCTCGGTTTAGGGGTACATAGGTAGTTTATGGGTGTTAGTGTACTTTAGAGTACAGTAGTTAAGAGCTTTATGAACCGGCGTTAGCCCAAAAAGCTCTTAACTCCTGACTTTTTTCTGCGGCTGGAGTTTTGTCGTTAGATTTCTAACGCTCACTTCAGACACGACTCTAAATACCGGAGTTAGAAAGATCCCATTGAAAAGATAGGATACGCAATTTACGTAAGGGGATCTGCGGTATGGAAAAGTCGCGGCTGAAAAGTGAGCGTTAGACCCTTTTTTGACTGACTCCAAATACCGGAGGTAGCCTAAAACCAGCGTTAGGAGCCTCTAACGCTGGTTTTCACGGCTACCGCCAAACTCCAAATCTAGGCCTTAGCTTGTTAACATCACTTGTTTAACATGACTGTTTAATTACACAGGGATCTATAACCACATGTATCTATTAATGCAATTTGTTGCATGTAAATTTGATATTAGATATTTTATTTAGAGCACTGCTATTTGTTATTTATTTTCTGTTGCTAAAAAAATTCTCTCTCTCTCTCTGTAGTTAGTTTTGCCATTGCTATTTTTACACCTTTACAGCATTACAGCACTGACAGCATACATCCAAAGTGAGACAGAATGACATAGTGCACTTTATGTGAAATCTCTTTGAAAGGATGCATTACTAGCAATACATCACTAATTGAAGTTGTGTGAGAGACTTTTAAGATATTTTTGCACTGGGATTGAAGTGACATTTGTGTGGTAGCAGAAATTCATTTACAAAGGTATGGATTCAGCTTTGGAGCTCTCGCTCTGCAGGCTCGCTCATGTGGAGTCTGAGTTAAATTACAATGGACTTAAGGCTGTGACACACTGCGTTGCATCGCTTCTGAATATCAAATATTTCAACTCTGAGCACTCAGCTACACAACCTGACGCGGATGAGTGTGCAGAGATAAAAAGGCAAGACACACTGAGAGCGCACATCCGCATCATGCTGGGTGCCACACCGCTCTCAGTGTGTCACAGCCTTACATTCATACAAGGTGATTGAAAGGACTGCTCTCCAATGACTGTATGTGTAATAACAGTGAGAAGGACTGCACAAGCATTTGATTACGTAATAAATGTGTGCAGCAGATGCTGCACGTCCGCAGTTCACTCACCACGAGAGCTGCTAGACAGGTTCCCTAGCTGGGAACCTTGACAGCCTGCTTCACAGTAAATGGAGCCCACAGTGTTTTGGGAGATTTAACTTTCATTTTTTATTTTATGTTAATTTACAGTGTAAATATATATATTGCCAATAGATTTATATTTTATTACAGAAATTAGTTTTTACATTGACAGCATGTACAAAATAAAATAAATACAAAACGTGAAGTAAAACAGTGAAACTAGTAGTGATAAAAGTACCAATACTTAAAATAATACTACAATAAAAATACTGTGGACAAATCAAAGGATATCCATAGATCTTATGTAAGTAGTCCTTAAACTGTGGGAGGGACATCACTCTTATGTGTTAGAAATATATGTGCTGAGCATATGTTCCCGTGGTCTAGAGACGCATCTTTAAAACACCCTGGTCATACTTAGAGCTGGGTGCACTGCTCAGTAGAACGTAATATTCCAAGCAAATGTTTTATGGGGCGCTAAATAACAAAGAGTGGAGTCCCTCCCACAGTTTAAGGATCTATTTATCATAGATCTACAGATATCCTTCTTCTTTGTGCACAATTTTTTTTTTTAGTATTACATTGACGACATGTATTTTTAGAAATTTTAATATAGTAATATTATATTATTTACATCAATTTTGAGAGGTGGCTGGAACATAACTGATTAAATCACCATTGATTTATATAAGTAAAGTAAAGTTCATATTACACAGATTCTGTTGCAAAAGTGATTACTATATATACACTACACAGACACTTACACACACACACACACACACACATATATATATATATATATATTGTAAAAGTAAGGGAATTTACCTGGATGTATTCCATCATTTGTGACACGATATACTTTTCCAGGTCTTTGAATGACACATTTTAATTTGGTTTCTGAGCTTGAAGTAACATTACATGGAATAGAACCTGGGGAAAATTCCAATAAATAAATAAATACATACACACAAATAAAGAGTAAACAAAGCAAGATAAAGGGAGTAGAAGAGAATTTGATTAAAATAGCCGTATCTGAGGTTATAAATCAGGGTACAGAAGAGATCATAACAATGCCAATGAATCATCAAGAATATAGAATATTAGAATATATAAAATATTTAACAATCCAGACTTTCTTGTATGTAATTATACTTATGACCATTGTTATTAGTACACCCCTCTATATAATAATTTTAAAAACCCCAAATTATAATGTGCAGAATGTACATACCAAACTGGACTTGATTTTCTTCTGGAATTGTGCTGAATCCAGACCCTGTTAATGTCACTTGAGTGCCACCATAAAGAGATCCATGCTGTGGTAATATGCTGTTCACTTGTAAAATATACCTTAATGATGCTATGTCTTCCGTACTAAAAAAAGAAAATTGAACAAAATGTTATATTATGATTTCATATAAACATGTTATGGTCTTTTTCTTATTTTATTAATATTGGGCTGAATTCTAGTCTTTTAGAAGTTTTTTGATGTGGCTTTGCAAGTTTTTTTTTATTCAAGGGCCTTTTTATCCTACCAAAAACTCAGTTTTGTAATGGTTTTCTACTGGATTCTGATAATGTTACGCCCTTTTAACTGATTAGATACTTTATATAGAGAACCCTTGTTAGTGGTACTTTAATCCATAAAAAAACACTTTACACATCACAAATGATCTGAAATGAAGTTCATCATTTCCGCCATGCTTATAGGTTGTCTTGTGCACCTTCAGGAGGCATGGTGACCTGTTTGCTTTTGCATTAACTAACATGATCACTGTTGTGCATTCTTGCCAGCTGAGCGTTGTTCCATTAGACACTTAATCTACCATATAAAAGAATGCATTGTGTTTTCTTATGGTGCTAATGGTAAATTTACCTGTCTGCTATATCTTCTTGGCCCAGCATTCTGTACATGGTTAGCCCTGTCTGCCTATTGTACCTACTTAGCCATGCCTGCCTAGTCTTTCCTGAATATATTACTTATGGGCCATACGTGCCTATCATACCTGCTTATTGTTTTTGCCTGCCATAACTGGTCTGTCGTATCATTCTGATCTGTTAAATGCTAATATCATCTGTTAAATTGTTAACTGTCATCTCCTTTATTTATATATACAGTTTTATGATAAATCTTTAACTGACCCATGGTCTTTTACATAATCTACTTTTCATAGACATCTCTATTGCATGTAGATTTTTTTTTTTTTTAACAGTGATGCCTATATTTGGAGCAGCTGTTTTAAGGCACCCAATAGGGCAGCATCCTGTTGCACATTAGGGATCTGGTGGAGAACCTGTGGAACTACAAAGTGTTTAGCTTGTTCACTGACACTGACATATGGACATGGCAAGTGGCATAATTAGAGATGCTATTGCGGCACGGTAGCATTTTTAACTCACTATTTTTTTAATAATATTGTGATAAGATAGTCCATTAATGTAGCTCCAGGTTTTTATATTTAATATTATAAAGTACAAATAAATGCTGCATGAACAACAAAAGATATAAAGAAGAATACAGTTATAGCAAGGCAGAATTACACACAATTGCTCACATCACAATGTTAGGCTCTACCAGTCAAGAGCAATGATATATACTTAGCTATCAATTATATGGGAAAGTAATACATTATCCTATTGGATGAGCTACAGTAAATTACAAACTCAGGAGCACTGGATATGAAGTCTGTGATTGGCTACCCGGACATATCTTCGTATAAACATGTTAAACTTAGAAAATCTTAGCTTCACAAAAGTCTGCTTCAAACGCAAACTCATCATTGATATCATATTCATCTATGACTTGTCTTTATATACTGCACTGGAATGTTCCATGGTAGCAAACAGTATATCATTTATTCATTGTTTGCTTCACGTTTCCACAATGATTTAAAGTATATTTTCAAAACAGTAGATAAAGAAAAATAAGATAAATAGGTTTCACAATTATAATTCTATTATAAAACCATTGTTTTGTTAGCAAAATTTGCATGTTAGCAGTCAAGCAATCATGTGTAGCATGTTGCAGGGTTGAAGTCTGAATTAAGCAGAATCCACTCCAGCCTCTGAAGTTAATCAAAATCAGGCTAAATAATCAAATGATCAAATAAATTAAAAAACATTTTCACTATGCATAATTAACACATTTATGGTGAATTTAATTCTATGTTGAATGTCTCTTTAAAGGGAAACTGTAGACAGAAAACAAAGTACAATGTTTAAATGTATATGTATTAAAGTTTGTTGCTGCTAAAGTTGTTAAACCTTAACTTCCCTGTTTTGTCATTTCCTGTTATGAACTGTAAAATACTATAGTATTGTTACTTCCTCACACAGCTCACTATTTTCCTACGGTCCCTAACCATCTGTAGTACATGTATAGAGCCTCCTACTTAGCTGCCAGGCACTACGTGATGTAATAGTACTAGTTGTGTTGACTGCACAAAGCAAGAAGGAAACAGTTTTCTGTTTAAATTAGCAGAAATAAAGAGTAGTGACACAAAAAACAAAACAGAAGCTGTCTCCTTGCCCTGATAGATATGCTCTGTAGTTGATTACAATTCCTGAACAACCTGTGTTACTTGGCAATAAGCTAATCTCTGCAGCTGAAACTTACATTACTTACACATACAGTTGCCACCTGACCTCAGCCATGTTTTCCTGGACATTTATGAGTTACACATGCTGCAGGGTGTGCAGGGAGGAACATGTGTTTCTGGTAGGGATGGGCGAATGTTTTTACATTCAAAAAATGAAACAATTTTTAACACATTTGTTGTTTCGAATTTCGAATGTTTGTACAACATTCTAACATTTGTTTAATGTAATATTATTTCTAATGCTTTCTTTAAAGGTAATATTCTATTCAAATTTTCTAATAATTTTATTCAAATTATGCAATATTCAAATTTGAAAAATTCTAATTGATATATTTGTAATGGTATTTCTAATGCTTTTTTTAAATGTAATATGTAAATTATGCAATATTTGAAATAGAAACATTCAAATTGATATATTTGTATCTATTATATATCAATTTACTAAATTCCCTACCACATGAACTATTGGACTTTTGAATAGTATTTGTTAAATCTAATGTTACATTCAAAATTTCGAATGTGGACATTCGATCTAATTATGAACATTCAAATTTGAAAGTGACATTAGAAAACTGTAAATAGTATTCGATTATATAATTTTTAAGAATATATGTTCTTATTAACATTCGATTATGTAAACAGAATTTCTACAATAACATTCGTTCTAACATTCAAATTCGCCCATCCCTAGTTTCTGGACGGCTCTATTCCTATTCCTCACTGTACACCCTGCTGCATGTGTAACTCATAAGTGTCCAGGAAAACATGGCTGAGGTGGCAATCCTACTTACACACAGTTTCATCAAAAGTTGGTTTAGCTGCCTAAACTAAGTTCCTTTATAAGTTTCTTCATTTTTGCTAAAGTAAGCCTTTTTTTGGGGTACACAACATACTGTGCGCAGCTAGTATTGCCACAGACAATAGTGCCTGAAAGTTGAGTATTTGGCTCTATACATATATGTACTACAGCTAGTACTGCCACAGACAGTAATGCCTGCAAGCTGAGTATTTGGCTCTATACATACATGTACTACAGCTAGTACTGCCACAGACAGTAATGCCTGCAAGCTGAGTATTTGGCTCTATACATACATGTACTACAGCTAGTACTGCCACAGACAGTAGTGCCTGCAAGTTGAGTATTTGGCTCTATACATACATGTACTACAGCTAGTACTGCCACAGACAGTAGTGCCTGAAAGCTGAGTATTTGGCTCTATACATACATGTACTACAGCTAGTACTGCCACAGACAGTAATGCCTGCAAGCTGAGTATTTGGCTCTATACATACATGTACTACAGCTAGTACTGCCACAGACAGTAGTGCCTGCAAGCTGAGTATTTGGCTCTATACATACATGTACTACAGCTAGTACTGCCACAGACAGTAGTGCCTGAAAGCTGAGTATTTGGCTCTATACATACATGTACTACAGCTAGTACTGCCACAGACAGTAATGCCTGCAAGCTGAGTATTTGGCTCTATATCTATACATACATGTACTACAGCTAGTACTGCCACAGACAGTAGTGCCTGCAAGCTGAGTATTTGGCTCTATATCTATACATACATGTACTACAGCTAGTACTGCCACAGACAGCAATGCCTGCAAGCTGAGTATTTGGCTCTATATCTATACATACATGTACTACAGCTAGTACTGCCACAGACAGTAATGCCTGCAAGCTGAGTATTTGGCTCTATATCTATACATACATGTACTACAGCTAGTACTGCCACAGACAGTAGTGCCTGAAAGCTGAGTATTTGGCTCTATACATACATGTACTACAGCTAGTACTGCCACAGACAGCAATGCCTGCAAGCTGAGTATTTGGCTCTATACATACATGTACTACAGCTAGTACTGCCACAGACAGTAATGCCTGCAAGCTGAGTATTTGGCTCTATATCTATACATACATGTACTACAGCTAGTACTGCCACAGACAGTAGTGCCTGCAAGCTGAGTATTTGGCTCTATACATATATGTACTACAGCTGGTCTGGGAGCTTAGAAAAATAGTGCACTATCTGGAGAAGAAGCAATACTATAGTATTATAGAGTTCATAACAGCAAATGACATCACACATGTCATTCACTATCAGTTTCAACAAATGTAATACATATATATTGGAGAAATACTATTTGTTATATTTTTTATGTTTAAATATTGTACTTTGTTTTCTGACTACAGTGTCCCTTTAACTCAGATAAAATGTGACATGACACTTTAACCTACCTATGCCATTGTACTGTACAGAAAGTAAAATGTTATTGGCTTTATCATTATATTTTTACCTGAAAGATGCAAAACCCAAATTGTCCACTTGAACTACAACCTCATACACGCCAGGGGTATGTGGAGGCAGAATGCATGTGATATTGGTTGGGTTCCACTCCACTATCTCGCAGCGACTTTTTCCAATAAAAACTTTATTTTGTATGGACTGGCTACTAAAGTTAAATCCAGAAATAACTAAACTTATATTACCTGTAAAGAAAAGAAAAACTAAAACTTAACAGAATTGAAACATATCTACATATCACGTCTTCTCCGATAGCTGCAGGGAGAGTGTTCATAGGAAAAATTAAGTTCAATCCTATGAACACTCATCCTACAATTATAGGACTAGATTTAGATTACATTTGATTGGTAACCTTTACCAATGCTCTGTTCACATTTCCAACTCCATAGACTTTAACCCCTTCACCCAAAAAGACGAATATATACGTCTTGCAGTACTTTGCCTATCATACTGCAAAATGTATATACAGTATATGTCTTTGCTTCAGGAAGCTCCAGTACTCTCAGCTGTTAAATTACTCCATATAGGCATCTGCCGCATATGGAGCCGGAGCGCGATCGGTGAGAGCAGATGCCTGATCGTTACAAACGGTGACGCTTGTGTGCCACTGTCATTACAGACGATCGTTACAGCAATGATCGTTGCTGGTGCTGGCGGGAGGCGGGTGGGAGGCCCCAGCAGGGTAGGCGGGAGGGAGGATCCTACGCTACGGCAAAAATTAAATAAAGGGACAGGGAGGGATGGGGCAGTTATGCTACAGAAAAGGGGATCGGGGTGTGGGTGGCCCTAACTAAAGATTGCGGGGGGAGGTGGGTGGGACACTATGCTACAGAAAGAAAGATCAAATAATAAAAAAATTATATATATATTTTTTTTTTAAAAGAGCAGTTTATAGGTACTGGCAGACAGCTGCCAGTACCTAAGATGGAGCCTAACAGTTAAAGGGGGAGGTTTAGAGGGCTGTTTGGGGGGATCAGGGAGGTTGGGGGGTAAGGGGGGATCCTACACTGCAGAAAATATAAAAATAAGAAAAAAACATATTGAAACAAATAAAAAGCTTATATTTTCATACTGGCAGACTGTCTGCTAGTACCTAAGATGGGGTTACCAGTGGGGGTGGGGGAGGGAAGAGAGCTGTTTGGGAGGGATCATGGGGTGGAAAGTGTCAGGTGGGAGGCTAATCTCTACACTAAAGCTAAAATTAACCTTTTTAGCTACCTAATTAACCCCTTCACTGTCTGGAATAATAGAAATGTTGTGTGCAGGTGCAATTAGCGGCCTTCTAATTACCAAAAAGCAATTTCTGAACAAAGGGGATCCCAGAGAATGTTTGCCATGATTGCACAAGCAGTATGTAAATAATTTCTGTGAGAAACCCAAAGTTTGTGAAAAAAGTACCAATTTTTTTTATTTGATCGCATTTGGCGCTGAAATGGTGGCATGAAATATACCAAAATGGGCCTAGATCAATACAATACAATACAATCAATATATCGTTTTGACAGGTAACAAAAAAAAAAAACAAGGCTCTATTTCTTTTAAAATGGAGTGATAGGAAAAATGCTAAAAACTTTGTGACAACAAACAAATAAAACTGGTTTATTATTTCATAATGTCTTTTGAGTTACAGTTCTTCATAATTAAAAATAAGCTATCTTAAATCATTAGTCTGTATTGTGCTTGGGAAACTGTCACATGACATAAAAAAAGTATCTGTAATTGGTATCGGCGAGTATTTAAAAAAAGTATCAGTACTTGTACTCAGTCTTAAAAAAATGGTATCGTGCAACCCTAGTATATAGAAAGTTGCATACTCGGTAGGAATGTTAAAGGGACACTGTACCCAAAAAAAATCTTTTGTGATTCAGATTGAGCATGAAATTTTAAGCAACTTTCTAATTTACTCCTATTATCAAATGTTCTTCATTCTCTTGGTATCTTTATTTGAAATGCAAGAATGTAAGTTTAGATGCCCATTTTTGGTGAACAACCTGGGTTGTCCTTGCTGATTGGTGGATAAATTCATCCACCAATAAAAAAGTGCTATCCAGAGTACTGAAACCAAAAAAAAGCTTAGATGCCTTCTTTTTCAAATAATGATAGCAAGAGAACGAAGAAAAATTGATAATAGGAGTAAATTAGAAAGTTGATAAAAATTGCATGCTCTTTCTGAATTACAAAAGAAAAAATTTGGGTACAGTGTCCCTTTAATTTCTTGTAAGACTACTGCAAAGTCTTGGAAGTATAAGGTGTTTCATGTATCTTTAAAAAGATAATTATCTATAATTAAGTTACGTTTAATAAGACATGTATGCACATACAGAATTAGGTATCATGTATGTATTTAAATCCCTGCATTATAATAGATTTTTGAAGCACTGTGGGGTTGTGTTATTGAGTATTTATGTTCAAATACTTACCCAACACGCTGCTGCTGTTTGGGCTAATATCAGTTATTACCGGAGTGTTCAAAATGTCATAATAAAAAGCATTCTGCAAAGTTGCATTTAATCCATTGGTAAGAACAACAACATCAATGTTTCCTTGTGATGTCTAGAAATAAAATAAAAGCCTGATAAAAAAAAATCTGTCATAGCAATTTTAATGGGCCATTATAGTGTTAAAATTACATGCTGTATTTAATCTGTTACAGTGATGCTGTAATGCTACGTGTTTAACCCCATCAAAGGCATTAATCACATAGTTAAAGTTCCGCTCTGGGCCTGCAGAGCACTCCTGGGGGCCGATTTACCAACAGTCGGACGGACATGATAAGCTGTAGCGGATCATGTCTGCCCGACATCGCTGAATGCTAACAACATACGATGTCGGCATTTGCACAAGCGGCTTGTGCAATGCCGCCCCCTGAAGATTCGCAGAAAATCGGCCGCGAGCAGAGGGTGTCAATGAACCTGATCGTATCCGATTGAGTTGATTGCCGTCCGCCGCCTCAGAGGCAGCGCACTAGTTAAGGAGCAGCGGTCTTAAGACTGCTGCTTCTTAACTACTGTTTCCGGCGAGCCTAAAGGCTCGCACGGAAAAAGCGTGATTAGGGGTCATTCTGCCCTTGTTAAATCGGCCCCCTGGTCTCGAGTGGAAACTGACACTGATCCAATCAGCAACGCTAGTCATATGACCCAGCTGACCCTTAAACAATAAACATATTTTTTTTTAAATGTACAATTTTGTTTTAAATAAAAAAATTTTTGAGGTCCTATCGTCAGCAAAAAAGGGGTCAGAAAATGGGATTAATTTAAATTACATTTACCAGAACTGCTGTTTATTTATAATATAAACATAGAACCTTAAAAAAAGATGATTTACTATACTATTCAACATCCAAATGTTTGAACTTTGAGTCCAATCGTTTAAGGCACGCCTGAAACGGACGTTAAGAAGCAGCGGTCATAAGAGACATTATACACAAAATTTTTCTTTCCATAAATGTTTTGTAAATGATCCATTTATATAGCCTGTACAGCTTTTCTTTAAAAAAAATGTATAGTTTTGCTTATTTTTAAATAACATTGCGCTGATTTTTAGACTCCTAACTAGGGCCTCCATTACATATGCAGCGTCGCCCGCAAAATCCCCCGCCGCTAGATTTTACGTGATTTTGGTATTACATATACGGCGTAGCATACAAGTTACCCGTGTATATTTCACCCGTCACACATTATTACTCCGATAGGCTAACATAGAACCGCGTCGCAAATCGGTATCCAATATCCAGCGCAAGGACTTACGTGGCGAAAATGGAGAAATCTTACTCCATTTTTACCTCGTCATAAAAGGCAGCCGTAGCAAGCCTTGCGCTGAGTATGGGAGCACCGTAACTCCCTAAAATGCCTGCAAAAATCAACTAACACCTAACGCATGCGCAATGTCTATCTACCTGTCAAGCTTTTTTTGTACTTTAGTTTATTTTATTTAATTGTATTTAATTTTAGCTAATTGTAGTTAATTAATTTAATTTATTTAATGATAGTGTAGTGTTAGGTGTAATTGTAACTTAGGTTAGGATTTATATTACAGGTAAATTTGTCTTTATTTTAACTAGGTAGCTATTAAATAGTTAATAACTATTTAATAACTATTGTACCTAGTTAAAATAAATACAAAGTTGCCTGTAAAATAAAAATAAATCCTAAAATAGCTACAATGTAATTATTAATTATATTGTATCTATCTTAGGGTTTATTTTATAGGTAAGTATTTAGTTTTAAATAGGAATAATTGAGTTAATAATAGTAAATTTATTTAGATTTATTCAAATAATATTTAAGTTAGGGGGGTGTTAGGGTTAGACTTAGGTTTAGGGGTTAATAACTTTATTATAGTGGCGGCGACGTTGGCGGCGGCGGCAGATTAGGGGTTAATACATTTAATAGGCTATGGGGGCTACGGCGGTTTAGGGGTTAATACTTGAATAGGTTAATTGCGTTGTGGGCTATGGCGGTTTAGGGGTTAATAATTGAGTTATTACTTGCGGTGTGGGTTTGATGGCAGATATAGGGGTTAATAGTTTAAATAGGCATATTGCGTTGTGGGGGGTTGTCGGACTAGGGGTTAATACATTTAATATTAGTAATGAGAGGGGGGATTGCGGATATAGGGGTTTTACGTGTCGGGCTTATTTTTGGGAGGCGTGTTAGACTTTTACGGGAGATTTGTTATTTTCTTTACTTTTCTTAGGCGCCTGCAGTTTCTAAAGTGCCGTAAGTCACTGGTGACTCCAGAAATTTGTAGTTATGCTCATTTCTGGACATCGCTAGTTTATCCGACTTACGGCACTTTATGAACTGCCGGCGGGGTTTATGTAATACCCCGATGTGCGAGGTGAAATTACGGGCGGCGCAGGTTCCCATGCTTGCGCCGAAACCTGCGCCGTATATTGGATCGCACCCTAAGCCTCAAAGTTTCAGGAGAATACCGAGGTATACCTATTCCAGCTTGCTCCTGTTTGTGTAGAGTCTTTTCATATGCAGAGGAAGGGGGGGTGTCTGTTTTTCAGAGGATATTCCAGCTAATCTTTTTATCTGTGCTAAACTGGGAGCTTCTAAGTAAGTTTTCAAACGGTTTTATACTGGATTTTTTTTATCAGTATCTGTGCATATTATTCTTTATAGTAATGTCTATTACATGCAGTTAAATGAAAATTGGTGTATACTGTCCCTTAAACCTCTTCGCCACCTTTTAGGTGGTGAATTGAAATCTTCCTGATACATTTGGATGATTGAAAGCCCCTGCTAGCTGCCGATTGGCCACCAGTGAGCAGGGGTGCGGCATTGTACAAGTAGTTCACGAGAAATGCTAGTGCAATGATAAATGCTGCCAGCGAATGCTATAGCGAATCATGTCCGCTCAACATTTAATAAATCTACCCCTATGTCTCTGCTTCTATAAGAACTAATACTGCTTTATCTTTTCCATAAAAATACGAAATCTTGCAAAGCCTTTTAATTTGTACTGATGAGGGGATTAATCCATTGTTGACAAAATACAAACAAAAGTAATAAACAATCACATAACAAAATCTTACTTTTTATTTTTCTCTTCTCTACCAGTTGAGCAGCAGTAATAAAATTAAAATAAACATTATGGGGGGGGCGGAGCCAACAGCTGGGCAGAGAGGACGTGTATCAGAGAGCTCCTGCTGAAACATTTATAAAATAACGGCAAATTGCAGTTTTCTTAATGTAATTTGCTCCAAATACTTACTTAGGTCCAAGCAGGATTATCTCCACACTACTTGACAGTTAGTTTGCTGAACTTATGCATCAGCCTCTATATCTGGATCCCATGCAGGTATATGAGGCCTACTAAAACTGCGGAGGTCAGAGATTAATTAATGGATGTATGCTTTAGATACGATTGATTTCTACACTATTATACTACAGACTTCTAGCTCTTGCCTAACTTCTCACAAGCAACATAAACCCACTTTATTGCATTGATAACCTGAAGTCTTACTCATTCGGTTTGCGGAGGCCATGCTGTGAGAAACGCCATTTTGCATGAGATACTTCCCAACTACATGCTTATTTCGCCGGCAATATACTGCCAACTTTAACGCCTCACCATGGAGGATCATTATAGTGAACTGAGAGCTATGCTGCAGAGCTTGGATCTCCGGATGACAACTCAGTTCTACAGCTTGAGGTCTGAGATCAGAAGCGTTCGTAGAAGCAAGGAGATATCCGCTGCTGAATTGGCTGAGATTAAGGATACCACACGAGTGTTCCCAAGACCAAGTTCCGCGCAGCAAAAGGAGATGATAGCGCCGATAACCCAAGCACTTATACCTACCTATCCCCAGACCTCCCTTACCTCAAAAGAGTCTGACCCCCTAAAAGAAAGTGAACTGAGTGACATAGCTGTAGATGCACAGCTGCTAGTGGGGACAGATGAGGCTGGCTGTCCGACGTCGCAAAAAGATCTGCATGGAGACTCAGGCTCAATTAGGTCCCGTCTAATACTGCAGATATTGAGTCCAGTCTGCACGGAGGTGACTCAGTGCTCGGAAGCCTGCTCGCTCCTAATGGGTAAACATCAGAATCGCTACAACCTGAGAGCAAATGGCGGTAGTACGCTAATCCAAGAATCCTGCTCTAGATACACTAATCTACCCCACGTTCTAGCGAGAATGGGAGTGGGATGATTCAGGTTTGACTTCAGACTGTTTCTGGGCTATCTGTTAGTGGGGTGCCCCACGAAGCTTAAATATCAATATTTCATCTATATCTTCAGACTTCAAACTCTGTTTGTCTTGAACATAAATCTATACCATGTTTAGAGATTGTTAGTATCCTGAATGAAGGCTTGTAGCCTGAAGAATGGGGACATAATAATTTATTCTATAACTTGGTGTTGTCTAGCTTTAGGTTTGTTCTGCATGTTCAAAGTATATTAGGCAACCACGCTACACCTACACTGCCTGGCTGCATAGTTAACTAAAGCCAAAAGCATAAGTACGACTGTATGATTGTTTTCTTGTTCCTTTACCTCCAAATCAGTGGTGGTTAACATTAATTGCTTATATGGAGCCTGACAAAACTGGGCATGTAAGCTGGTGATGTACAGTTTATTACAATGCATGTAGCCTGACACTACTATACTTAGATTCCCTGCTCTTAGGCATTATGTTGTAGTACTGTACTTCATAACACCATATAGACTGATCTCATGCCAGTCAGTAATGCTAACACTGATGTGTTTTACACTGTTTATATTTTTTCAGTTATCACATTTATTATTATGTTTGTTGTTTTTCATAATGATATTACCCACCAGAAACTTAATGCAACGTTCTATTTCTCAATATTATACTTGCATAGATAGTTTTAATATATGGAAATACTGATTATACTTGCAGTCAGAAGCGCCAATATATATGATTGTATTGAATTTTGTGTATCAGTTAATTAATAGTATAGCATAGCCTTTGGTGTAGAATGAGATAATATAAATTTATGCATGCGGAGGAAAACTTTACTCTCTGACGTTGCTGTTTAAGCAAAGAATATGCTCATTTAGGTTCATTTACTACACTAAATTACCTGTATATAATACAGTGCTCAATATACAACTATAATAGCGGCACTTTTTGGCGCAAATACCGATGGATTTATCTTTACTTGTAGTGTAGAGGTTTATGATAAGCACTTTAGATGCCCTAACCTTACAATGGCTCTACGCATACACGCTCCTTTAAAGGTGACTCCCAGCTTCAGAGATATCTAGACAGTAACTTAATTTTAGGAAATATGCGGTACACCCAGATATAACAGTCTTTTTGTTCGCATAAGTTATAAATACTACCACTGTTCTATATTAACTACTTCTTATTAGTCTAATGACAACTCTCTCTTACAAAGTTATGTAATACTGAGATGTTTTAGGTTATTTCATATATTTTGGAGATGTTATTAATAATCTTATCGCTTACATGCATCAAAATGGAGTTCCCAAGCTAGATAGAGTTACTCCCATATAAAGTGTTTTCCTTTTGCTAATGTCGAACTAGGCTTTGTGTTATATAATTCCACCTCCACATACTCCTTTTAATCTATATGGCCTATGACACCTACGGTTAAGGTGCATTACCTGTAGGTTTATTGTTTCTTATAACATGAATATTCCAAATAACCTTATATATGCCTTGACCTTATGCCAGGCATTTACAAATATGTCCTACTAGGGGAGATTCTCAACTTTGTTAAACCTCTTATATGATATGGGATATTTGTAAATCTATTAACTTCCGTATAGCTTAGTCTTCCACGCCACACATTGTGTTGTAATGAATAATTGACTCAGCCAATTAACTTTTCCATGGTCTCCCGCCCCCCCCCCCCCATTATTGGTGACCATAGCTAGCTACATTGCTATCCCTAGCACTTTCATCAAATAACTTAAGCACGTAATAATATAAATACATAGAAAAATCATTTGTATAAGCGGTGCTTACCCGCTGACATTTCCCTACTTTCCCCCTCGCTCCTTCTTTGGCTCTTGATATCATGACCCTATCCTTGATAATTAGAAGCAATCAATCAAATGACAAATTGGGTCTCTCTAGTAGCTACAGTGCTCTTCTAGAGCATCTTTCACCACTATAGTCCGGAATAATAGCTACTCACAGTATTCTATAAAAAATATAAAAGGAGGGTTTCAGATATGTTTTGACATTCATATTATGTTTTCTTTCCCTATCATATTGTTGTTAAAACAATCACTACCATGTTTTGTATTATGTTTATGTCATGGTTTTATGATGTCATTTTGAAAAACCCTCAATAAAAATTATTCAAAAAAAATAAAAAAATAAAAAATAAACATTATGCAATTTTATTTACTATGTTTTAAAAGTAAAGTTATCCTTTGAAATAAATGAAACAGCACTCAAAAGTTAGAACTTTTAAATGTAATATATTATTTACTTACTGTTACTGGTGGTGTTCTACATTGAATCATAGTCAGATTTGCAAAAATAATATCACAGATGCCGCTTCCAAACTGTACTTGTGATTTTTCACTAAATCCCATTCCGGTTATTGTTACCAATGTTCCACCTAAATAGATAATACAATGGAGAGAGGTGAAAAATTAGCTCCCTTTTATCTAGGAAAGGAAAATCCTAGTTTATAAACTAAACACTTAACCCTTCAATGATTATAATTTATTTAATTGTAATTTCTGCTATAACAGATCTCTTGTCATTTGAGCAATTGTGCACAGTTCAATAAAGTTTATAAAGTTTTAAATTCAAAATAAAAAGAGTCCCACAGTAACAATAAAATAAAAATATTGAAAAAATAATTAAATTAGCTATAGTATTAAATTATGCAATTGGTTAAAGATAAAAATATGTTTAGATTTCTATTTAAAGGGACACTGAACCCAATTTTTTTCTTTCGTGATTCAGATAGAGCATGCAGTTTTAAGCAACTTTCTAATTTACTCCTATTATCAAATTTTCTTCATTCTCTTTATCTTTATTCAAAAAGCAAGAATGTAAGTTTAGATGATGGCCCATTTTTGGTGAACAACCTGGGTTGTTCTTGCTGATTGGTGGATAGTGCAGGGTACATCCTACAAAAAATGGTTGTTAATGACCAAGGACATACCCTGCAGGGTTTTCAAGCGCTGGAAGCGATCCAGACACTTTCAGGGTATCGCAGTGATGCCTCGATATTGAGGTATCCTGCAATACCTTTTTGTTAGCCACCGATGCAGAGAGGGCCAGCGATGGCCAGCGATGGTGCCGATCGTTGGTGAGTGAGAGGGATAGCAGGGAGGTAGGTGGGCGGCCCATTGCTGGATCAGTTCCAGATCCTCTTCATGCTAAACGCAAGTGGTCGGGAGCGCGGGAGGCGGCAGGTCGCACGCTACAACATTACAAAACTCCAATGTATGGGAAGGAGAGGGAGGGGGGAATAAATGTTGGGAAAGGGATCTGGGAGGGGGGAGGGGGTAGGCTATTGAGGGGTGGCCGCTACACTACAGAAAATTGGCTTTTTGTGCCAAAAAAAATTATAAAAACACTTTTTTTTAAAGCAAACTGGGTACTGGCAGACAGCTGCTGTACCCAAAATGGCAGCAAACCAGTAGAAGGGGGGGGGGGTGTTAGAGAGCTGTTTGGGGGGGGGGAATCAGGGAGGTTGGGGGCTAAGGGGAGAATAAAATAAATGTAAAAAAATAAAAAATATATCTATATTAAAAAAGCCTTTAATTTTAGTACTGGCAGACTTTCTGCCAGTACTTAAGATGGCAGTGACAATTGTGAGGTGGGGGAAGGAAGAGAGCTGTTTGAGGGGGGTCAGAGAGGGATCAGGGGGTGGGATGTGTCAGGTGGGAGGCTTAGCTCTACACTAAAGCTAAAATTAACCCTACAAGCTACCTAATTAACCCCTTAACTGCTGGGCATAATACAAGTGTGGTGTGCAGCGGCATTTAGCGGCCTTCTAATTACCAAAAAGCAATTTCAAAGCCATATATGTCTGCTATTTCTAAACAAAGGGGACCCTAGAGAAGCATTTACAACCATTTGTGCCATAATTGCACAAACGGTTTGTAAATCATTTCAGTGAGAAGCCTAAAGTTAGTGAAAAAGTTAACGATTTTTTTACACTGCACTAAAGCTAACATTAACCCTACAAGCTACCTAATTAACCCCTTCACTACTGGGCATAATACACCTTCACTGCTGGGCAGAATACAATTCTCTCTCTCTCTCTCTCTCTCTCTTTTTCTCTCTCTTTCTCTCTCTTTCTCTCTCTTTCTCTCTCTCTCTCTCGAAGTTTTCAGTCATAAAAAAATGTTTTGATTCCCCTTCTGGAAGAGCAGTTTATTTAGACAATATTTGTCCAGTACCATAAATGTTCTCACAATAAATAAATCAAATGGGTACAGTTTTATTATTAAAAAAATGAATGTTACAACTATGCATAAACAAATCACAAGCATACATATATCTGGCGTTGGTTCTATGCAATATTAGGCTTTTTAACATGTATAATTTATGGCACTTTGCAGTTAAAGGGATAGTCAAGTCAAAATAAAACTTTCATGATTCATATAGAGCACACAATTTTAAATTCCAATTCACTTCCATTATCTAAATGCGAACAATCTTTTTATATGCACACTTTCTGAGGCATCAGCTCCTACTGAGCATGTGCAAGATTTGCAGGATATATGTATATGTATTTTGTGATTGGCTGATGGCTGTCACATGATACATTAGGAACTAAAATGTAACTAGGTTTGACATATCTGTTGCTCATTTGAGATTCAAACTAAGTGCTTTGCATTGTCTGTTTATTATGCATTCATTGATTACGCGATTCTACTGTGTTTAGTCCTTTAAAGAAAGACTATAGTTGACCAAACATCTATTCTTAATGGACCATTCTTTACAGTAGAATTGCATATTCAACAAGTACAAAATAAAAATACAATACAACAGCACTTATTTTTCATTTTTGATGCGCTGTATATTTTTTTCTGTCAAATTTCAAAAATTATTTCAGTTTTCCAGCCCCTTGTATCATGTGACAGCCATCAGCCAATTGCAGACTCATATATGTATACACTTTGAATTCTTGCACATGCTCAGTAGTAGCTGGTGCTTCAGAAAATGTGCATATAAAAACACAGTGCACAATTTGATATCGGAAGCAAACTGGAAACTCTCTTAGAATTGCATAATCTATCTGAATCATTAAATTTTAAATTTGACCTTAGTATCCCTTTAAGGTATAACTTATGTATACTATTTTAAATGGGCTGTCACTCTACATACACATAGGGTATTTATAATTGTATTTTACCTGCAATACTTCCTGACGAAGGTGTCACAGAGGAGATACTTGTCTGGTGTGTATATGTTAGATTACTTCCAGAGGACAATGCAAATCCAATTTCCGCAATATATACAGTGACTGGAAATATCCCTGCACTTGCTTTTTGTACCAGGCATTTAATTTCGTCAGCTGAATAGATTTAAAGTAAATGCAAAGTATATTTGATTAAAATTACCAGTATTGGAAATTACATACAATTTTGAGATACAATGATTATATATCTTGTTTGCAATTACCTTGAATTTTAAAACACAAATATGTACACAGTTTTCATGTGCAGCTTTTTAAATATTTCAAAAATATTCTAGACTATAGGTTAAAATATCATAAGTTATTAAATCAAATAACTTTTAGAAATAAGTTTTAAATAATTAAACTCTATGTTTAATGGGTATTCTTGTTACAATCTAGGCAAATTAATTTGACTTACCAGTGACATTAGTAATAATGCAATCGGTATCACCAATGGTTACTAATGATGTATCGTTATTAGAGGTGTAAGAAAATCCATTTCCTTTTATTATCAACATTTCATCAGAATCCCCAGAACCTTAAAGAAAGTTAGGTATTTAGTGCGCTTGTCAGTTATAATCAGAATGAATATCTGCTTTTGAAATTCAACATGTTGCAGGATAAATTATTTTTTTTATTTATTAATTTATGCATTTATGTATTAATTAACCAATCAATTAATGAATTTATCCATTCATCCATCTTTCTAAACACTATCATAATCGTTATTTTGCAATATAAAGAAGAAATGGCCCCAGATAGCAGATTACACACTACCTAAATAAGCATAACTATTGATATCAATAACATTATCTTATAATTTAAATTATTATTAGCTTATGAAAGAGTATCCATTATTCACGTTAAACACTTTTCTGCCTGTAAACATGTTAAGTAAAGGTGTTTTAAAGAGACAGTTCAGACCCAATACATCATTTTGATTACTTATTGTTACATACTAGAGAAGCAGCCTGAAACTGGTCCCACATATATATGAAACATTTAAATATTCGTTTGTTAGGAGCCGAAAATGTCCGCCAAGCTCCGCCCACCTATTGCATGTTTATTTTGGTATGTTAAGTTTCTCCAATCATGATCGGTTCTTAAATAAGTTTTCCTACTCTCACATGCTGCTTTGTGCATGTGCAATTTGAAATAGCTCATTTAAAAATATTAAACGTGCACTGCTAAACTGTCATACAAGAAAACAGCTAACTGGACAAGAAGAAAGCTGTGGACAGGGCTTGGCTTAAAAGTTTAATGTACTTCTTGCAAGCTTAAAGATATGGAACTTGTTACAAGATGCTTGTTTGTTATGTAACAATAAGTAATAAAGAATAAGTATTAGGTCCACACTGTCCCTTTAAATTTGAATTTGAACTAATTCAACAGTATCACTTGTGAACTGCCTACTCATGCTTATTGGCTGATAGATACAAAAGCACATTGTACCCATCAGCCAATGCACATTAGTAGTAGGTATCTATCAGGCAATGCGCATTAGTAGGTAGCAACTATCAGCTAATGACTAATGGTAGGAAATTTAATAATATATAATATATATATATATAAGAACGTTTTTTTAATGCAATGTCCCTTTAATGTAGCCATTTGTTCAGCTTGTCTCTTTACCACCTTGTATCAATAGCTCATCTTAATAAAATAGTGAATTGATTAATGTACAATAATTATACAGATACAATATTATTGTTCCATAGATTATCTCTTCTCTTACCTTCTACAATATTAATGCTATTAACGATTGGTGTATTTACGTCACTCCATACATAACTACAGTTTCCGGAGCATTTTGAGGGTATTCCATTTATGTAGACTTCAACCTTTACAAGAGTGAAAGTTAAATAAGTGAATGTTTATAAGTATGTTACCTTGGAATAATGTAGTATTATTCATTTATATATTTTCTACCAAAACCACAGATGTTTTTGTTAAAGGCTTTAAGGGACAGTCAACTCCAACATTTTTATTGTTTAAAAAGATAGATAATCCCTTTATTACCCATTCCCCAGTTTTGCATAATCAACATGGTTATATTAATACACTTTTTACCTCTGTGATTACCTTGTATCTAAGCCTCTTCTGACAGCCCCCTGATCACATTACATTTTATTTATTATCTATTGACTTGCTTTTTAGCCAATTAGAGCTGCGTTGTGCAAAACTTCACATGCACGAGCACAATGTTATCTTTATGGCCCACATGAACTAGCAGTCTCCTTTTGTGAAAAGCAAAAAAAAAAACCATGTGATAAGAGGCTGTATGTAGTGGCTTAGAAACAGGCAGAAATTTAGAGGTTTAAATGTTATAAAGTATATTAATATAACAGTGTTGGTTGTGCGTAGCTGCGGAATGGGTAGTAAAGGCATTATCTATCGTTTTAAACAATAACAATTTTGGTGTTGACTGTGACTTTAAGTAAGAGATTGCACGTGTAATTCCAGGTCACATTACCAGAGTAAATTAGAATTGCGTGAGCAAAAGCAAAAGTAAAAACTCACCTTAGAAAACGTATTTTTGTAAATTCTAAAGAATCAGTCCTTCAAAAAATACACACTTTTCATGTACTTTGTTGCTTATTATATGGAGAGAATTTATGAGAATGTGGAAAAGGGGGTGATAACTTTATGAGAGCCCCATAATATCAGTAATAAGAAAATAAACCATTTACCAGCTATCCTTTCTCAAGACTTGAGGGTTTTATGGAAAAATTATCTCACTTGGGCTTTGATACTTAAAACTTTGTCAGACCCACGAGAAATTGCTTTTTGGTCTTGCCTGTCTCGCAGTCCGTGTGTCTGGTGATACATTCCAAAAAAGTTGGCTGTTCCAACAAATGCCGATGTTTCTCCAGAGGAAATAATATGGGTTGCAGCTTCAGCAAAAATCTGCTCACGAGAGGGCTGTATTCAAAGTATGTTCACACAACCGATGGTTTCGGTGTAGTAACACTTGAAATCAGTGGCAGAAATCCTCACACTGCAGACCCTGCAATGCCGGGGGACCCGCAACTAAGAGGGGCCAGCCGACTGTCCAGATTTTCAAGGCCGGGGCTCCACTGCAAAAATGCAACACCTGCTGGGGACCGGTGTCAGGGAGGAGTGGGAGGCCATGGAGCGACCTGTGTACAGAGTGCATCTTCTAAGGCTGCAGAGCTGCAGAACAGGCAGCAGGGGGTTAAGGGGAAGGTTAAGGGCCAGGGGGAGGGATTCGAACAGCAATTGCTGGGTGGCCTAGAAAAAAATTGTTCTTTCCCTGCTTGAAATTATGCAAATGTAAATTTAGCTTTATTGTAAATTCACTACAGATGGTTGAAAACGTGCTTCCAAAATGGGAGACAGTGCTTTGAATATTAGAATCTCACAGCGATTTTTCCCAATTAAAAGTTACTCTCATGAAATACCCATCAAACTCCTGAACTCCTATATATTCTTTATGTCTGTGATCTCCATTGTTGAAAAAGAAAAAACGTACTATTAAACCTATAGAAGCTGTGAGATTGTGGGTATATTAAACATGCATATACAGGGCCAGATTACAAGTGAAGTACAAAATATTGCATTTGCTAAAGCGATATTTGCACTCCACTTTGTAATATCAGCGCACACAAATGTGGGCTGGTATTACGAGTTAGGTGGAATGCGAACACGACCTAGCGTTTTCATTGCACAGAAGCATTGTGCTCACGAGAGTGCGCTTCCACAGACTCCAATGGGAGCCTCGTTCTAAAACTAGCGCAGCGATGGGCAGAAAAACATAATTTATGTAAGAACTTACCTGATAAATTAATTTCTTTCATATTGGCAAGAGTCCATGAGCTAGTGATATATGGGATATACAATCCTACCAGGAGGGGCAAAGTTTCCCAAACCTCAAAATGCCTATAAATACACCCCTCACCACACCCACAATTCAGTTTAACGAATAGCCAAGCAGTGGGGTGATAGAAAAAAGGAGTAGAAAGCATCAACAAAGGAAATTTGGAAATAATTGTGCTTTATACAAAAAAATCATAACCACCAAAAAAAGGGTGGGCCTCATGGACTCTTGCCAATATGAAATAAATGAATTTATCAGGTAAGTTCTTACATAAATTATGTTTTCATTCATGTAATTGGCAAGAGTCCATGAGTTAGTGACATATGGGATATCAAAAAGATGTGGATCTCCACTCAAGAGTCACTAGAGAGGGAGGGAATAAAATAAAAACAGCCATATACCGCTGAAAAATTAGTCCACAACCCAAAAAAATAAGTTTATTTTCATTTGAAAGAAAAAAACTTAAATCAAAAGCAGAAGAATCAAACTGAAACAGCTGCCTGAAGAACTTTTCTACCAAAAACTGCTTCTGAAGAAGCAAATACATAAAAACTGTAGAATTTAGTAAATGTATGCAAAGAGGACCAAGTCGCTGCTTTGCAAATCTGATCAACTGAAGCTTCATTCTTAAAAGCCTGGAGACTGATCTAGTAGAATGAGCTGTAATTCTCTGAGGCGGGGCTTGACCCGACTCCAAATAAGCTTGATGAATCAAAAGCTTTAACCAAGAGGCCAAGGAAATAGCAGAGGCCTTCTGACCTTTCCTAGGACCAGAAAATATAACAAATAGACTAGAAGTCTTCCTGAAATCTTTAGTAGCTTCAACATAAAATTTCAAAGCTCTCACCACATCCAAATAATGTAAGGATCTTTCCAAAGGATTCTTAGGATTAGGACACAAGGAAGGGACAACAATTTCTCTACTAATGTTGTTAAAATTCACAACCTTAGGTAAGAATTGAAATGAAGTCCGCAAAACTGCCTTATCCTGATGAAAAATCAGAAAAGGAGATTCACAAGAAAGAGCAGATAGCTCAGAAACTCTTCTAGCAGAAGAGATGGCCAAAAGGAACAACACTTTCCAAGAAAGTAGTTTAATGTCCAAAGAATGCATAGGCTCAAATGGAGGAGCGTGTAAAACCTTCAGAACCAAATTAAGACTCCAAGGAGGAGAAATTGATTTAATGACAGGCTTAATACAAACTAAAGCCTGTACAAAACAGTGTATATCAGGAAGCTTAGCAATCTTTCTGTGAAATAAAACAGAAAGAGCAGATATTTGTCCTTTCAAGGAACTTGCAGACAAACCCTTATCCAAACCATCCTGAAGAAACTGTAGAATTCTAGGAATTCTAAAAGAATGCCAAGAAAATTTATGAGAAGAACACCATGAAATGTAAGTCTTCCAAACTCTATAATAAATCTTTCTAGAGACAGATTTACGAGCTTGTAACTTAGTATTAATCACTGAGTCAGAGAAACCTCTATGACTTAGTACTAAGCGTTCAATTTCCATACCTTCAAATTTAATGATTTGAGATCCTGATGGAAAAACGGACCTTGAGATAGTCGGTCTGGCCGTAACGGAAGTGGCCAAGGCGGGCAACTGGACATCCGAACCAGATCCGCATACCAAAACCTGTGTGGCCATGCTGGCGCCACCAGCAACACAAATGATTGTTCCATGATGATTTTGGAAATCACTCTTGGAAGGAGAACTAGAGGCGGGAAGATGTAAGCAGGATGATAACACCAAGGAAGTGTCAGCGCATCCACTGCTTCCGCCTGAACATCCCTGGACCTGGACAGGTATCTGGGAAGTTTCCTGTTTAGATAAGAGGCCATGAGATCTATCTCTGGAAGACCCCACATCTGAACAATCTGAGAAAACACATCTGGATGGAGAGTCCACTCCCCTGGATGTAAAGTCTGGCGGCTGAGATAATCCACTTCCCAATTGTCTACACCTGGTATATGCACCGCAGAGATTAGACAGGAGCTGTATTCCTCCCAAACAAGTATTCAAGATGCTTCTTTCATAGCTTGGGGACTGTGAGTCCCACCCTGATGATTGACATATGCCACTGTTGTGATATTGTCTGTCTGAAAACAAATGAACGGTTCTCTCTTTAACAGAGGCCAAAACTGAAGAGCTCTGAGAATTGTACGGAGTTCTAAAATATTTATTGGTAATCTCGCCTCTTGAGATCCCCAAACAGCTCCCCAACCTGAAAGACTCGCATCTGTTGTGATCACAGTCCAGGTCGGCCGAACAAAAGAAGCCCCTTGAACTAAACGATGGTGATCTATCCACCACGTCAGAGAGTGTCGTACTTTGGGATTTAAGGATATTAATTGGGATATCTTTGTATAATCCCTGCACTATTGATTTAGCATACAAAGAGGCAGGCTGCAACCAATTTTAAACGTCTCTTGTCTGTTAGAGACAGAGTCATGGACACTGAATCTATCTGAAAGCCTAAAAAGGTGACCCTTGTCTGAGGAATCAAGAAACTCTTTGGTAAAATGATCCTCCAACCATGTTGCCAAAGAAACAACAGTAGTTGATTTGTGTGAGATTCTACAGAACGTAAAGACTGAGCTAGTACCAAGATATCGTCCAAATAAGGAAACACCGCAATACCCTGCTCTCTGATTACAGAGAGTAGGGCACCCAGAACCTTTGAGAAGATTCTTGGAGCTGTTGCTAGGCCAAATGGAAGAGTAACAAATTGGTAATGCTTGTCTAGAAAACAGAATTTTAGAAACTGATAATGTTCTGGATGAATCGGAATATGAAGGTATGCATCCTGAAAGTCTATTGTGGACATATAATGTCCTTGCTGAACAAAAGGCAGAATAGTCCTTATAGTCACCATCTTGAAAGTTGGTACTCTTACATAACGATTCAAAATTTTCAGATCCAGAACTGGTCTGAATAAATTTTCCTTCTTTGGGACAATGAATAGATTTGAATAAAACCCCAAACTTTGTTCCAGAAGAGGAACTGGCATGATTACCCCTGAAGACTCCAGGTCTGAAACACACTTCAGGAAAGCCTGAGCTTTTACTGGATTTACTGGGATACGTGAGAGAAAAAATCTTCTCACAGGAGGTCTTACTCTGAATCCTATTCGATACCCTTGAAAGACAATGCTCTGAATCCATTGATTTTGAACAGATTTTATCCAAATATCCTTGAAAAACCTAAATCTGCCCCCTACCAGCTGAGCTGGAATGAGGGCCGCACCTTCATGCTGACTTAGGGGCTGACTTTGGTTTCCTAAAAGGCTTGGATTTATTCCAATTTGAGGAAGGCTTCCAATTGGAGGCAGATTCTTTGGGGGAAGGATTGAGTTTTTGTTCCTTATTCTGACGAAAGGAACGAAAATGGTTAGAAGCCTTAGATTTACCCTTAGGTTTTTTATCCTGAGGCAGAAAAACTCTCTTTCACCCAGTAACAGTTGAAATAATAGTATCCAACTGGGAACCAAATAAATTATTACCTTGGAAAGAAAGAGATAGTAATCTAGATTTAGATGTCATATCAGCATTCCAGGATTTAAGCCACAAAGCTCTTCTAGTGTGGTGAGGGGTGTATTTATAGGCATTTTGAGGTTTGGGAAACTTTGCCCCTCCTGGTAGGATTGTATATCCCATATATCACTAGCTCATGGACTCTTGCCAATTACATGAAAGAAATGTAAATATATATGTATATGATTATATATGTATATACACATATTAACACATAAATATATATGTATGCATATACATATATATTTACAGGGAACACACAGTTCCTATAGATCACAATGTAAAGGTACAATTCGGTGCCTTTTTTTTTCTAACACCCCACAGCTGACAACTTTAGCCCCCCCAAAATGGAAACTATTACTAAATTTTGCGGGCAATTTGGGGACATTTAGAAAATTAAAGGGATACTAAACTCAATTTTTTTTCTTTCATGATTCAGAAAGAGCAGCAATTTTAAGCAACTTTCTAATTTACTCCTATTATCAATTTTTCTCCGTTCTATTGCCATCTTTATTTTAAAAGCAGGAATGTAAAACTTAGGAGCCAGCCCATTTTAGGTTCAGCACCCTAAATAGCGCTTGCTTATTGGTGGCTACATTTAAGCGAGATTTTGGATTATGATCAGAAAAACAGCACTGGTACATGTTAAAGGGATATGAAACCCACATTTTTTCTTTTATGATTTAGATTTAGAGAATACAATTATAAACAAGTTTCCAATTTACTTCTATTATCCAATTTGCTTTGTTCTCATGCTATTCTTCTAGATATATAGGTAGGTAGTGTGCACATGCCTGAAGCACTACATGACAGGAAATAGTGCTGCCATCTAGTGCTTTTGCTAATGTATAACATTGTTGCAAAACTGCCATGTAGTGCTGCAGACACGTGCACACTTCTAAACTTACCTTTCTGCTTTTCAACAAAGGATAACACGAAAACTAAGAGAATTTGATAATAGAAGTAAATTGGAAAGTTGTTTAAAATTGTATGTTCTATCTAAACCATGAAAGAAGAAAAAATGGGTTTCAGGTCCCTTTAAAGTATAGGGACATTTTTCACTGAAATGATAATTAAAAAGAATAAATAAATGAAAATTGCTCACTTTGACAGCAAATGATAGCTGGTAAATACAACACTAGCACAAACCTGCGAGTCTGCTAGGGTTGCCACCCGTCCCTTAAAATACAGAACACTTATAAGTTACACATGCTGCAGGGTGTGCAGGGAGGAATATGAATAGTGTTGTCCAGAAACTCAATACATGTTCCTCCCTGCACAGCCTGGAGCATGTGTAACTCATAAGTGTCCAGGAAAACATGGCTGAGGTAGCAACCCTACCTGTGGCATGTGCACAAGCACATCACTGTACCTGAGGCTCATGGTGTAATGTTCTCACAAGGTCACCAAGCAAACGCTGACGAAACAGACCACCTGCAATCACTTTACTTGCTTTAATTGTTGCATTTATACCAGAAACAGAAGAATCATTAATCTGTAAAGAGAAGAAAGTACAGTTAGATCTGTTGTTTTCATTGTTGAAAATATACACATTGTAGTAGCACATTTATCATTAAATGCAATGAGAAACGTTAGATTCAGAACTAATAAGAATTTAGATCCAACCATACAATGTATCATTGCAGCCCTGCTTTCAAGTGCTCCCCTGCAAGCACTTTCTGATGATGCCACTGGAGTCTGTTCCACTTGAAAAGCTTAAACTGAGGTTTTAGAAAGAAAGCACCGAAAAAGCAGACCAAAAACCAACAAGAGTACTGTATTCATACACAGCATTCTAAGCAATACTACAATAAAGTTGGAGAAATAGCTTTGTCTGAGATAAACATGTCAGAATATAATGCAAGCAGCAATTAGAAAACGTTAACAATATCACTATATCTGTTTTCAACTACAGAATATAAACATAAAACAAGAGATACGTGAATATGTATTAGCTTAGTATTCTTTACCACTAGACCATGGGTTATGTGAAGTTTAATATGAGGAACATACTGCAAACCTTCTGAAGTGACAAAATTGGCAGTTTAAGTCTAAGTGGTAAACCAGACTCCCTAGATTTAGCAAGTCAGCCTAAGTTTCTCTGTCTCGATACTTTGAGAATCATTTTGGTTAGATGAGCAAAAGTCCCAGTTTTGGCCACAACCATTATAATGATAAGGAATCCTGATTTTATAAAATAACAATGATAAAATAAATATCTAAGTTATGTAATTATATCATTATTTATTCATTTATAACATCAGCAGCATTCTTTATGATTAATAATTCTATTTGACCCCCTACTACAGTGAGTAGCGTGGCACAGCATAGTGACATCCCCAGTTGATTGGTCTCAGACTCTACACTTCCCTGCCCTCATACACCCACTTAGTTTCAGTAGGGTGAAGCTCTGGCTGTGCGACAACAGTTGTGCTTAAAGGGACATGACACCCAACATTTTTCTTTCATGATTCAGATACAGAATACAATTTTAAACAGCTTTTAAATTTACTTCTATTGTTTAATTTGCTTCCTTCTCTAGTTATGCTTTGCTGAAAGGTTTATCTAGGTAAGCTCAGGAGCAGCAAAGAACCTAGGTTCTAGCTGCTGATTGGTGGCTGCATATATATATATATACCGATTGTCATTGGCTCACCCATGTGTTCAGTTAGAAACCAGTAGTGCATTGCTGCTCCTTCAACAAATGATACCAAGAGAATTAAACAAATGAGATAATAGAAGTTGTTTAACATTTTATTATCTATCTGAATCATGAAAGAATTTGGGTTTCATGTCCCTTTACCAGTACTCCACAATTAGATTCAATTTTTTTCTTTGACTTTTTTCAGTTGACTTTATTTGTGTGAGTGTGTGTGAGTGTGTGTGTGTGAGTGTGTGTGAGTGTGTGTGTGAGTGTGTGTGTGAGTGTGTGTGTGAGTGTGTGTGTGTGTGAGTGAGTGTGTGTGAGTGTGTGTGTGTGTGAGTGTGTGTGTGTATGAGTGTGTGTGTGTGTGTATGAGTGTGTGTGTGTATGAGTGTGTGTGTGTGTGTATGAGTGTGTGTGTGTATGAGTGTGTGTGTGAGTGTGTGTGTGTGTGAGTGTGTGTGTGTGTGAGTGTGTGTGAGTGTGTGTGAGTGTGTGAGTGAGTGTGTGTGAGTGTGTGTGAGTGTGTGTGTGTGTGTGTGTGTGAGAGAGAGTGTGTGAGTGTGTGTGTGTGTGAGAGAGAGAGTGTGAGTGTGTGTGTGTGGGGGGTTATTTGTACTTTGAAGCTGGCAAACTATAGATTACTTGGCCATTGCCACTAGCCCTTACTAGTGTTTTTTATGTTTACTTTACACCAGAGAGTAGCCACTGGTATACACAGTTATAATTCTGACATTTACACCTATTACACACCTATATTTATTTTATTTATTTTGTAAACATGATGTAATAACACCATTTGTATGCAAAAAAAAAAAAAAAAAAAAAAAAAAAAAAAAAAAGAAAGAAAAAATAAACCTAAACTGCATAAGATAAAGTGAGCTGTTTTTTCAGTTTAAAAATCTGGTCACCGTGGTTATTACAGATAACATTTTTTTTTTTAAAGCTTTCCAACAAGAATATTATTTACCAAACTGTTAAGTGGATGATCTTTGTAATGGTATATGAAAGTCAATATAATATGAAACTTTCATGGTTCAGATAGAGGGGTAAATTTACTATATGTCTGCTAGACATCACTAAATGCAGACAGCAAACACTGTTGGCATTTATCATTGCACAAGCATTTCTAGTG
The DNA here is from genome assembly GCF_027579735.1 of Bombina bombina. Lineage (NCBI taxonomy): Eukaryota > Metazoa > Chordata > Amphibia > Anura > Bombinatoridae > Bombina > Bombina bombina. The sequence goes on along the minus strand of NC_069503.1, from coordinate 1,029,168,290 downwards.
TCAATCACCCCGATGGGCCTCTGAATGCAGCATTTGCTTTATAAATGGAGCCCAGAGTGTGTCATTTTATCTACTTCAGTGTTCTCCTTAGGACATTTTTAGCGGGTGCACCGCCCAGCTGATTTTACTGACCACCTGGTTAAAAGTTTAGTCAATATTAAGCTAAAATAAGATAATATTAAAAATATTTGATTTTTATTGCACACATTATCATTAAATACATTTATTTAAAATTATGTTATTCATTAGTGCTTTGGATAGCAGAAAATTATATATTATTAGAAAATATTACACTGCCCCCAACTGGCTACTTCATAATGCCACCCAGCTACTTCATAATGCCCCCTGGCTACTTCATAATGCCACCCGGCTACTTCATAATGCCACACAGCTACTTCATAATGCCCCCCGGCTACTTCAGAATGCCACACAGCTACTTCATAATGCCCCCCGGCTACTTCATAATGCCACACAGCTACTTCATAATGCCCCCTGGCTACTTCATAATGCCACACAACTACTTCATAATGCCCCCCCGGCTACTTCATAAAGCCACCTGGCTACTTCATAAGGCCCCCCGGCTAATTCATAATGCCCCCTGGCTACTTCATAATGCCACCCGGCTACTTCATAAGGCCCCCCAGCTACTTCACAATGCCACACGGATACTTCATAATGCCACACAGATACGCTACTTCATAATGCCACCCAGCTTGCAAACGTTTCTGTGGAGAACACTGTACTTCATTTACTAATTTATCTATAGGTAACCTTTGGTGAAAAGCATATTTAGAGGTACATTTATCAAGCAGCAGAAAACAGGAGTTAAGAAGACCGCTGTTCCTTAACACGTATGCCATCTCTGAGGTGGCGGACTGCAAGCATCCCAATCAGATATGATTGGGATGATTGACACGCCACTAATGTGCGATGCAGGGCAGACATGATTCGCTATAGTGAATCATGTCCGCCCGGGGTACAATAAATCTACCCCTAGGCTCAGAAGAATAAATGTATCACTGGGACTTAACTGGTGATTCGTGGCTAAACACATATGCCTCTTGTCATGGGCTCACCAGATATGTTTATCTAGCTCCAAGTAGTGCTTAGCTTCTCTGGAGCTGACTTGGATAATATGTTTTACCCCTTTTAAGAGGTTAGGACATATTAATATGCAATTAACGGTGCAATGATAAAATGCTCATTAAATGAGACTCCAAAAGAAAGATTGCTCCAGCCTGTGCAGTTTAAAGTAAAATGACATGACTAAGGACCTAATGTAGGTCTGAAACATTGTTTGTTTTGTGGACCATGGCACAATAAAGGTAATTTTACTTTAAACTGCATAGGCTGGAGCACCCTATCTTTTGGAGTCTCATTTGATGTGGATGAGGTGGCTGCCTCCTGGCTCCTGTGCCTAATTGTTTGGTTGCTGTTCCCTACATTTTGCTTATAAAATGCTCATTAGTTCCCTTTAAGTATATAAATGAGTAGGGAAGATTATAGTGACGGAATAGAAGACTGGGTCAGATAACCTAATCTTATCAGTGTATAATAAGAATGCTGTAGTAGGACAAGTAACATTAAGAGGCCATACAATTCAAGATTGAAATGTACATAAATTAATAACAATGCTTTTAGTACAATTTATGACTGTGCTACAACCAATTTATTCTCTTTGGCCCTTAATGTCTCTCTTTAAAAAAAAAATTAAAATTTTTTATACCTGTAAAAGGGGCTGATAGCCAGTGGCTGTTAAAAACTTGAATTCCCAAGAATATCCTGTACAGCTTCCTGTTCTTTCAAAAACGGATATTTGTCCCAGTTCTGGAATTGTCTGCAAGGCGTACTGCAAATCAACATGAGAAATGTCTGCCGGAAGGCCTGCAAAATACATGGGTAAAAGATGTATGATCTAATTCATTAGAGTATAAAAAACAGAATGATGTTGAATAATTTTACATAAATAATACTTAATAAAATGGATAATAGATTATCAAGGCCTCCTGCCTGAGTTTTAATGTGTATTAGAATACTATACCATAGAATAGCTAGCACAATATTGGCTAAGATCACCTCACAGCAAAATAGCTTTCTGCCGTGGGCTGCCTGAGGATCTCAGTGTGTAGAACGCTTAAACAGATAAAGATAAAAAATAAATTGTTTAACCCCTAAACCTCCACTGCCGGACCCCACCGCCACCTATATTAAACTTATTAACCCCTAATCTGCCCCCCTACACCGTCGCCACCTATAATACATTTATTAGCCCCTATCCTGCCCCCCTACACCGCCGCCACTATAATAAAATTATTAAACCCTAAACCTAAGTCTAACCCTAACACCCCCCCTTACTTAAATATTAAATACATCTAAATATTATAACCCCTAAACCTAAGTCTAACCCTAACACCCCCCTAACTTAAATATTAATTAAATACATCTAAATATTATAACTCTTATTAACTAAATTAATCCTATTTAAAACTAAATACTTACCTTTAAAATAAACCCTAATATAGCTACAATATAAATAATAATTATATTGTAGCTATCTTAGGATTTATTTTTATTTTACAGGCAAATTTCAATTTATTTTAACTAGGTTCAATAGCTATTAAATAGCTAAAATAAATATAAATCCTAAAATAGCTACAATGTAATTATTAATTACATTGTAGCTATCTCAGGGTTTATTTTACAGGTAAGTATTTAGTTTTAAATAGGAATAATTTATTTAAGTATAGTGTAGTGTTAGGTGTAATTGTAACTTAGGTTAGTTTTTATTTTACAGGTAAATTTCTCTTTATTTTAACTAGGTAGCTATTAAATAGTTAATAACTATTTAATAGCTATTGTACCTAGTTAAAATAAATTGAAATTTGCCTGTAAAATAAAAATAAATCCTAAAATAGCTACAATATGATTATTATTTATATTGTAGCTATATTAGGGTTTATTTTAAAGGTAAGTATTTAGTTTTAAATAGGATTAATTTAGTTAATAAGAGTTATAATATTTAGATGCATTTAATTAATATTTAAGTTAGAGGGGTGTTAGGGTTAGACTTAGGTTTAGGGGTTAATAATTTTATTATAGTGGCGGCGGTGTAGGGGGGGCAGGATAGGGGTTAATACATTTTTATAGTGACGGAGGTGTAAGGGGGCAGGATAGGGGTTACTAGGTATTATGTAGGTGGCGGCGGGGTCCGGGAGCGGCGGTGTAGGGGTTAACATATTAATTGTAGTGGCTGCGGGGTCCGGGAGCGGCGGTTTAGGGGTTAACATATTTATTATAGTGGCTGCGGGGTCCGGGAGCGGCGGTTTAGGGGTTAACATATTTATTGTAGTGGCTGCAGGATCCGGGAGCGGCGGTTTAGGGGTTAACATATTTATTGTAGTGGCTACGGGGTCCGGGAGCGGCGGTTTAGGGGTTAACATATTTATTATAGTGGCTGCGGGGTCCGGGAGCGGCGGTTTAGGGGTTAACATTTATTGTAGTGGCAGCGGTGTCCACATGTCATTTCAGTGCTGTTACTAACCTTCAAACAATATACATTTATATATATCTTTAAAGGGACAGTCAAGTCCAAAAAAACTTTCATGTTTCAAATAGGGCAATTTTAAACAACTTTCCAATTTACTTTTATCACCAATTTTGCTTTGTTCTCTTGGTATTCTTAGTTGAAAGCTAAATCTAGGAGGTTCATATGCTAATTTCTTAGACCTTGAAGGCCGCCTCTAATCTAAATGTATTTTGATAGTTTTTCACCACTAGAGGGCATTAGTTCACGTGTTTCATATAGATAACATTGAGCTCATGCACGTGAATTTACCATGGAGACAGCTCTGATTGGCTAAAATACAAGTCTGTCAAAAGAACTGAAACAAAGGGGCAGTCTGCAGAGGCTTAGATACAAGGTAATTACAGAGGTAAAACGTGTATAATTATAACTGTGTTGGTTATGCAAAACTGGGGAATTGGTAATTAAGGGATTATCTATCTTTTAAAACAACAAAAATTCTGGTGTTGACTGTCCCTTTAACAAAGGCTTAAAATTAGTCTAGGGGTTAAATAAGAATGTGTTCTTTTTCCCTGTATGATTAAACAATTACTGTGAAGGGTTGTATTTTTAAACTGTTACCAATCAGTAGCCAGCAGGTCTATGATTATGGCACCAACCAACTAGTAAGACCTACCTGTTCCCTTTTGTTCCTGTGCTGGTGATGTTGGATTTTATCCTTACAAAATAAAGATTTTCGGATTTTAACCTATGGATTCAAGGTTTTTCTTTTTTCTACTATTTGTTTTTTGGACTACAAGGAGTCCTTTTTCAATTTGAATCCAGCTGTGTCCTCACCTCGGTTTTAAAAATCCCTATGCTCGTTATTCTGTTCCACTGATTGTATGGGGAAGCTGCCTGGAAGGAGATGATTGGCTAAAGCTCGGCACACAATTCTACTCACACCCCCTGTATACGTCACATGCTGCACACACTATACTCGGAAATACAAGGATCCTGTTCAAAGAAGCAGCAGTTCCAGTGAGCAATTCCACACTGGAGCTGTGGTTCACACACTGCGCTTGGGTCACAGAATGGCTGCATTTGGCTCTCCTTACTGGGACATATTCTAGGACGTATGGTACCGGCAGAAGGGTGAGTTGGCCCCCTATTCTGCTTAGGTGGATGCCAGGTCCTTCTATACAGGAGGTTTTTTTTTATTTATCCAGTAGTGCCGAAGTGTAAGTGCCAATTTCTTGACATTGGATTCACTGAACGTTGCCACAATATTGGGGTTCCAAGTTATTTATATGTTACAAGTTTGAGATTTATATGTATGGGTATTTCTCTATTTGATAGTATACATGTGCTCTGTGATCTTGTGCACATGCTGAGTAGGATCTTGCTTCCCAGAAAGTGTAAATATAAAAAGACTGTGCAAAATTTGATAATGGAAGTAAATTGGAAATTAGTGCTCCACTTGTAATCTAGCCCTATATTAGTACAACAAATTAATACACCCTAAGTTCTAAACCACAGCACCTGCATTCCGAATACAGTGATGTAGAATATCAACTAATTACCACATCCTAATCCTGCCTGACAAATTAGAAAAAATAAGGGGGGGGGGGGGGGGTTGGTTTTAGCAGTACAAAGCATCCTAGTGTTTCAGATATAGCCTATTATTTACACATCCTTGTTTTTAGACATAATTGGAATAAGCTAGATTTAAAGCTGTTTTTGCTGCTTCTTCGGTCTTGCAGCGCAGGCTTTCATAAACAAGCCTGCAGCCATAAACGTATGAAGCAGTTCCTATTTCATATTCTCTCTGCCACCTTAGACTTGGTGGAGATAAATCTCCCCAAACTCACTAATTTGGGTTGATTGACAGGCCCTGCTCTTGTGTTATCAAGAGAAATATTGTGAGCTCTTGTAAAACTAAGAAATGCGGCATTGCAAGTGGCGGTTGCGGGAGGACAAGTTCTCTGCTTAATAACTTATCCATCTGCAGCTTGATAAATACCCATCTCTGTTTCTATTAACTTTTTACCTTGTATCACTTTGTCATATGCTTTAATACTAAATGTCCCTCCTATGGGAGGAGAAGCCGCCTGTTGCTGATATATTTGAATTGACGAGTTTTGTGGCCATGTAGTAGCTCTGTAGGTTTCTTCACCTCCCACTTCATTGTTAACATTCTAAAAAAAAGAAGGAAAGAGTAATATATTTGCAACAACTATCATGATTATTCTAAATATGTTTTGTTGCATTATTTTTTACAAGAATCCTTACAAAGATATTTTAAGACACATATTTCTTGTCTCCTCACTCCATCAAATTTTAGCCTCTAAAATTGATTATGTAACATCAGTTTATTATATTTTTCCAACTATAAACAAAAATGTACAAGACATTCATTTCTGATATATAGTAAAACATATTAGACATCATTTTTTTTTTATTATTTATTTAAGTATTGTTATTTCCAAAATAATAATTTAAAAGAAAATTATTTTTTTATTATACTTTTTATATTTAATTTAACTAGTCACACACACAATATCATGGTATTTGAATTACACATTTATAAATTTAACTTGCAAAGGGAACTTTTGTTTTACTGTTACATTCAATCTAAAATGTAATATATATATATATATATATATATATATATACCTGTGTATATATATATATATATATACATACATACCTATATATACTGTATTCATGTAGATGTATAGGTATAGATATATATTTTACAAAAAACATCATATATATAGAAATATCTATTTAAAATTAAAAAGAACATTTTCTTCTATGTGAAGAACATTGAAATGTAAAATTTTCACAACACACATCAGGTTGAGTGTACTTGGTCAACCACGGTCTGTCATAGCCGTGCCCGGATTTGAACCTAGGACTCCTGATATACAGCCTGCTGTGCATTCTCTTGACTTTTTTGGAGACCTGTTACCTGCAGTGGATTGCTCTCTGGTTGCACCTGCAGGTTGTTTTGCAATCAGCTTTCCTATAAAAGGCTACTTCACAATCTACTTCCTGCCCTGACATAGTGCTCCAGTGTTAGTGCCTCTGACCTTGCCTAAATTTCCTGTTTGGTTCCTGAATCCAGCTTTTTCTCTGACTACCCTTTTGAATCTCCTTTTATTGATGAAAGATTGGACTACTTTTCTGTTTACCGAACTTGGCCTTGTACCCTGTCTATTCTATTGGATTCTCCCTGGATTTGGTGACAGTTCTAACTGCTCTCAGGTATCTGACCCTCTTCTTGTCTCCTGGCTATCCTCTCTGTTCCAGCCTGTCTTTGCTTCCTGTGGCATCATCCAGCTACCCTGGCACCCTATTTCAGTGCCTAGCCCTACAAGAGCACTTGCCAAGTTCCTATATCCTGCGCATGTACCCAAGTACTGCAAATGATATCTGCAAACTAGCAAGTAACCTACTCCTGCATCCAAACTCTGACAAGTTCCAGTATCCTGCACTTGTGCCAAGCTCTGCATAGAGTTTCTGCTACCAGTGTTCCAGTATCCACGCACTGCAGTGGGCCCTGCCAAGCATCTTTGTCCTGCTCCTGTCCTGGCCTCAAGGGGGCACCTCCAGTATCGGCATCAAGTGAGCACCTCCAGTCTCTGCCTCAAGTGACCCCCCTGTCTCAGGCCTCCAGTGGGCACCTCCTGTCCCAAGCCTTGAGTGGGCACCTCCTGTCTCAGCCTAAGTTGGCACTTTGTTCCTGGCCTTACAGTGGGCACTCCTGTTCCTGGCCCTATCGCGGGCATTACCTCAGACTCCAGTTCTGGTGTAAGCACACCTGCTCACCTATCCTGCTTTCCGTCTCCAGTTCCGGTGCAATAAACTAACTTGCTTGTCTTACTTGCATGCCTCAAAGGGGTAATTCTATAAAGAAGCACATACCGCTTGCCCCTTACAGTATTCAAGACATTCCTAAGCCTGCCACCACCTTGCATAAACTTAATACCTCCGAACCTGCTCAGCCGAGAGTGACACGTTCGGATTAACGCACAAGCGATAACTGCTTTTTCTTTTTTTCTTTTATAACATGCTCGATTGAAGTCTATGGGGAGAAGATAAAGCAGTCGCAATATCCAAAGTCCTGAAGTTAGCGTGAGTCGGGTTTCACTCGTGCACAAAGAATTTTCTTTTAACTTGCTATCCGTGCGTGTGCCGAAGTTTGCTTCTGACAATGGTTGCACTCTAAATAGCAAGCATGTCTAATCTGGCTCATAATGTTCAAAGTATGTACATGTTCCTAATCTTACCTCAGTATGCTGTCATGAAAAGGACCAATTTTTGTAGCAAGGGCACCAAAAGAAAAAGTTAAATTTGCTTAAAGAATAATGTTAGAAAGATTTTATTTTTTAAAAACTGTACACTGCATCTAAATGATGAAAGTTTTTGACTTCCATGTTCATTTTGAGCAGAGGTTATGCGATTTATTGCCAGAGATATTAAAAGTGTCCCTTCTCAGAGTGGAAGTACCCCTAGGCAGCTGCTCACTTTTCCTAATGTCAAATTTAGCTCTTGGTGTTTCACTGCTAAATTGTAGAATTGGCAAACCAGATAGCATAAATATTTACATACCTCAGCAAATCCAACAGAAAATAGTGGGAAATTATAACCACATTTATATGGAATGATGGTTATGGCGTATTGAGCATCAGTTTCAGATCCATTTATTAGATTAGTCACTTCAACATTGCTGATTATTATTCCTTGGCTTGCTAATGCTGGCTCTCGTCTAACAACTGAATCAAACATGAAACAAATAAGTAAAAAAAACTGTGATTAGGCTGTACATAAACATGATATATGTACATATGAAATTCAATATTTTTTATTTTAATTACTGACACATTACAGGCATACTTACCAATTATATTTCTGAATGGGCACAATGATAAAGAGAATGATTAGATTTCTCTCTTTATTTTACAGAAGTAATATTTGTCAAGATTGTTTGTTTAATAGAAATGTGTCTTTATTTAAAGGGACATGGAAATAGCCAAAATAATACCCAGCACATAATTTTGTCCGCACATTTAAGAATACATGAATGATCTGAAAAGTAGCAGATTGATAGTATTCAAAACAGTATGTGCGTGTTCTACCCTTTCAAATTTTACTGCAATAAATAACATCTAAATGGATCCAAAAGTGTCTCTGAGATATCATCAGATTCTTCTGTGATTGACTAAAAGGACTCTATTAAAATATTACAGTGGCATACACAGTAAGGTTTAAAAGCTATACATTTATTTAGTATTATTCTATCTATATTTTTATTTTATGTATTTCAAGGTGTACTGTATACCATGTAATTCTATGTTTAAATTAACATTTAATTCACTCTTTATATTACCTATGTAGAAAACAATGTCATTATGTATCTAGGTGTGCTAAAATAGGGACAATATCAGCATTTGCTATTGTTATGACAAACACCTGGTAGGGGAATGGAAAGAGAAACATTGGTTCTGTAAAAAAAATGGATCTTACATCCATCTATATATTTTTGTTGCAAGAGAATGGTCACCCCACTCCCCATTATTTTGTGTAATATGTTTATTGTTCTGTCGTTTAAAGGGACATGAAACCAAAATGTTTCATTCATATAGAGAATACTAGTAGCTAGCTGAACATATCTGGTGAGGTATATGTGTTCCACCAATCAACAGCTACCTCCCAGTAGTGCATTGCTGCCCCTCAGCCTTCCTAGGTATGTATTTCAACAAAGAATACCAGAGAACAAAGCAAAGTAGATAAAATATGTACATTTGAAAGTTGTTTAAAAATGCATGCTCTATTTGAATCATAGAATTAAAAAATGACTTTACTGTCCTGTTAAATTGCCATGGTGATCAACTGACAGCCACAAGTGCATATTACATGACTAAGGGTATATAGTAGGCCCAAAATGTTGTATTTATTGCTTCTATGTAACCTGTAACAAAATATTAAAGGTCCTTCTTTTAGCAAGGCTGGTGTCACCGTGTTGTATGTAGCCACAAGGGTATATAATCACTCAAATAAAGGACGAGTATCATTGCTAGCCCAATTTGTGCATTGACAGGGATTATATGGTCTATTGTAGAGCTCAAAACACTATTAGTGTAGTATAGTATACAGGTTATTGTGATTCTTATGGCAATCACCTGCTGCCTTGAGGGGTATGAGTTCATTCATTTCAAATAAGGCAATCACCTCTTTCATATGGGAGACTTGTTTATCTGTGTTTTATGGTGTCTTCAGATCCCTTATCCCCCATACTGTAATTTAATTAAGAAGTTACTGTAATTGCACGTTTTATGGAATTAATTTGTGATTGATACCCTTAATTGGAATGTAGGGACACACTGCCTTTTCAAAATGTGGTTTCTTAACCTTCTGTATGATTTATGGATGACATAGAAAAGAGATACCTCCTACTTACTAAAGAACGTCCATGTTGCTATACATTTTAGGGGATCATGTTAACCCTCATTCAAAAGAGGTAATTCCCCCTCTTTCAGCTGAGTAGTAGTATATCCATATAAATAGATAAAGGGAAATAAGTTCTATAATATCTTAGGAAATAAGTGCCCCTTTATTCAAAATAGGACATTTCCCCCTTTAAAATTAGGGTTCACTTTTACTGGGAGCTAACTGGTGATTGGTGGCTACACATTTTCATCTTGTCCCTCCTTCACAAAATGTACTCAGCTAGGTCTCAGTAGTGCATTGCTGCATTGGAGCTGACTTTAACCCATTTGCAGTGTTTAAACTCATAGTTATATGCAAGTAACAGTGCAATAATAAAATGCTCTAACATATTATTATGCACGTGTATGTCGCTTTAAGTGACTCTGTACTGGATACCTCCTCATTGTGCTTGGCATCATAAAACACTACAAAATGATATTACATGCACCAATGCAGACCAAGAACTAATTGAACATGACAAGATTTGTGTATGTTTACAACAAACACAAAACACTCATTGTTATACAAAAACATACCATTTGGATCATCCGTTGTAGTACTCTGTCCAATATAAAGCACATCTATGTAGAAATTTGTTTGTGAATTGATTGATATTAACCCAATCGTCTGCACATTGTAGTTTTTGCCTTTATACGTAGATTTAAGAAGATCCAGCATGTTTATGCAAGTGTACGTCCAGCTAAAAGATCATTTGAAAATCATAATTATTTATTTATAAAATGAAACCTAATACGATCACATCCAGGAACATGTTTAGAATGGCTTGTTTATATATATAAATTCCTAAGAAACTAAAATATTCTCAGTTCATTTTTAATCAAATATTAGCAGAAACATTATACAAACTCAACATTTCACACCCCCTTTAAAGGGACAGTCTACACCTTAGTCATCTTAAAGTCTTACCTTAGATTAAGATGCATATAGCTTCCTGCACCCTTTCTATATCATGCAGCAGCCGTGTTTATGGCCAGCTTGAAATGGCTGCCAAGCTCAGCCCACTGATGACATCACAATCTGGGCTGCATCTAGGCACTCTGCTGAAAAGCATAACCAGTCTGTTGAATCCAACTAGTGAGCCTTTTGTGATTGGATACCATATGCAGCCCACATTATGATTTCATCAGTGGGCTGAGCTTGGCAGTCATTTTAAAGTGGCCAAAAACAATATTTATTCAAAAATAAATGTTATACTATTCCTGCTGCATGATATAGAAAAGGTGCAGGAGGCTATTTTGCAGCTTAAAGGGACACTGAACCCAAAATTTTTCTTTTGTAATTCAGAAAGAGCATGCAATTTTAAGCAACTTTCTAATTTGCTCCTATTATCAATTTAATTCTCTTGCTATCCTTATTTGAAAAAGAAGGCATCTAAGCTTTTTTTTTGGTTCAGTACACTGGACAGCACTTTTTTATTGGTGGATGAATTTATCCACCAATCAGCAAGGACAACCCAGGTTGTTCACCAAAAATGGGCCGGCATCTAAACTTACATTCGTGCATTTCAAATAAAGATACCAAGAGAATGAAGAACATTTGATAATAGGAGTAAATTAGAAAGTTGCTTAAAATGTCATGCTCAATCTGAATCACGAAAGAAACAATTTGGGTACAGTGTCCCTTTAATCTAAGGTAAGACTTTAAGATGACCACGGGGAAGACTGTCCCTTTAAGTGGTGCTTCTACAGAGAATAGACCTTGTATTAAACATAAACTCAGAAGTATCAGGTCAGACAGCCTAGAACATATTTTTATACATCTAAAGATGCGTATGAATTAGGAAAACAAAGATCAACACATACAGGCAGCTGGAAATAATTAAAAAAAATAAACATTTTGGCCATAAAATTGCACATGAAAAAATAAAGTTTACTAAAAAAACTATAGATCAACAATGCAGGATTATCATGTACATTTTTATATAATTATATAGGTTCTTAGAATTATTATTTACATTAAAAGACAAATTCCACATTACCTGTCACCTTGAACAAACGTGTAGGGGATTACAGAGACCATGTTTTGAATGCCGTCACTGCTTTCATATTGAAAAGCAAAGAAAATGCTATTTTCTAGATATCCTTTATATGCAAAGCACAGCTGAACACAAAATAGAAACATATGTATGAAGTTAGATCAATTCATTCTAAATATTTATAACTTCTACATTTAAATGATAACAGTCAGGCACTATAACGACTGATTTAGCCTAAAACCTTTAAACTCACTAAAGCATAAGAAGCTGTCTTGCTAAACCTAAGAGAGTGATGACTGCCAGTCAGAGGTAAACTGCCAAATTTCAGATAAAATATTTTAACACATTTTAAACTAATATTTTTTTTGGGGGGGAATAATAATAATAAATAAAAAATATATAATGTATACTTTAACATGTAAAGTTTGATATCACAGTACTTCTTTACTTAAAGCAATCCTATTATATAAAAGGCCAAGTGTGTTTGTCTGAAGCTGTCATGCGCAGTACAGACAGCACGAGGACAAACACACCTGGCCTTTGAGTCCCTGCTCCTGCTGGTGATCCGATCGCGCCGGCCGCGGTATGAGTGGGCGTGGCCGGACATGAGCGGGGGGCGTGGCCGTGCGTATACCCCAGTAATATCAGAACATATGCTCTAAATTCACATTTATACTTCTTTGAAAAGTCTTACCTGGTTGTGGTACGTCAACGATATGACTCCATAGCTTCTTTGGTTTGCTTTCAGCTCTGATGCATCGTACAAAATTTGAGGATTCATTATAGAAAATCTACCACAAAAGGCTAAAGTTTCACCTGTCAAAATGCCTCTGTTGCTATTAACCTAAAATAAATATATGTATATATTAGTAATGTTATTAGCAAAATACAGTTACATACCTATTTAAACTTTTCTAAATATATATATTTAAGAGAATTTTTAGAACTTAGAGAATTTATTTAGAAATATATATATTTTAAGAGAATTTTCTGTTAAAACATTATTACTCAATTAAAAGTTTTATAGACTTCAAAGATTAGAGGATTTCACTGTGTGCTTGTGGTAGTAGAATGTTTAGTATATTTTGATATAAAGCTTATAAGGCTGGATTTTCTAGACAAAGGTACGGATCATGGAAAACATTACTGTTACTATTAACATGCTCACTGCAAACATATATCTGCTTTCATTGTGGATATGCACTTTCAGTACAGTTTCTGATTGGCTTTATTGTTCAGCAATGGATTAAGAATTAGAAGGAAATATAAGGCATGAACTAAAATGTTTTACTTAAACAGTCAACTCAAAAAATATTATTGTTTAAAAAGATAGATAATCCCTTTATTACCCATTCTCCAGTTTTGCACAAAAAAACCCTATATTAATACATTTTTAACTCTGTGATTACCTTGTATCTAAGCCTCTTCCGACAGCTCCCTGATCACATGACTTCTTATTCATTATCTATTGACTTGCATTTTTGCCAATTAGTGCTGTGTTGTGCACAACCCAGGGGCATGAGCACAATGTTATCTATATGGCTCACATGAACTAAAACTCCCCTGTTGTGAAAAGCTAATAAAAAAGCATGTGATAAGAGGCTGTCTTTAGTGGCTTAGAAACAGGCAGAGATTTAGAGGTTTAAAGGTTATAAAGTATATTAATATATCAATGTTGGTTGTGCAAAGCTCGGTAATGGGTAGTAAAGGCATTATCTATCTTTTTAAACAATAAAAAATTTTGTGTTGACTGTCCCTTTAACTAAAATGAAATGTACTGCCTCAGAGACAAGGCACCCCTTGACAGCTGCCTATATTGCCTAATGGGAAATGCTAATCGATAATATATTTCATCTAAATATGCAGTTGAAAACCATATTTATAAATATCACTGTAAGTGGATTAAATATATTTAGATATGTTTTCATACCAAAGTGAAATCTGTTTCATAATTTCTGAAATACTTGACGGCTGTATTTTCTGCATACTTCACATAGACATCTGGACACAATGTACCAACCATCTCTTCCACTGCTGCCTTAATCTATGGTAAAAAAAATAAGTGCATTTAGAAAGAAAAAAACTATAGTTTAACCCATAGAGAGCTTATATTTTACTTTGTCCAATTGGGAAAACAGCTGAATTCACACCTGGCAAATAAATGAGAGGTGATATTTTAGCATCACAACATTTAGAAGTCAGTGATAGGACACATTGGTTTTTTTTATGGGAATAGAAATACTAAACAGTGCATAGTACAAGGCTAGAAAATTGCTTGGTCTTTATTGAATTAAAGAAAAGTAATTTTGGTTCCTTATAGGTAGAATAGTTTATTAATATTTATTGAATGTTTAACTTAATGAATATGTTCTTGAAGAGAAAAGGTAACAGCCAACATAGTTAATTATTTATATATAACACATACAATCCAAATAATATATTACATTCTTTCTATTGAAATAAATGCTATTTTCTTTTAAACTACAATTACATGTAGATAATTTAAGACTGGAGTTTAACCTGTTGTGATATTTGAATATTGATATTCTAACAGGATAAGCAGTTACAGAAGGCAGAAAATAGTACTCAAGTTCACAAATTCTTTTAAATACATTTAATTTGTTTTTTTCTCCCACATTGATACCCTCTAGCTTTAACCAACTTTGAATCTGTCAGTCTGCTTAGTTCCTTTTTGTCCTTTATGTATGTTTTATATTTGAAGGAACATGAAACCCCCAATTTTTCTTTCGTGATTCAGATAATGCATGAACTTTTCATTTTAAGTTTTTTATCAAATTTGCTTCATTCTCATAGTATTTGTTGTTAAAAGAGCAGAAATGCACTATTGGGAGATAGCTGGACAGTCAATGAGAGTGTATGTGCAGCGACCAATCAACAGTTGGCTTCCAGTAGTTCATTGCTGTCCCTAAGCCTACCTACGTATGCTTTTCAACAAAGAATACCAAGGGAATTATATAAATAAGATAACAGAACTAAATTGGAAAGCTGTTTATAATTGCATGCTATAACTGATTAAAGTGAAAGTCAATCCTAGGGTTGTACAAACGCTAGGATTGACTATTGGAACAAATAAAGGGGACTTTCATTCATGAAGTATAAGCCAATAGCAGTCCGGTAAATCCGGCTTGGCGCCCATGGGAGCCGGATTTACTGCACAGCTATTGGTTAAGAGATGAAAACATCACCTCTTAGCAAAAAATTTTTTAGCCGTGGGCTGCTGTAGCAGCTAAGAATGGCGATCAGTTGAAACAAATAAAGGCACTTTCTACATGAAGTATCTTATACGTCATGAATGAAAGTCCCCTTTATTTGTTTCAATAGTAAATCCTAGCGTTTGTACAACGCTAGGATTGACTTTCACTTTAAAGTTTAATTTTGACTATTGTTTTTTTTTTTTTGTTTTTGGTGATTTTTTTGCCATTACTCAATGAGCTAAGAAAAGGAAATAGTAGCTTATGATCTTAACAAGTGTATGCATTTTATATAATGAATCCCCTTTTTTGTAGTTCATAAGATATAAAGCTATCAGAAGCATCTGACAATAATAATTTTAAAGACCAGGATCACAACGTCTATGCCATTACAATTTAAACTTATTAAAACAAACCTCCTCAGCTGGTGAATGTACTGACAATTGCTTCGAGTAAACGCCATCCCACACTAACGTGTAGGTGTTCATACTTGGGACGCCTTTAGTTTGCTCTGTAATATTCACTGTAAAATTACTTTCTGCTGGAATTTCATATGAAAGAAGTTGAAAATCACCTAAAGAGATGGAAGAAAAACACACACAGTGAAATACTTGATTTAACAGGATACACGTTCTCTTTAATTTAAAGGGACATTAAACACAAAACAAATGCTAGATTGAATGAAGCATTCAAAGAAAAGATTAGTCTGAGAATAACATCCATGTTGATGTATTTTTTTAAGTTTCATTAGCTGTTTAAATAGTGAAAAAATAAGTGTAAAGTTTTACTGTCTATAAAACAATGGGAGCTGCCATGTTTTAACTTAGGTTACCTTCTCTGCTGTGGCCAATTAGGGACAGTTATAAATAGGTCACTAGAGTGTGCAGCCAATAGCTGTGTGGGATATAACAGTGTTCTGCACTTCCATTTCTAACAGGAACTGATGCTCACAATTTCAGAATGGAATGATAGGAAAAGGGTACAAAATAAATAATGAAAGCATATTGCAAAGTTGTTTTTATATATACAATTTATCATTTTATATTACCATCTCAAAGTGTTTAATGTCCCTTTAAAGGGCTATGAAACCCCACATTTTTCTTTTGTAATTTAGACAGAGCATAACATTTGAACAAAGTTTCCAATGTACTTCTATTATCAAATTTGCTTTGTTCCCATGATATTCTGTGTTGATTCAGAGATACGTAGGACGGTAGGTGACTGGAACACCGTGTGTCAGCAAATATTGCTACCATCTAGTGCTCTTGCAAATGGATAACATTCTTCAAAACTGCTGCCATATAGTTCTCCAGAAATGGGCAGGCTCTTAAGCATTCGTCTCTGCTTTTCAACAATTGATACCAAGAGAACAAAGAAGAGAGAGAGCAAAATATTGAGGGGAGAGGAAAAGAGAGGAGGAGAGAGAGAGCAAAAGAGAGGGGGAGAGAGAGTAAAATAGAGGGGGGAGAGAGAGCACAAGAGAGGGGGGGGGAGAGAGAGCACAAGAGAGGGGGAGAGAGAGCACAGAAGAGAGGGTGGAGAAAGCAAAAGAGAAGGGGAGAGAGAGAGCAAAGGAGAGGGGGAGAGAGCAAAAGAGAGGGGGGGAGAGAGAGAGTACAAGAGCAAATGAGAGAGGGAGAGAGAGAGAGAGCAAAAGAGAGGGGGAGAGAGAGCAAAAGAGAGGGGGAGAGAGAGAGAGCAAAAGAGAGGGGGAAGAGAGAGAGTAAAAGAGAGGGGGACAGAGAGAGCAAAAGAGAGGGGGGACAGAGAGAGCAAAAGAGAGGGGGGACAGAAAGAGCAAAATAGAGGGGGGGGGAGAGAGAGCAAGAGAGAGGGGGAGAGAGAGGGAGCAAAAGAGAGGGGGAGAGAGAGCGCAAGAGAAAGTGGGAGAGAGCGCAAAAGAGAGGGGGAGAGAGAGAGAGCAAAAGAGAGGGGAGAGAGAGAGCAAAAAAGAGGGGGAGGAGAGAGAGAGCGAAATAGAGGGGGGAGAAAGAGAGCAAGGGGTGGGACCGCTGTACTGCAAAAATGGCCCGTGTACACAGGCTTTAGGACTAGTGGGTAATAAAGGGGTTATCTATCTTTTTAAACAAAATTTTTTTGGTGTTGACTGTCCCTTTAAAGATAAGGAGACAATATGAGACAGACATAAATATGTAAACTATCAATAGCAAATTGATGTTTAGAGAAGAGTCTTTATTCATATTGCATATGCAAATTTGTATTATACCAAAATCCAGAATTTTCCAAATAACCTCTTTTATTTGTATCTCATGTATTATTTTGTTTTATTGTAGAATCTAATAAATACTGCTCTTAAATAAAGGGGCTTTACTCTCTCTTTTTCTCAGCTCCTCCATCGTTGCACACTTTTTTTTAAATGTAATATTTTATTCAGCGTTGATGTATTTCTTTATACTGGGGATGGTAACGTTTTTCACTACATTTACTTATTAGGCGATTGTAATATAAGGTTGACAGAAGTAAAATAATATATACTTTCTTTGGACTGTGAGGGCTACCAGTTTAAAAGGACAGGATGTACACATTTTTAATTACTTGAAAGTGACACAGCATGTCTGTAAAAAGCTGACTATAAAATATCACATGTAAAAAAAGGAAATTTTTTTACCTCAGATTGTACTCAGTAGCCACATCCCATTGTTAAGGGCCTTTAAAGGGACACTGAACCCAATTTTTTTTCTTTCATGATTCAGAAAGAGCATGCAAATTTAAGCAACTTTCTAATTTACTCCTATTATCACATTTTCTTCATTCTCTTGGTATCTTCATTTGAAAAGCAAGAATGTAAGTTTAGATGCCGGCCCATTTTTGGTGAACAGCCTGGGTTGTTCTTGCTGATTGGTGGATAAATTCACCCACCAATAAACAAGTGCTGTCCTGATGTCTGAACCAAAAAATTGGCTGGCACCTTAGCTTAGATGCCTTCTTTTTCAAATAAAGATAGCAAGAGAACAAAGAAAAATTGATAATAGGAGTAAATTAGAAAGTTGCTTAAAATTGCATGCTCTTTCTGAATCACAAAAGAAAAAATTTGGGTTTAGTGTTCCTTTAAGGGATATTTCAGCCAAAACTGGAGTCCACATGGATGCATTTCAGTTTTGAATAGAAACATGTTTTGTAATATACATTTATTAGAAATCCTTCTAATAAAAAATATGCACCTTGCACCAGCATTTTAAACTCAGCACTTAGAGGTGCTTTTACCATTTGGTAATGACCATTTGGTAATGACTCAATTTGTTAATTTCTGACATGATACAAGCCCCACTGGTGCTCTGAGCAGCTTTAATATTTAAAATGCTGGTGCACTGATATTTAGCTATGCTTCACATGCATATGCAGAGAAAAATGTTGACACTAAAACAGCAATAAGTTTTACTAGAAGCAATTTTGCCAATATATGTATATTGCAAATATGTTTCTTTTTAAAAAAGTAATGCATCTATGTGCATTAAAATTTGGTCCGGAATGTCCCTTTAAGCATCCATTCAGTATACTACTCTTGAGACTTGCAAGGGAGTGTGTATCTGGTATGTGCAGGCACAGTCACTTTATTTCTCTCTTGAATTCAAGTTTACTATGAAATCACACAAGATTTTGGTAAAAATCTGATGAGATTGCTGTGAAGCAAAGTGTGAACTCAGCACTGATGAAGCTGATTGGCTGTATTTGTTCACCATGCATATAACAATAAAAAGAGTAGATCTTTATCACAGAGCACTTAGTTCAGTGAGTTGAGGAAATTGTAAAAATATCATCTTTTTTACATAGAGATGTTCATGTGATATTTATTTTTTACAGTTATATAACTTCACTTTCAAGTGATTTAGCAAATGGGTAACATATTCCTTCAGCTGAGAGTTGAGCAAGCATTGGTTGTTTGTACTGCATGTTGTTGAATGAAAGAAGCTTAATTAAAGGGACATTCCTGTCAATATTTAAATGCACATAGATGAATTACATCTGTCAATAGAAACACATTTGCAATATACATGTTTGGCAAAAATGCTTCTAGTAAAAGTTATCACTGTTTTAGTAAACAAATATAGGAAAAAGCGGGAAATCAAAAACTGATGCTAATATGATTTCAAAAAGAGACAGGGAATATAACACACTTTATTTTTATAAACCTGTTTTTGGTTTTTCAAATTTAAACTATGAAGAAAAAAGGATACAGGAGCCAGAATGCCAGTGCAGACGTGGATTTATTCAGATAGGAGACAACAGGTGGACAAAGCTTCTTCTATCTGACGCATTTCGCGCATGCGTACATGCGCTTTATCACAGAAGGAGCAATAAACACTACAGTGTTAACAACGTTAGTTCATAAACCAGTTACGTAGATCAACAGTCTAGATATTCAGTCACAATTTATTTGATACAATGTCATTCAAGAAAGTGCAACTGTGCAGGAATATTATTCCAAAGATACTCACACCTTGGATCTAGTTAGTTAGTTTAAGTGACATCTAGAGGTAATTACGGGTTAAAGGTTTTAGCTTCTTAGTGAGGTTCAGATCAGAAAGTCCTCCGCAGAGCACCGCTTACTCCACATACTTTCACATCGACAGGATTATGGCGACCTCGGCTTTCGCCATTCTTCTCTCATAGCACTTTGTGCAGGACACTTCAGAACCTCACAAACTGCCTGAAGGGCGGCTGATGCCACGGCGATACTGCTGGTGCCAGTGTGAGTACGAAGCAGTGACGGCTGAAGTTGAAAACCCTTCTTGTTGAGGTAAACAATTGGTGACACGGTAGGAGGTGTGAGCAGTTGGCTGTGAAAATAGACCTAAAGAGCGGCGAAAGTCGAGGTCGCCATAATCCTGTCGATGTGGAGTAAGTGGTGCTCTGCAGAGGACTTTCTGATCAGAGCCTTACTAAGAAGTTAAAACCTTTAACCCATAATTACCTCTGGATGTCGCTTAAACTAACTAACTAGACCCAAGGGGGCATATTTATTGATGCTCCATAACCTGTCTGCCTGCTCTGAGGGGGCGGACAGACTTCAACAGAAATCAACCCGATCAAATACGATCGGGTTGATTAACACCCCCTGCTAGTGGCCGATTGGCCGTGAATTTGCAGGGGGCGGTATTGCACCAGTAGCTCACCAGAACTGCTCGTGCAATGATAAATGCCGAGAGCGTATGCTGTCGGCATCTATTGATGTGCGGTGGACATGATCTGCAATATCGGATCTTGTCTGCTCGCACAATAATAAATAGGCCCCAAGGTGTAAATATCTTTGGAATAATATTCCTGCACAGTTGCACTTTCTTGAATATTATTGTATCAAATCAGTTGTGACTGAATATATGCACTGTTGATCTACTTAAAGGGAAACTGAACCCAATTTTTTTTTCATGATTCAGATAGAGCATGCAATTTTAAGCAACTTTCTAATTTACTCCTGTTATCAATTTTTCTTCGTTCTCTTGCTATCTTTATTTAAAAAAGAAGGCATCTAAGCTATTTGTTTGGTTCAGTACCATGGAAAGCACTTGTTCATTGGTGGATACATTTACCCACCAATCAGCGAGAACAACCCAGGTTGTTCACCAAAAATGGGCCGGCATCTAAACATACATTTTTGCATTTCAAATAAAGATACCAAGAGAATGAAGAAAAATGGCTAATAGGAGTAAATTAGAAAGTTGCTTAAAATCGCATGCTCTATCTGAATCATGAAAGAAAAAATGTAGCCTATTTATGAACTAACTGTTAACACTGCAGTGTTTATTGCTCCTAGTTTCATGTATGAACTAACACCATTCTAACTTTGCATGGATTACACCCCAAAGTCTGATCAATATATTTAGAAATGACGTGATCAATAGAGCTGCAATTTGAGAGGGCACCTTGTGTTGTTACATTTTTAATGGTATTAAAATGATATTTTTGATATATACATGTGTATGATTCTGTGTGCACTACGCTTATATTTATAAACCTGGGTTTGGTTTTTCAAATTTAAAGTGCTATATACCCTGTCTCTTTGTTTAAATCATATTAGCATCAGTTTTTGATTTCCCTCTTTCCCCTATATTTGTTTACATAATATTATAAGGGTTTGCACCTCCTTCCATATGAAGGATTAATCTAATTTATAATTATTTTTGTTTAAGAATCCTCCCCTTTTGGCACTAGTACTTTATATTCAAACTATCACTGTTTTAGTGTTAACATTTTTCTATGCACGTGCATGTGAAGCATAGTTAGATATTCTCAGTGCACCAGCATTTTAAATACTGCAGCTGCTAAGAGCGCCAGGGGACTCAAATTGAGTCATTACTAGATGGTACAAGCACCTTAGGCTCTCTAAACAAGTGCTGTGTTTTAAATGCTGGTGCACGGTGCATACGTAAATACAGTTTTGAAACAGCTATAGCTTTAATAAGAAGCATTTTTGCTAAAACATGTATATTACAAAAATGCTTCTATTCAAAACTAAAATTCATAAATGTGAGGTCCAGTTTTGGCTGGAATGTCCCTTTAAGGTGAATTTTCTTATACTAGCATACAGGTATACCCCGCTCATACAGCAGGTTAGGGACCGGAGCCCTGCTGTAAAGTGAAAACCACCTTAAAGTGAAACAAGATAGTTTGAGCTTTCTTTTCACTTGTCAGTGTGTTTAAAAACTTGAAAACATGTTTGAACTAACATATATTAGAGGTGCAATAGTGCTACATTTAGTTTAACACTAGCACAGCATGCAATTAGTATTAAATACTGTACCTGTAATATACTGACAATTACTGTAGTAAAATTTGCAGACTATAGCACTGAGACACAGATTGCACTGTAATCCTGTAAAGAGAGTGACCTGCGCATAACAACATGGTGCCAGTCACTTTTCTTGCAATCTCACGTTGATTACAGCACTGTTTCAAAATCCTTGGAGGCTGAACTTCAGCTCCACAAAGTGCTGTATTAACGAAGCGCTGTAAAGCGAAGCGCTGTAAAGTGAGGTATACCTGTACTAGCAATGCCAGGGTCTAAATAACATCAAACAATTTCATTATTTTCATGGGGCAACAAGATAAGGATGTCTCACAACTCAGGCTCTTTTTTTATTTAAAAAAACAAACAAAACAAAAGTATATTAATCAACCAATTACAGGGCTTCATGATAAACCTGTCATATGTATTATTAATAATGCCTTTTTGCCGTTTCAGTATAAAACTGAATAGTTATATCTTATTAACTTTAACACTCACCTCTTTCTGACACAAATGTGACTTTGTAAACTTGTTGCTGCCCCGAACCTTCTTCTGTTACCGTCACAGTGTCAGGCTGCACAGACCACAGGCTATTTAATTCAGACTGTACTTCAGCGGCTGTAGCATCAGCTGACAATAACCCTGAAAAACACAAATCATGTATACGCATAATCTGCATTGCACAAATTTATATTGACAAGGTAATCCTCACTCTATTATTAAAGGGACATTAAGTCAGCATTTTTCTTTCATGATTCAGATATATTAGGCAATTTTAAAAAAACTCCAATTTACCACATTATGCAGTCTTTTTTATGTACACTTTCTGAGGCAACAGCTCCTACTGAGCATGTGCAAGAGATCAGTGTATACATATTAGAGTATATATAAGAAATTTCAAATTTGTCAAAAAAAAATATACTGTTCATATTTTAATTCAGATAAAAGTGCTATTGTATTCTATTGTTATTATGCATTTGTCAATTATGCAGTTGTATTGTATTTAATGGTTCTTTAAGAATATTCCACAGATATTTAAAGGGACACTGTATTGTAATGTTTCCCCTTAATGTGTCCTTGTGTCCTCAGTCATTTGTTATATCAACTTCTGGGTATTACATTTATTGGAAATAGCTCATTTAGTTTATTCTTACATTTACAATAGCTGCCCTTGCTCATTGAAGCCACAATCTACAATGAAAATGTTAGATCATACGTATTGGCATTTGTGTATATTGAGATACAAATAAGATAATGAGGAGTGCTGTTGCTGCAGGCTCAGTCTATTTGAATAGGAATGTTCTATAGAACAATAGATGAAGGATTAAGCGAAAAATGCTATTTTAAATACAAAATAAACATAAATGACAATTTTCTCCTACATGTTATTCTATGCTGCTGGTATAGTAAGTCATTGGAAACTCATTAAATCTAAGCACATTTTAGAATACAGCTACCCTTTAAATTCACTTTTCATATTTTCCACCTCCACTGCTAATGAAAATGTATTCCAAACATCCAATTCCATTTCCAAAATCCAGTGCCTTCTTAAAATTCTTCTAAATTTACTAGCCTCCAGCACCATGCCTTTTTCTTGTTTTATAATAACTTACACATTCACCTGTAGCTGAGCACGTTAAGGTAAGTATTAAAGGGATAAGAAAGTAGTCAAAATTAAACTTGCATGATTCAGATAGAGCATATGATTTTTAGACACTTTTAAGTTCACTTCTATTTTCAAATGTGCTTCGTTCTCTAGGTCAGTGTTTTTCAACCAGTGTGCCGTGGCACACTAGTGTGCCGTGAGAGATCCTCAGGTGTGCCACGGCAGACTGACAACAGTGTGACATATTTTTTAAACTTTGCTTGTTTTTTCTCCCAGTGCAGGGGTAGTTTGTAGGAGGCATGGCATAACAGCACAATACATACAGTATGTGTGTGTTTGTGTGTATGTGTATATATATATGCTGTATTAGGCTACAATGTGTGATTTTTAAAAAAAATTTGGGATGGTGGGGTGCCACAGGATTTTTTAATGTAAAAAAGTGTGCCACGGCAAAAAAAAGGTTAAAAATCACTGCTCTAGGTATCCCTTGTGGGAAAAAAAAATATGCACATATTATACACTAGTGTGAGCTAGCTGCTGATTGGCGCCTGCACACATTTATCTCTTGTGATTGGCTAACTAGTTGTGTTCAGCTAGCTGCCAGTAGTGCAATGTTGTTCCTTTAGCAAAGAATAACAACAAATGAAGTAAATTTAATATGAGGGGGTACATTTATCAAGCTGCTTATTCCGCACGAGCCTTCCGGCTCACCAAAAACAGGATTTAAGAAGCAGCAGTCTTAAGATACGATCAGGAGGATTGACACCCCCTGCTAGCGGCCGATTGGCCACGAATGTGCAGGGGGTGGCATTGCACAAGCATTTCTTGTTAAATGATTGTGCAATGATAAATGCAGACAGCGTATGCTGTCGGCATTTAGCGATGTCAGGCGGACATGATTCGCTACAACGAATCATGTCCACCCGACATTTGATAAATCGGCCCCTAGGAGTAAAATGGAAAGTTGTTTGAAATTGTATGTTCTATCCAAATCATGAAAGAAAATGTTGGGGTTTCCTGTCCCTTTAAGCTCTTAAAAAAATAAAGGAAATAAATGAATACTGCAGTATTTATTTATTTATTTTATATATTTTATTTATTTTCGTTGGTGCGTACATTCGTATTTTTGTTTTTTTCAAACGAACAGTTTGCCATCTGTACTGCTGCCATCTGATGCTGAAATGTTTATAACAACTGCTGCCATAAAGTGCACGCTCCTGAGCCTACCTACCTGCTCTACAACAAAGCATTCCAAAAAAATGAAGTAAATTTGATGTTTCTTTTAAACTGTACACTTTAATGATTGGAAAATAAAATGGTGTTTTATGTCCCGTTACTAGGACATGATAAGTAAATAAATTACTCTAATTTGTTTGAGCAGTTTAATTTATCACACCTGTTTAACCCCTGCTAAAGGATTAAGCATTTAAAGTAACATGAATCCCAAAATCTTTT
This sequence comes from Bombina bombina, assembly GCF_027579735.1. Lineage (NCBI taxonomy): Eukaryota > Metazoa > Chordata > Amphibia > Anura > Bombinatoridae > Bombina > Bombina bombina. The sequence goes on along the minus strand of NC_069503.1, from coordinate 1,029,143,279 downwards.
TGTGCAACCACCAATCAGCAGCAAGCCCACGGTAGTGCAGTGCTACTCCTGAGCCTACCTAGGTATGCTTTTCAACAAAGAATACCAACAGAACAAAGCAGATTAGGTAACAGATGTAAACTGGAAAATTGTTGTCCATTTTTCTTTCATGGTTCAGATAGAGCTTGTGAGTTTAAACAATTTTCCAATTTACTTCTATTATCTAATTTGTTTTGTTTTCCTGGTATCCTTTGTTAAAAAGGATACCTAGGTAGGCTCAGGAGTTGCTGATTGAGGCTGCACAAATATGCCTCATGTTGTTGTATTACCCAGTGTGGTCAGCTAGCTCCCAGTAGTGCATCATTGCTTCTTCAACAAAGGATACCATAAGAATAAAGCAAATTAGATTATAGAAGTAAAATATTTTTTATCTAAAGCATGAAAGTAAAATGTTGTGTTTCATGCCCCTTCAAGCAAACTCCTGAACCAAGCTTGTTTCTATGACGCCCTCCAAAAAATCATCAAAAATAATATTAACACAATTAACACAATAGAGCAGTTTTTCTAAACACAAATAAAGTAAGATAAATACATTATTAGTTTATGTATATTAGAAAATGCTGATTCCCCTCTAATAAAATTCTCTTAGAATAAATAGTATAGTTGCATAAATGTAGCATCATACCTGTTTTATCAATTCCGTGAATCAGTCTATAGAAGAAGGTTGGGCAAGGTTCCTCACAGTATTTTGTAACTGTAATAGTCTGAACTTCATGTATTGCTGTGGATGTGGTCCAGTTCTTTACAGTTATAATCTGCCAGAACAAAATGATAACATGGCATTTGTAGTTTTAGTTTTAGATATGTTATCACTTAAAACAGTTTGACAACATTAAAGGGACAGTCTAGTCAAAAATAACGTTTTCAAATTTACTTTTATCATCAAATGTGCTTTGTTCTCTTGGTATTCTTAGTTGAAAGCTAAATCTAGGTAGGCTCATATGATAATTTCTAAGGTCGCCTCTTTATTTACTTTTCACAACAGAGAAGTGCTAGTTCATATGAGCCATATAGATAGCATTGTGATCACGCATGTGGCTTGTGGCAGACACTGCACTAATTGGCTTAAATGCAAGTCAATAGATAATAAATAAAGTCATGTGATCAGGGGGCTGTCAGAAGATGCTTAGATACAAGGTAATCAGAGGTAAAAAGTATATTAATATAACTGTGTTGGTTGTGCAAAACTGGGGAATGGGTAATAAAGGGATTATCTATCTTTTTAAACAATGACAATTCTGGAGTAGACTGTCCCTTTAAATAAATTAGTATTTGACAAACTATTTTACCTATGAAGTTATTTTATGGCTCCTTAAAGGTACACTGGGTTCAGTGTCCCTTTAAGCATTGTGGGAAAAATTAACCTCAAACAATTGTAACTCACAATTGTTTGCCTCAAAAAATTCTGCCTAGTTGAAACTGGATGCAAAATATCTCTCTAGAACAATATAATTTGATTCTAATTGCAATAGAAGTTGCAACTATTCATTTTTGTGCTACTACAAAAAAAGATGGTTAAATAACTGCTATGTGTGTTACTGGCACAAACATTAAAAGGGTTATTGCCAACATAATCAAGGTTTTGTATTCCATAAGCTTTCAAAACTTCACAAGTCTTCACAAGTCTCTATGTGTTACTATTCCATACAAAAAGCTTAAACCACTGATCTTTGTGTTACAGGCAAAATTAGAGTTAAATCATCATTGTATATTTAACTGGTAAAAGGGATAAACCACTACTGACAAAAACTGCTTTTTGAGTTAATGGTGTGTTATTGGAATTCTGGGTTATACCACTGGCTTATGTGTTAATGCTTTGTGTTACTGGCTCAAATGATGGGTCTAAGCACTGCTCGGCTTGACAGAAATATGTCGGAGAGGTACCTTGTGTGGAATTTTGTACTGGGGTCACTGAGAGTTGCAATGGACTAAAACTAGGGTGACCATATTGTCGCTTTAAAAAGGGACACATATGAAAAATACATATGTTAGGGCTATTTTCAGGGCTGTTTAAAGAAATTTTTGCATAGGAACCCTGACATATGTATTTTTCATATGTGTCCCTTTTTAAAGCAGCAATATGGTCACCCTAACTAAAACACCTGGTCTTTTTGCAGCCTTACAATGATCCTGTCATTCCCAACACCTTCTACCCAATTCTTTGCAAAATATTTTGTTTAAACATGATCACTGCTGTTGTAATAACTGTAGTCATATAAGTTACCTTCTTGGATATACAGGTAGGCAGTGGTGTATTTAGGTTTTGTGCTGCCCTAGGCACTCAGAATCCTGCTGTTCCCCCCCCCCCCCCTACTTTAGGCCATTTTTGGCCATAAACTTTTTTTGGTCAGTTAGTAATGTGACTTTTTTTTATTTGCATTTTCAAAATAAATGTTCACCAGCTCAGCCCATGTTAATTTTTCTGCATTAAAAATATAAACTAAATAAGCCTTTAATGGAGCACTTCTTAACAATTTCAAATTCATATTTGTATTAATGTAAACAATACCAGATGTATATACAATAAACAGTGGCTTGCATTATTGCATACATTAATTGCTATTTAGTTAAAAAATATATTGCACTTAATATGTGTGACATGCTTTTTGAATTTAACACTACATTGCTGGTGGTAACATGTCATGTGACAACTCCCCACTGGGACCATAGGTGGGAGTCGAATGTTTATGCATACAGCCTACTAATGCATCAGCAGCTAGTCAAATTCACAATAGAAGTTATTTCTCTCTTTTTTTTTACTGGTAGTTTATATACTCTTCCCATGGAAATACAGGTAGTGCTGGCAATTTAACTTTGATTGCATGGAATGTTGGTAGAATAACTTCACCCAGCGAAAGAAAAGCAATTATTAAACATCTTAATCTTTGAAAACAGACTTTGGATTTTTGCAATAAACTCATTTAAATCAACAAGTATTACTTAAAGGGACAGTCTACACCAGAAAATGTATTATTTTAAAAGATAGATAATCCCTTTATTACCCATTCCCTAGTTTTGCATAACCAACACATTTATATTAATACACTTTTTACCTCTGTAATTATCTTGTATCTAAGCCTCTGAAAACTGCCCCCTTATTTCAGTTCTTTAGACAGACATGCATTTTAGCCAATCAGTGCAGGTTCCTAGAAACTCCACGTGCGTGAGCACAGTGTTATCCATATGAAATACATGAACTAAAACCCTCTAGTGGTGAAAAACTGTCAAAATGCCCTGAGCTAAGAGGCGGCCTTCAGGGGCTTAGAAATTAGCATATGAACCTCCTAGATTTAGCGTTCAACTAAGAATACCAAGAGAACAAAGCAAAATTGGTGATAGAAGTCAACTGGAAAATTGTTTAAAATTGCATGCCCTATCTGAATAATGAAAGTTTGTTTTGGACTAGACTGTCCCTTTAAAGGGACAGTCTAGTCAGAATTAAACTTTCATGATTCAGATAGGGCATGCAATTTTAAACAACTTTCCAATTTGCCTTTATCATCAAATTTGCTTTGTTCTGTTGGTATTCTTTGTTGAAAGCTAAACCTAGGTAGGCTCACATGCTAATTTCTAAGACCTTGAAGGCCACCTCTTATATCAGTGCATTTTCACAGTTTTTCACAGATTGACACTACTAGTTAATGTGTGTCATATAAATAACATTGTGCTCACTCCCATGCAATTATTTATGACCCAGCTCAAATTGGCTTAAATGCATGTCTGTCTAAAGAACTGAGATAAGGGGGCAGTCTGAAAAGGCTTAGATACAAGGTAATCACAGAGGTAAAAAAATGTATTAATATAACCATGTTGGCTATGCAAAACTGGGAAATGGGTAATAAAGGGATTATCTATTTTTTTACCATAACAATTCTGAAGTAGACCGTCCTTTTAAATAATTTACAGCTATGTATTATTAGTGACATACCTGCTTTTCCAGTACTGTAGTGGATTGTGATTCTATGATCTGTACTTCATTTACTGCGTCTGTTGTCTGCTGGTCAGTATAAGTACTAGCATACTTGTATAATCCAATATCAATGGATGATGTTCCCAAGGAGTTCTGGACATAAGCCTCAATGTAGTACCTAAAAAAACAGGTGCAAGTAAAATATAGTTAAGCATTCTTCATGTTTTTAAAAGAAAAGTAAAATGTGAATGAAACAAACTTACGGTTTCCCTTTATCAAGCTGAAAAACTTTTGACATCCGAGTTGGATCAGAGATGTAATTGGATGTGTAGTAGTTGCCATAAGCAATTTTTACCTGAAATAAACAACAGATATACTTTATATATGATTTTATGGTTATGTTACATCTACGATATTGATTTGAGATTATATAGGTTTAGATCACAGCCCCCAACAGTGGCACAGTCCTGCATTTTTCATGACTGTTAAAGGGACAGGAAACCCCAAAATTTTCTTTCATCTTTTCCATAGAACATACAATTTGAAACAACTTTCCAATTTATTTCTAGTATCAAATTTGCTTCATTCTTTTCTTATCCTTTGCTGAAGGAACAGCATTGCACTACTGGCAGCTAGATGAACATATCTAGTTAGCCAATCACAATAGACAAATGTGTGCAGGCACCAATCGGCAGCTAACCCCCACTTGTGTAGGATATCTGCAAATTATTTTTCAACAAGGGATACGAAAAGAACAAAGCACATTTGAAAATAGAAGTGAATTTAAAAATAAATACAGTGGAGTATATTCACTAAAAGTCACTATAATATTTCAGGGTCTTTAGTAATTCCAGTGTTGCCAATTCCTGTGTAATTCACTAAAGAGTAAAGAGGTGTGTAAGCTGTAGAGAATGGACTCCATAGGTTAACAAAAGAACTGGTTATAGTGGATACGTTGGGAAGCTGATTTTAAATCCACCCCGGTAAACAGAAAACTCCTCTGACTATAGGTGTGGCCTGCATGGGTGAAGGAACTGTTAAACTATCATTATACTGCTAAAGCTTAAAGGGACAGTCAAGTCCAAAAAAAACTTTCATAATTTAAATAGAGAATGTAATTTTAAACAATTTTCCAATTTACTTTTATCACCAATTTGACTTTGTTCTCTTAGTATTCTTAGTTGAAAGATAAACCTAGGAGGTTCATATGCTAATTTCTTAGGCTTTGAAGACTGCCTCTAATCTAAATGTATTTTGACCACTAGAGGGCATTAGTTCATGTGTTTCATATAGATAACATTGAGCTCATGCACGTGAAGTTACCCTGGAGTGAGCACTGATTGGCTAAAATGCAAGTCTGTCAAAAGAACTGAAATAAGGGGGCAGTTTGCAGAGGCTTAGATACAAGGTAATCACAGAGGTAAAAAGGGTATTTCTATAACATTGTTAGTTATGCAAAACTGGGGAATGGGTAATAAAGGGATTATCTTTCTTTTGAAACAACAAAAGTTCTGGTGTTGACTGTCCCTTTTATGCCTTGAGTAGCAAGCATTCCAACTGTTCTTCTTACTACAGCAGAATTACACACAGTGTGGTACCATCCTGCTTATGGTGTGGGATCAGAAAGTGCCAGAAGTGTTTTGAATTCACATAATTTTAAACAGAACTGAAGGTACTAGGCTAGACCATATGGTACTGTCTGAGAGCATATATAGCAGTTAAAGGGACACTGAACCCAAATTTTTTCTTTTGTGATTCAGATAGAGCATGACATTTTAAGCAACTTTCTAATTAACTCCTATTATCATTTTTTCTTCATTCTCTTGGTATCTTTATTTGAAATGCAAGAATCTAAGTTTAAATGCCGGCCCATTTTTGGTGAACAACCTGGGTTGTTCTTGCTGATTGGTGGATAAATCCATCCACCAATAAAAAAGTGCTGTCCAGAGTTCTGAACTAATAAAAAAGCTTAGATGCCTTCTTTTTCAAATAAAGATAGCAAGAGAACAAAGAAAATTTGATAATAGGAGTAAATTAGAAAGTTGCTTAAAATTGCATGCTCTATCTAAATCACAAAAGAAAAAATTTGGGTTCAGTGTCCCTATAATGTCTTATTTAAATATATATATATATATATATATATATATATATATATATATATATATATATATATGTGTGTGTGTGTGTGCGTGTGTTTATGTGTGAGTCAGTGTCTTTAGATGTGTGTGCGTGCATGTATATCTGGTTGTGTATGTATGTGTGTGAGTCAGTGTTTGTGAGTCTGTGCGTGTTTGTGTATGTGTGAGTCTGTGTGTGTGTATGTGTGAGTCTGTGTGTGTGTATGTGTATGTGTGTATGACTCAGTGTGTGCAGGTGTATGTGTGTATGTGTGAGTCAGTGTTTGTGAGTCTGTGCGTGTTTGTGTATGTGTGAGTCTGTGGGTGCAGGTGTGTGTGTATGTGTGTATGTGTGAGTTAGTGTTTATGAGTCTGTGCATGTTTGTTTATGTGTGTATATGTGTGAGTCTGTGTGTGTGTGTGCGAATGACTCAGTGTGTGCGTTTGTGTGTGTGTGTATGTGTGAGTCATTGTGAGTCTGTGCGTGTTTGTGTATGTGTGTATATGTGAGTCAGTGTGTGTGTGTGTGTGACTCAGTGTGTGTGTTTATGTGTGAGTCAGTGTGTTTAGATGTGCGTGCATACAGTATATCTGGCTGTGTTTGTGTATGTGACTGTGAGTCAGTGTTTGTGAGTCTGTGTGTGTATGTGTATATATGTATATGCGTGAGTCTGTGTGTGTGTGTGTGTGTGTGTGAATAACTCAGTGTGTGTGTGTGTGTGTGTGTAGGTGTGTGTGTGTGTTTATGTGTGAGTCAGTGTATTTAGATGTTCGTGCGTGTGTATATCTGGTTGTGTGTGTGTATGTGGGATTTAGTGTTTGAGAGTCTGTGCGTGTTTGTGTATGTGTGTATGTGTGAGTGACTCAGCGTGTGCATTTGTGTATGTGTGTATATGTGTATGTGTGAGTCAGTGTGTGTGTGTGTGTGATTGACTTAATGTCTGTGTTTGTGTATGTGGGTATATGTGTATGTGTGAGTCAGTGTGTGTGTGTAAGTGATTCAGTGTGTGTGTTTGTGTATGTGTGTATATGTGCATGTGTGAGTCAGTGTGTGTGAGTGACTCAGTGTGTGTGTTTGTGTATGAGTGAGTCATTGTGTGTGAGTGAGTCAGTGTGTGTGTTTGTGTATGTGTGTATATGTGCATGTGTGAGTCGGTGTGTGAGTGACTCAGTGTGTGTGTTTGTGTATGTGTGTATATGTGTATGTGTGAGTCAGTGTGTGTGATTGACTCAGTGTGTGTGTGTATATGTGTATGTGTGAGTCAGTGTGTGTAAGTGACTCAGTGTGTGTGTTTGTGTATGTGTGTATATGTGTATGTGTGAGTCAGTGTGTGTGAGTGACTCAGTGTGTGCGTTTGTGTATGTGTGTGTCAGTGTGTGTGTGTGTGTGTGTGTGAGTGACTCAGTGTGTGTGTGTATGTGTATGTATGAGTTGGTGTGTGTGTGAGAGTGACTCCGTGTGTGTTTGTGTGTGTAGGTGTGTGTGTGTGTATATGTGTATGTGTGAGTCAGTGTGTGTGAGTGACTCAGTGTGTGTGTGTTTGTGTGTGTGTGTGTATGTGTATGTATGAGTTGGTGTGTGTGTGAGAGTGACTCCGTGTGTGTGTGTGTTTGTGTGTGTAGGTGTGTGTGTAAAACCTACCACTGTCTTTGCAAGTAAGTAGGAAAAACACATTTCCGGATTTTGATTTCAAATAATAATTGGTCTTATTATATTCACCTTGCTTGCTGGGTCTCCATTTTCACTGAAATAAAGAGAAAATGTATCATCTCCTTTGATATATAAACGGTAGTAGTCAGTCTCTGGTGGAACCAGAAATCCACTGAAGCGGGCAACAAAATAATTATTTCCTGCAGGCCATGAGTATGTTGCACCATCCAGCCATTTGGCTCCTAGATATCCAGGAGTAGTTTCATTGTATTTCAGGGCTAGGTCCAATGAGTATTGGTTTGCGTTATTCCACACTTCAAATTTCATCCCTCTGCCTCCTAAAAGTTGAAATAGTATTATTATAAGATATACACAAATAAGCCATGAATACAGTTTATAATATAGGTAGAAAACCCTTTATCTAAACTGCTTTGGACCGGAAAAGGTTTGGATTTCGTAATAGTTTGGTTTTCGGGAATATTTGCATCTGTAAAATGAGATATTTTGGAGAGGAGATAAAACCAAGTGTAAACAGCAATATCTTATGTCATTTATGTCATTATAAAGCTTATATATGCCACCTAAAGGTAGTTTTATATCTATATATTTTGTATACATTGTATAATTTGCCCCATTTTATTGAAATGGTCCACAACGATTCACCTGAATTATGTTAATTTATGTATATTTATGGTTAAAATATAATTTTGAGTTTTTTTTTGTTTTTTAAACAAAAACACATTTTCTATAAATTGCCGATAATTGAAAAACATTTTGTTCCAATAAATTCAAATCTTTCAAAACGTGAGTCTTTTTCACGCAACTTTATTTTGAACTATGTCTTCCATATGGTTATCAACAACCATAGAACAAAAATAGTTAAATCAGCTACCAGCATATCATTAAAATAAATCATTTTTCCTGGCCAGGCATTTGCACAAATATAACTTGCAAATATAATTTAAAATGAGAAAGTTTTTGAGATGTTTTCAGCAACAAATAAACATACAAGGTTTTAATTAATTGGTTTTAATTAATTGCAAAGAAGTGGAAACATAGATAATAATACCTGGATAGAAAGATGAAAGCATATTTGGCTTTGATGGAACTCTACATGTTATAGTTGTATCTGTTAATCCAAGATTCTGGCATTCCTGACCTGTAGAATAAAATCATGTCATGAACAGAAGGAGTGGATTAATGGTTATTGATAGAATACTGCATTTGTAGCTTATTAGCTTAAAAGTGACTAATAACAGACCTCACAACTATTTGAGAGGGCCAGTCTGTAATTCTAAACTCTGTGAAAGCCATATGTCACGATTTGCAGAATTTCCCTTAGTCCCACACATAGACCACCAGGACACACCCATAAACCACAGATGCACACCCACTGCCTGCCTAGATATGCCATTATTCACCCACTATCCACCACTGCCCCCCTCCCAGCATGGTCTGGCCCATAAAATGACACCGGCTCCCCTCAACCTACTGAGTTCCTTATACCTAAAAACAAATGTTGGGAGTTAAAGTTAAAGTTTTTCAAAAATAAATCAATGCATTGCAAAACATCAGTTTACACAGTGTTTTTAAATCATTTTAAATTTTCAATTCATCAGCAAAATGTGCTTTGCTTTGGAAAACACTAATTGAGAAGCCTTTTGGGTGTTGTTTATCGTCTCTCCTTTGCTATGGTTAGTTAGAGACAGATATAGACTATATAGCTCTTTTACACAGCAAGCAATCACTTTGCAGCATGTACGATGGTTAGGGTTCTGAGTCCTCACATGGGGAAAAGATAGACCCAAAAAATCAATCTTGAACAATAATCTAAAATAACTTTTTTTTAATAAAACATTGACTTTCATTGTCCACCAAAAATAAGTGATTATCAAACTTTTTGGGCGATTGTAGTCTTGTCTCTTTAAAAAAGCTGTCATTTTTCAATACCAGTAAAATTCTGTATGTATTTGTGCTGTTAATCCTGTTTTACCTATATGTATTTCTTTTTCACTGTGAATCAGTGTGTAGTTATGTTACCCCTATATATGTATCCAGCACTCTTGAATTTGGAAGAGCTTTACAAATAAATAATAATAATACAAATTACATACCTCCCACCAGAACTTTGGCTGGAGAATTAGTCTGATCGAAAAAACGCCCAGTTATTGTGATTATTGCTCCCCCTTGTACGCTTCCAACAGAAGGAGAAACACTGAGCACCTCTAAAAACAAAATGCGTAGTTGCTTTTAACATTCACAGAACATATTTTACTTCTATTAATACTTCAATATAAGAACCTCATCTATAACATTTTCCAAATGACTATCTAAAATGACTACATTACATACAATCAACTTTCAATGGATGAATACACAAATCAATCATTCTAATTTCTAAACAACTGATATTGACAGTTTTTGTTGTGGTATTTCCTCATCAAATTGCAATTGATGACAAATAATATTAAAAATAAATTGTGTATTTGGCAAAATAAACTGTTCAACAATTCTGTTTTGCAATTGCTGGAAAAACATGCAGTTTCCTTAACCCCAGGGTATCGAGATTTTTACAGGTCGCAGTGCAAGATACCCCTGTTCTTAACAGTTTTGGTGCCAAATAAGTGACCTGTTGCTGTGAAGAAAGTGATCTAGAGCAGCAACTATTACTTTTTATGGGAGTCACAAAATACTATTTGCAACAGCATCTCCTTCTCAACCCTACAACTATTTATTGCTACCAGCCACAAGATTGAAAAGATTGAAGAATGGAAAGAGAAACTTCTGTATTCTATATTTAAAGATATAAACTTTTGAAAATGTAATTACTATTTGAAGCTATATTGGTCATAATGGCCAATGGATACCTTACAAGCAGGTTACTTTATTTTTTCAATTTATCTTTGTAATAATTAATTTTCAGTGCATTCCATGACATTATGTAATACGTGTTGTCAGGGTAACACTGCCAGATATAATTGCTGTAAATAGTAGCTTTTCTCCTGCTCACTTTTGTATAATAATAAAGCCACTGTTGTAATCATCACCGTATCTAAAGCCACTGTCACTATAAAACACTGAAGTGATGTAGTTGCAAAAATGGAGAAGATTTTAAAAAATAGCTGTAATTGTAGCTGTATTTTAGTGGGGAGCTATCATTTTTAGGTTGCATTATACAGATTTAGTCCTTGCAATAAATCTATAGAAAGTAGTTTATGGAATTTTTTTTTATTTATTTTTTTAATATTTCTCTTTTTTTGGTTTAGACTAATTTTAAGTTTATACAAAATAAAAATGACAATATATGTTTCATGCAAGTCACTGTATCCAGAAAACTTAGAATAAAGCATACATCTTTACAAACTACTGTTACAAGTAAACATCCTAATTAATTTGAATTGAATTCAGATGATAAAAAAATGTACCTGCATATGTTTGGAACATGGTCATTTTATTGATTGAAGACACAAAATATGTTGCAATGCTAGGTAAACTCCTGTAATTTGAGATATCAAAATATATGGCTATTTAGAATAAATCTATAAATAACACATTCAATATCTAACATACCATTGAGTCTTACTGAGAAAATGCGCTAACAATTTGAATTTTTATTGGAATCTAATCATATGTTATATACATTTTTGTGCCTTATATGAATTGGAAACATTTTACCAACACATCATAGCTTATTATTGTTTTTATATTATATAATAGTCAGCAAGAAGAAAATGAACATATCTGCAGAGCATTGTTATGTTTCTTATCACTTGTGCAACATTGTACCTGTATGACTTACCTTCCGTAATTACTGTCTAGAATAAAACTGACATTTTGATGACCTTTAAAAACAAACAAACACAATAGTTAATGATACATATTTATTAACCATTTGAGTGCTAAGCTGGATTTCCTTTTTTTACTATTTAAAAAAAAAAAAAGATTTTTTTTTCAAAGATCCCCAAGACTTATACCATTGAAAAGATTAGGCGATTACCTTTCCAACAAAGGGTCTTGGGGGTCTGTAGCTGCTTAGATGCCTGAGATACAGGCTTCTAAGCAGCATGGCCCCTTTTCCTATACTTTGTATTGTACATTTTAAATAAAGTTGCGCGGTGACGTCATCACGTTATTGCGCGTGACATCACCACACGTAACGGTAAGCCCGGCGATACCTGTCACTATACAGGCCCAATTGCCAGCGTGGGAGTTGGTAGGAGCCCCCAAATTGCCAAAAAGGTGGTTGAGTGCTAGCGACGGCTCTGAGCCATCGTTAGCACTCACAGGGACATGAAACCAAAATATATTCTTTCATGATTCAGACAGAACTTGTGTTTTTAAACAACTTTCCAATTTACTTCTATTATAGAATTTGCTTCATTCTCTTTGTATCCTTATTTGAATCTAGGTAGGCTCAGAAGCAGCAACACATTGCTGGGAGCTAGCTGCTGATTGGTGGCTGCACAAAAATGACTCTTTAAATTGGTTCATCAGATGTGTTCAGCTTGCTCCCAGTAGTGCATAGCTGCTCCTTAAACAAAGGATACCAAGAGAATGAAGCAAATTTGATAATAGAAGTAAATTAGAAAGTTGTTTAAAATCACATGCTCTATTTGAATCATGAAAGTAAGTTTTGGGGTTTTATGTCCCTTTAAAGGGACAGTATACACCCATTTTCATATAACTGCATGTAATAGGCACTACTTTAAAGAAAAATATACACAGATACTGATCTCAAAATCCAGTATAAAACCTTTTAAAACGTACTTAGAAGCTCCCAATTTAGCTTTGTTAAGAAGGTTAAGCTGGGACACCCACCAAATGGGGCTGGGGAAGCAAGAAAGCAGACCCCCCCATCTGCATATGAAAAGACCCTTTACACAACCAGGAGTCTGTAGACATCCGTATAGATCTAAAGCTTTGGGGCTTGGTTAGGAGTCTAAAAATCAGCACAATGTTATTAAAAAATAAGCAATACTATACATTTTTACAAAAACACTCCCAGATGGGCTATATAAATGGATAATCTACAAAACATTTATGCAAAGACAAATCTAGTGTAAAAAGTCCATTTAAGCTTCCAGATAATATACCAAATGAAATGTGTATCTTACCAACATATGTTCCAGTACTTTTGCAAACCATTGAGCCAGTATCACTGTATTGGTTGTCTAGTTGTAGTCCATACCTAGTTAAATATATTACAAAACCATGTGATTTTAACATAATTAAAAGACTTCTGTTTAGTATTATAATTAGTTCTTATACTAGCTGAGTGTGCCATTTTCTGAATACTTTAACACCTCATTTGCTACAAAAGTGTTCCAGTGGACAAACTACCACCACCACATGCCTTTTTTGGAGGAACCAATCTTAGTTTTTACTGGAGTAGACACAGGTAATAGCCATTGTCAATTTGTTTGTTTTAAAGTATATTATCTTATCACCCCTGATGAGGCCAATTAGTGATATATATTAAATATATCAGGTTAGGCTTGTAAAACCCGACAGGAGTATACTAATTCTTTATGTGTGCTAACCCAACATGAGTTATATTAAGAGGCATTATGTATTTATTAAATATAAAATATTGACAAATATTATTTATTAATGTAAATAATTATTATAGATGTATTTAAATATTCTAAAAAAGGTGTAGAATATTTACATATATAAATGTATATTTTACAATATATAATAATTATTAACAATTATTATTTTTTCAATATTTTATATGTAATATTTACATAATGTGCCTTAGACCCAACAACGTGTTAGACCTAAAGCGTGCCGAACAAAGCATACACATATTTTACATTCCAATGTTCTTTATGCGGAAAAAAATAATTTTTATTATTAAATATAGATTTCTGTATTTCTAATAATGTTAATCTAAAATATATATCTATGCCTATATATCTATAGGAATCGATATACAGGTGTATATATATATATATATATATATATATATATATATATAATATTTTCCTGTATGTGAAGATCATTGGAATGTGAAATATTAATAAATCCTGTCGGGTTAGCCTGCGAGCGATAAGTGTTAGGTTTTTACTTCTGTGCTCTCCATTAAAGTCTATGGAGAGAATAAGTTAGCGCAGTTACAATATCCGAAGTCCAACTAAAGAAATGGTTTGTTCTAGCATTATCTGAAGTGTTTCCATATATACAGTATATATATATATATATATATATATATATATATATATATATATATATATATATATATATATATGAGCAGCAGGATACCTTATGTATTTGGTCTTCATCAGACAACAATCTTTATCAGATAAATTATAATATACAAGACCAGCTAATAACTAATATTAAACTATCCACAAATCATTCATATACTTGGATTATCCAAAAATTGCTTAGGTTTATTACTGGTACATGATATTGTTTTCTGTAGCATCATAATATAAATGAGTATTTCATATTATTTCAGATATATAGTATTCATATGAATGGATGACATTTAAGATTACAACACTTACAAATTATCTGAATTGGGTTCAAGCAGTTCGCAAGGCATTCCTCCAACAAAAACTCTGCAAAATTACAAACAGTAACATTAAAACATCAATACATTCAGACTTTTGCCAGATCAATTTTTAAACATGAAATGGAACATGCCTTAAGTATTAGGGAGAGGAAAACTTATGAATTATACTGTATGGGGCCGATTTATCATCGGTCTGTCCGTCATGATCCTCTCAGCCGAGCATGTCCGACAGACATCGATGAATGCAGACAGCGTATAATTGCACAAGCAGTTCTTGTGAACTGCTTGTGCAATGCCATCCCCTGCAGATTCGCGGTCAATTGGCCACTAGCAGGAGGTGTCAATCAGCCCGATCGTATGAGATTGGACAGATTGATGTCCGCAGCCTCAGAGCAGGCAGACCAATTAAGGAGCAGCGGCCTTAAGGAGACTCGCACGGAAACAGGGGCATCAGGGGCCATTCGACCTTTGATAAATTGGCCCCTATGTGTCTACTTTTCTTTGATTAGCACAACAAGACACTGTTAAAGTCCTCATTAAAGTTACCTATTACTTGCATTTTAGTCTATAATGTATATGAAAGAGCAGCAGTTTAACAAGATAAAAGCTTTCTCTTGTTATCTTTTTTGGATGGAAAAGAAGAAAAAAAGTATCTTGTCCCTTTAAAGTGACATTAAAGCCATTTTTTTTCTTTTGTGATTCAGAAAAAGCATGGAATTTTAAAGGGACAGTCTACACCAGAATATTTATTTTTTAAAGACAGATAATCCCTTTATTAACTATTCCCTAGTTTTGCATAACTAACACAGTTATATTAATACACTTTTTACCTCTGTGATTATCTTGTATCTAAGCCTCTGCAAACTGCCCCTTATTTCAGTTCTTTTGACAGACTTGCATTTTAGCCAATTAGTCCTGGCTCCTAGGAACTCCACGTGCGTGAGCACAGTATTATCTATATGAAACATATGAACTAACACCCTCTAGCATATGAACCTCCTAGGTTTATCTTTCAACTAAGAATACCAAGAGAACAAAGCAAAATTGTTTAAAATTACATGCCCTAAAGTTTGTTTTGGACTAGACTGTCCCTTTAAACAACTGTCTGATTTACTTATATTATCTAATTTGTTTAAATATCTTGGTATCCTTTGTTGAAAAGCATATCTAGATAGGCCCATGAGCTGCTGATTGGTGGCTGCACATGTATGCCTCATGTTATTGGCTCACCCATGTGCATTGATGTTTCTTCAACAAAAGATACTAAGAGAAGGAAGCAAAATAGATAATAGAAGTAATTTGAAAAGTTGGCCAACAGTCCGGCCACGTTTTAAACAACAGACATTTGGCTGACGGATAATAGTCCCACAGACAAGTGGCTGTCAGATAACAGTCCAGCCACGAGATAGATAGATAAATAGATTAGATAGATAGATAGATAATTTCCCAGACAGAGAATTACAAGATGTGCAGGCTGGGACCCATGGTTAGGTTCCCAGAGGCGGTTGCGGCGCCCGAGGCTCTGATTAGAACAGAACACTCTGGAGTGTATCTGCCCTCTGCCAAACTCGGAACATGCTTTGGCATTCTGTCCGTCGGCCAAATGTCCGTTGGACAGAATGCTGTCGGCCAAATGTCCGTCAGCATTTTGTCAGAGCACCGTTTAAAATTGTATTCTCTATCTAAATCAGGAAAGAAAAAAAAATTGTGTTTCATGTCCCTTTAACTTCACATTTACACATTTATCATTAATACACTTTTATTTCTACATAATTCTTTACTAGAATGGGCATTTTGTAGTGGCACATAGCCAAGCAAATGAGTTCTCTTTTCAAGAATTCAGCTTATTGTTGGTTTGATAAATAATGTACCTTTACAGGGGTAAAGTCTTTTGTGGAGAAAAGGGATAGGGTGGTTAGGTGGAACTGCACAGTTTTATAGTCATAGAAAATTTAGAAACTTTAGCGTGGATTACAATCTTGCACTCCTACTAGTATTGTCAGTATGCTTATCAAGTGATCACAATCCTACAATGCCCCAGGAACACAAAACTTTACTTCCCAAAAATGACACAAAATGGTGAAACTCCCTGATTTCATAATCGAAAAATCAAATGCAACCGATTAATGACAAAGTAAATGGGAGTTCTTAGGTTAAGCGATTACATCACATGATTAAGCGTCTGTAGGTTGATTTAACCTTTTAAATAGCATTCCAATTAACCCGTTGCACTCAAAAACCATAGAGATACATGTGTATGTCTTTTTAAGAGATTTAATATTAGTATGGTCATAATATGTTCATGTTAGGTAATGCATTACCCTCTTTTCTTATTGTCAAAGTGTTAATTATTAATTTGTAACTTTAATTGATAGAGCAGGTAGAATTTGTATCTGTTTGGTGACCATGCTTCTGATTTGTCATTCAGAATGGCCTTTCATTGTGTTTTTCCTATTTTTTTAAGTACTCAGTAATAGGTTGGAAAGCCTTCTCTGGGGTTTATCAAGTCCTTTTAGCTATGGAATGCGATAAGTGAGATAAGTATGGAGAAATTGGTTTGTGATCAGAAAAGTAACACTTGCACATGCTAAGTAGAGGGTCTTTTCTCATTAATTCATTATAAAAATATTAATTATAAAATGATTGTGATCAACCCCTTCATTTGAAAGGGAAATAGTGCAAAAATGTATCACCCTTCAACAACAACTTAATGTGCATGTGACCCTCTGAGAATAAAGGAGGGTGTGGCAAATAAACCTCTATTTGTATTTGTAGATATGTTTTTAGATATGTGCACAGACACTCATCACAAAAATACATTTCTTTAATTGCATCTCATATCTGCTCATGGGGTTGTTCTGATTTTTTTTTTTTAATGTTCACCCTCTACTTCTTATGGAGAAAATCTTCAGAGCAGCAGCTGGACAGCAGCTTAAACTTAATGGGACAGTCTAGTAAATTTAAACTTTCATGAGTCAGATAGGGCTTGCAATTTTAAACAAATTTCCAATTTAGTTTTATCATCAAATTTGCTTTGTTCTCTTGGTATTCTTTGTTAAAATCTAAACCTGGGTAGGTCCATATGCTAATTATTAAAGCCCTTGAAGGCTGCCACTTATCTCAGTTCATTTTGACTGTATTTTACAGCTAGACATCACTAATTCATGTGTGCTCACACCAATGGAGCTAATTATGAGTCTGCACTGATTGGGTAAAATGCAAGTCCGTCAAAAGAACTGATAAGGGGGCAGTCTGCAGAGGCTTAGATACAAGGTTATCTCAGAGGTAAAAAGTTTATTAATATAACAGTGTTAGTTATGCAAAACTGGGAAATGGGTAATAAAGGGATCATCTATATTTTTAATAATAAATATTTTCAAGTAGACTGTCCCTTTAAATAAAGTTAACAAAAAGTGCAACAAAAAATGATGTATTTTTTTGTTTTATTGGCTGACTCAGGAATTAATCAACTAACATTGCTAGGATCACTATTGAATAGTGTAAACTATTTTTTTCCCACCTACCAGAAAGCAATTCCCTCCCTAGCATAATGGCTTTCACCGCATGAATAACTCATGAGTCAACTAACATTTTTGTTACATGCATTCATTCCTTTTTTTTGGTTGCTAAAGGGACCGATCGACAAAAAAATAATAATGTAATGTTCTAATTTGGCTTGTTCTTTTTATATCCTTTGCTGAAAAGCATACCAATGTAGGCTCAGGAGCTGCTGATTGGTGGCTGCACATACATGCCTCGTTATTGGCTCACCCAATGCATTCAGCTAGTTCCCAGTAGTGCAATGCTGTTTCTTAAACAAAGGATACTGAGAGAATTAAGCAAATTAGATCATTATAGAAGTAAGTTAAGTTGTTTGTCTCAATCATAAAATAAATTTTTTGGGTTTCATGTCCCTTTAATTTGCTCTGGTGAGAGCACCGTAGAATTTATTTTTTGGGGAGTGACCGACACCCATGATCTAGTTGGTAAATAGGTGCAACTTACCTTAGAATCCTGACATTTCTACCATTGGAACTTAAAGCCGTATTACTGCCATACACGTCTGTAAAGATTTTCCCTTGTATTGTTATCATGGAACCTGCAGGAATACGTATTGTTTTACAAGAGATATAATGCAGTTAACGTACAAATACAATAAATGCATTTTAGTAGACGGACTAATAACAAAATTAGTTTTACAAAAAAAGACAAAACTGGGATTCTGTCCACACAGCTTTTCAGGGATTGAAACACAAGCCTGTACTACTGCATCTGCAACTTCAGGATACAAAGAACCCACAGCACCTTCAGCTTTTCAACATTTTATTGTACTTCTTCTCACATAACACAGATGCAGCTTG
The DNA here is from genome assembly GCF_027579735.1 of Bombina bombina. Classification (NCBI taxonomy): domain Eukaryota; kingdom Metazoa; phylum Chordata; class Amphibia; order Anura; family Bombinatoridae; genus Bombina; species Bombina bombina. The sequence goes on along the minus strand of NC_069503.1, from coordinate 1,029,124,681 downwards.
CTATGCTAAATGGAGCCCAAAAAACGTTCTTTGCTTTTTTTTTTTTGGTACTGCTTTTGTCTTCTATAAAAGTAAAACTGAATAGTAGGGATGCTCAGTAAAAATGACATATACAGTTTCTGATAAACATTATTCATATAAATAATAATATTTTTTATAAGGATTAAAAGGTATATATATATATATATATATATACTTGCATTTTTCTGCAAACAGTTCTTTCTATGCATTCCAATCTGGATTGATTTATAGACAGGAAGATCTTGTTCCTTTGAAATCTGCTTGATAGCTCAGGTCTGGTTAAACTGATTAATTACAGCTTGCTTGGCTTTGCTGCAACACAAGCGGACAGCTCCACCTACTGGCTATTTTAATAAATGCACTGCTTCTCAATGCTTTTCAATAGCAGTCACATGACTGGAAAAAAGGTTGTTATTCTGAAACAGTGTAAATTGAACCGTTGTAAAACGAGGGCCACCTGTATATATATATGTCTAATTATGTGTATGGGTATATATATGTGCATATATGTATAAACGTGTATTTATGTGTTTTATATGTATCTACATATATATATATACACTTGTATATACATTTTTACACACACACATATATATACAGTATATAGTGGAATAAGTGGGAGTGCATTCACTCTTATCCAAAAATATTTCTTTTTATTTATGTATTTCACAACACTTGACACTTGTATCCTGAATCACGGTGTTTTCAGCCATTATGTTCTAAACAGTAAGATGGTCTTGAAAAAAGCTGTCTAGAACAGCCGAAACATCGACTTTGCCATGTTGTGAAATACATAAATAAAATATTAGGAGTCACCTGGGCAATTCATTGATGAAAGGGGAGTGAGTGCATGTCTCTTTTGGATTATATATATATATATATATATATATACACACACACTCTGAAGCCCTTTCCAGTTAAATACCTTAAAGGGACACTGAACCCACATTTTTTCTTTTGTGATTCAGCTAGCGCATGCAATTTTAAGCAACTTTCTAATTTACTCCTATTATCAAATTTTCTTCATTCTCTTGGAATCTTTATTTGAAAAGCAAGAATGTAAGTTTAGATGCCGGCCCATTTTTGGTGAACAACCTGGGTTGTTCTTGCTGATTGGTGGAAACATTCACCTACCAATAAACAAGTGCTCTCCAGGGTCTGAGCCAAAAAAATAGCTTAAATGCCTTCTTTTTCAAATAAAGCTAGCAAAAGAACGAAGAAAAATTGATAATAGGGGGATAATGGGGTGAGTTTGGGCATTGCGCTAACTTTTTACTTTCAACTTTCAATTTGTGAACAAACCCGCCCGTATTAAACTTCAGCATGCAAACAAAAAATACATTTAGAACGCTACTGGCCCTATGTAAGCACTGCTATAATTACTTACAAAAGTTATGTTTACACAAAATGACATTGACTTGGAAATGAGCAAAAACAACTATGCTAAGTACTTTACAAATGGGCCACTTTGAATGTTAAATCAGCTTTTTTGCTTTGCAAATAAAGCGGCTGCACCAGGAAATAACCAGAGTTCATACAAAAACTTTGCTCTCTGCCTAAGGTCTCCCTTTTAAAGAGTTAATAGTATAGATCGTCATGCACATTGTTGTATTTAGCTACAGGAAGACATTATGTTCATTATACATAATTACTTTTAAATACTATATTTGTTTAATTGAATAAGACCTAAGTTAGTATTTTCTGCAAACTCACCAGCTTAATCTGGGGATGTATAGAAATTAGTTGTGCACAAAGTACCTACCCTTCCATCTATACACTTCATTTAAATAGCCATGATGCAAATCTGAGCCATTGCCAACTATATATTCCTGTGCATGGTAAAACCTTTAATTGAAACAGTAACAGACTTTACTAGAAACAGCTTTCCTAATAAAAGTGTATTATAAAAATGCTTCTGTTCAACACTGAAATGCACTCATGTGAGTTTGACATTTAAGTGTTATGTCCCTTTAATGTATTGGAAAGTCATAACTACTCTCTCTGCTCACTTCTCTATGTAATGCATATTGGGCTAGATTAGTGGAGCGCTAATTTATTACGCGCCTGTAAATGGGCAAATAAGTAATTAAAAGTGTCTGGTTATTGCTACGCAATTAGTCACGGTAGCAACTAATGCTCCGGAAATTGACCAAAGATCAGATCTCGGGTTAAATTTCCAATTGTCCCTAAAATAATATGTGTGTTGTGTGTTGTAGTTTTTAATAAAAAAAAAATGTTGCATTTTTATTTTTTAGTAAAATAATTGCACTAAGCAGTTTTTAGGGATTTAACTGAGCGGTCTAGGGGAACTGTGTGTTCACTATAAATATGTATGTATATGCTTATATACATATATATATTTATGTGTTAATATGTGTATATACACATAATAATAATAACACACACACACACACACACACACATATATATATATATATATATATATATATATATATATATATATATATATATATATATATACATATATATATATATATATGATAGTATAAAAAAAGCAAACACTGCACGGGCAATCAAAGTGCTGTTGTAGACAAGAAGTTTATTTCTCCACAAGTGTTAGACAAAGTCAGACATCAGAACACCTGACATGTTTCGCGCAGGCGTACCTATGTGTGTGTGTGTATATTTGCATAGACATATACTTTTAACATTTGCTGGACGCCAAAGGGGGCACAATAAGATTGTCTACATCATAAATTGTCAGTGAAATAGGGAATAGACTGTCCGTTACTTGTGGAGGAATGGCGACATATAGGAAAACATGAAAGGGTAATTAATTAAAAAATGAAATGGACAATATGCACCAATTTTTATTTAACTGCAGGTAATAGACACTACAATAAAGAATTATATGCACAAATACTGATCTAAAAATACAGTATGAAACAGTTTAAAAACGTACTTAGAAGCTCCCAGTTTAGCTCTGTTAAAAAGGTTAGCTGGAACACTCACTGCAAGTGTTTCTATAGCAAAAAAAGCAGACACTCCCACCTCCCCCTTCCTCTGCACACAAAATGTTATCGATGTAAAAATATCAGTTTTATCTCAGCCAAAACTATTACATTAAAATGAATAATACATTATTTCACTATAAATACCTGGTAATCCAGAAGCTGGTGTGATACTGTTTATAGTCGGTGTGTAGTAAATGTGAGTCTGCAAACAGATAACAAAACAACTTGCTGTCATGAATACAATATGCTCAGTACTCATTTTTGCTACAGATTGTACTAGGTTTTCATGTAAGAAGACTAATTATTGTTTATTCACACAATAAAAAAATTTAAATGGTAGGGAAGTCAAGATTGAAGCTTCATCAGATAGGATAAATTATTTGAAATCAACTTCTATTATCAAATTTACTTTGTTTTATTGGTATCCTTTGTTAAAAAGCATATGTAAGCATCCTCATCAGCAATGGGCTACTGGGAGCAAGTTGGTGACTTGTGGCTACATGCATTTATCTCTTGTCACTGGCTCATCTGAGGTGCTAAGCTAGCTCCCACTAGGGCATTGCTGCTCTGAAGCTGACTTTAACTATGTGTTTAATCCATTTGTAGGTGTTAAATACAGTTATGTTTAAGCAACAGTGGCATAATAAAGTACTCTAATATATTACAGCTTTTTTTTTGCACTTTTATATCCCTTTAATTTGTCAATATAAAAAGCGTACATGTTTACATTTCATTTTTAAACCTTAACCTTCCCTCTTTAAACACTGGCAAGTTTTACTCGTCTGCATTTAACTGCTTACTGTTTCTGACAGTTAAAGGGAGGTTAATGGGATATTTTCAGACATACATAGACATAGCAGACGTCAGTGATTTGCAAAAGATCTACATACAAAATATATGATTTAAAAGCATTTAAAACTGTAACTTTGTAAACTTTGCATTGCCAATTGCGGCTTGCTGTAAACAACTTTGTGCACTGAACTAAACAATCACAATGTAGTAGATGACCATGGAAGGTAAACTGCAGCATGCTTAAAGGGATAGTAAAGTCACAGTTAAACTTAAATGGGCTCTTTACTTGAAAATGTATATTGTTTAAAAAGATATTTATATAATAAATAGATATATTTATTACCCATTCCCCAGTTTTGCATAACCAACACAGTTATAATAATATACTTTTTACCACTGTGATTACCTTGTATGTAAGCCTCTGCAGACTGCCCCCTTATCTCAGTTCTTTTGACACTCACATTTTATCCAATCAGTGCTGACTCATAAATAACCCCATGGGAGTGAGCACAATGTTATTTATATGGCACACATGAACTAGCACTGTCTAACTATGAATAACTGTCAAAATGCTCTGAGATAAGAGGCGACCTTCCATGGCTTATAACTCAGTTTGAACCTACCTTGATTTGTCTTTCAACAATAAATACTAAGAGAACAAAGCACATTTGATGATTTAAGTAAATTGGAAAGTTGTTTAAAATTGCATGCCCTATCTGAATCATGAAAGTTTAATTTTGACTTTACTGTCGCTTTAACTGTGTTAGATAGAGCACAACGTTTTAAACAACATTCCAGTTTACTTCTATTATCAAGTTTAATTTGTTCTCTTGGTATTCTTTGTTAAATAGTAATCCTATGTGAGCTGATGAATGTGTATTACGTCATCTGACAGTAGTGTTTGCAACAATGTTTGTAGCAATGTTATACATAGTTACAAACACTGCTTCCATAAAAGTGATAAAAGTAAATTAGAAAGTTGTTTAAAATGACATGCCCTATCTGAATCCTGAAAGTTTTATTTGGACTTTACTACCCCTTTAATTTTGTCTTTGCTGTCCCTTTGACTAAAACAGCTGTACCCTCTCATGTCACAGCCCAATTTACTATAGAAATGTTGTAGATGGGTTATTGCAAATCAAAATATTACATTTTAAATTCTGTAGCCCCTTAATTTTGTCATTTAAAATGTTTTCAAAGTGATGGTAAACTTTCCTCTTTATAAAAACAGATCTGGATTGCTAGTGATATTTTAGATGATTTTAGATGGAGTGTAATTCACCAGTTGTAATGAAGATGCGCTGTAACTTACTTTTTAATACAGATATGAAATACAAATTTCTCACGCTCCTCTGCCCACTTCAAAAGTCAGTTTTTCTGTGAGCTAAAGGTTTGAATTGTTGTCCAATCAATGCTCTAGCTACAACAAAAGGCATCCAAAGGGGATAAAGCTGATTGGACAACAATTCAAACCTTTAGCTCACAGAAAAACTGACTTTTGAAGTGGGCAGAGGAGCGTGAGAAATTTGTATTTCATATCTGTATTAAAAAGTAAGTTACAGCGCATCTTCATTACAACTGATGAATTACACTCCATCTAAAATATCACTAATATTCCGGATCTGTTTTATAAAGAGGAGAGTTTACCATCACTTTAAAGGGACGGTCTACTTGAAAATGTTTATTGTTTAACAAGATAGATCATCTCTTTATTACTTATTTCCCAGTTTTGCATAACTAACACTGTTATATTAATTCACTTGTTACCTCTGTGGTTAACTTGTATCCAAGCCTCTGCAGACTGCCCCCTCATCTCAGTTCTTTTGACAGACTTGCATTTTAGCCAATCAGTGCTGACTCATAAATAAAATTACGGTTTAGTGATACTAATTGGTAACAAGGGTAACATTACTTTGTTGGTGTTGCTTCCTAGGGCTCAATTTATCAAGCCCTTCTCCTTCCTTCGAAAAGAGAACCTGCAGTCAGGATTTATCTGATGACCGCTGCTTCCCTACCCTCTTCTCTACCTCTTAGGTGGAGAATTTCAATCTCCCAGGTCTAGTCCGAATGGGGAGATTGATAGCTCTGCCCGTGCATGATTGGCCATGTGCAGGCAGGGTTGCACGCAAGTGCAAAATAGCGCTCGTGTGCAATGTTAAATTCGGGCAGCGAATTGCTGCCAGCGTCTGACCTTGATTGATAAATCAAGCTCTTAAAGAGATCTTTTTAATATCTCATAATAGGTAGAAAAGTGTTGTCTATAGGTCCTTTTAGCTGAGGAATTTGATAATTGAAAAATGGCCCTAAAAATTGTTGATAATTATAAAGAATTTGAATTGTTATCAGAACAAACAGGATTGGCACATGTTATAAGAATAGGGCAACTTTCTCAAAACCAGTAATGTACACAATGCAAATAAATGACTGTGATTGGGTTGGCATCAAAAAGGGCTTATCTGCAACCATAAACATGCAGAGAGTTTGTCAAAGTTGTGTTATCCTTTAGGCTTAGGTTATTATTATTATTATCGGTTATTTGTAGAGCGCCAACAGATTCCGCAGCGCTAGGTTAATTGCAGTACATCAATCTACTACAGTCAGGATGTTAACCCTAAACTTAAAGGGATATGAAACCCAAAAGTATTATTTCATGATTTAGATAGAGCATGCGGATTTAAATAACTTTCTAATTTACTTCTATTATCAATTTTTCTACATTCTGATGGTATCTTTTTTTTAAAGCAGGGATGTAAGCTTAGGAGCCGGCCCATTTCTGGAGCACTAAATGGCAGCAGTTTTGCAAGAATGTTATCCATTTGCAAGAGCACTAGTTGGCAGAACTATTTCATGCCATATAGTGCTCCAGATGCCTACCTAGGTATCTCTTCAACACAGAATACCATGAGAACTAAGCAAATTTGATAATAGAAGTAAATTGGATTTTTTTTATATTTTTTTTTTTTTGGGGGGGGTTATATCCCTTTAACTATACTCTAACTGTAAGCCCTACACTGAACTAAGGTTCATATCCCTTTAACTACACTCTAACTGTAAGCCCTACACTGAACTAAGGTTCATATCCCTTTAACTATACTCTAACTGTAAGCCCTACACTGAACTAAGGTTCATATCCCTTTAACTATACTCTAACTGTAAGCCCTACACTGAACTAAGGTTCATATCCCTTTAACTACACTCTAACTGTAAGCCCTACACTGAACTAAGGTTCATATCCCTTGAACTATACTCTAACTGTAAGCCCTACACTGAACTAAGGTTCATATCCCTTTAACTACACTCTAACTGTAAGCCCTACACTGAACTAAGGTTCATATCCCTTTAACTATACTCTAACTGTAAGCCCTACACTGAACTAAGGTTCATATCCCTTTAACTACACTCTAACTGTAAGCCCTACACTGAACTAAGGTTCATATCCCTTTAACTATACTCTAACTGTATGCCCTACACTGAACTAAGGTTCATATCCCTTTAACTATACTCTAACTGTAAGCCCTACACTGAACTAAGGTTCATATCCCTTTAACTATACTCTAACTGTAAGCCCTACACTGAACTAAGGTTCATATCCCTTTAACTATACTCTAACTGTAAGCCCTACACTGAACTAAGGTTCATATCCCTTTAACTATACTCTAACTGTAAGCCCTACACTGAATTAAGGTTCATATCCCTTTAACTATACTCTAACTGTAAGCCCTACACTGAACTAACCCTATCATATCTCATTTAATTTAAATGCCACCATTTTTTTATCTCATTTTATCTGTGTCTTTTCAATGTTATTAATCTATTTAGCTTTGAACATAAGCTGTCTTCAGTTTGACAGGTTTTAGTGACACTTGAGTAGTATTGCCTAATTATACATTTTGTTTTTAGTATTTAATTTATATTAATTGAGTCTTTGATTATCACAAGCATATAAAACAATAAATCAAGACTGCCACAGGCATTACAGAATTATCCAAGAGTGTAAACAAAATGATAAGGTTAGAAACCACTGGAAGAGCATAACTAAATGTAAGGGCAGGATGAAATGATGGTTCCAGTTTCTATGTATTGTGTGACTGAAATGACATTATATGTATCTGTTTCTGCTGTGAGACAGTCAAGCAGGTTAGGCTAAACTTTAAACTACTAAGCATTTAGACGGAATGTAGCAGGACATCCTAGTTTGCATTATCATTACAGATTTGTTTACAGTAACGTCTGTAACACTAAAATATACAATACAACAGATTACTAGTTCCACCTTCAAAGAATTCCTGTTGGCTATTGTCATAATGAGCAAACAGTTCCTAGTAACAAGTATCCTCTCCAGAAATTAGTGACTAAAAGCCATTGTTTAGAAAACTGAAAAAATACTAATTTGTTAGCAAATAAACACAGCAACACTGAAAGGGGAGAAAAGGTTTCTATCTTTTACCAAATTCCATTTTTTTTAAAAAACCTTTTAAGATGTAAATTGAGATGCTAAAAATATCCTGTAAATATTTGTTACATTGTATGGAATAATTATTTTATCTATTTCTAACTTGTATCAATTTCTGTAAACTGTATTTTAGAGTGCGGGTTTTACAACCTAATAGGCTAAACATTTACAATACATACCTGGAACCTGCACGCAGAGCTATAAAAATAGCCATTACACGTGTCTTTGTCGAGCACAGCCACTCCATCTACGCTTACTCGAACAACATAAGTATCTGCGGGCATTGGTCTGAAAAAGAGAGTTTTTATATTATTATTATTGTTGCTGATATTGGTATTATTTGGAATATTGTTATTTGTAGCATGTTCAAAGCACAAACACATGTGAGAAAATATTACCTGGTGTAGCAAGTTATCAGAGTTGAATGACTTGCATCTTTCTCTACATCACAAGGGATAGATAAGGTGGCAGACACCATCTGCACAGCATTTCCCAAGTTGTCATTGCCAGCTCCATAGTTAAACTGATTCGCTTCTGCAAAACCTAGAAAATAATAATATAAAAATATTTCAGCATTTTTCATTATTAACCAACACTTATGCAGACACAGCTTTTAGAAATAATGCATACAGCAATTGTGCGCTGGAGCTATTTCTAAATTATACAATGCTTTATGTAATATATTGATATATCACATGCATCTCATCATGATATTTAAAGGGGCATTGCATTGTTTCTCTATTATTCATATAGAAGAGTAACATTTAAACATAGCATTGATGAAATATGAGGTAAAAACACATATTAGCTTATAAGTATTAGCAGGAAGTACATATCAGTCAAGTATACAACTGATACATCTGTATTAGTTTTAAATTTAATTCAGGCAACAAACAAACACCATGTTTAAATGTTGTCCTTTTGATCTGAAATTTTAAAAATCTGAATACAGTGTCCCTTTAATAGTACTTTTATCACTCACTCCTTAGGGGCATATCTATCAAGCTCCGTATGGAGCTTGAAGCCCCGTGTTTCTGGCGAGCCTTCAGGCTCGCCGGAAACAGAAGTTATGAAGCAGAGGTCTAAAGACCGCTGCTTCAAAACCTGCTCTGAGGAGGCGGACAGACATTGCCGCAATTCAACCCGATCAAATACGATCGGGTTGATTGACACACCCTGCTAGCGGCGGATTGGCCGCAAATCTGCAGGGGGCGGGATTGCACCAGCAGTTCACAAGAGCTGCTAGTGCAATGCTGAATGCGGAGAGCGTATTGCTCTCCGCATTCAGCGAGGTCTGTCGGACATGATCCGCAATGTCGGATCATATCCCACAGGCCTTTTATAAATAGGCCCCTTAGTCTTATTATTACTAAATCTCCTTTACAATTTAAACATTATGCAATTAGCATCTTCCCATTTGTATTCACCTTATCATATATTATATATGTCATACACACATATGTCTTTGCATATTAAATATCTCTTTATTTGGAATTGGTACTGAATATCAAATATACTAAAAAAAAATGCATGATAAAAAGACAATTCAATAGCACTTAGTCTGAACTTCAAATGAGTAGTAGATTTGTTTTCTGACAAATTTCAAAGTTATGTCTATTGCCACTCCCCCTGTATCACGTGACATCCATCAGTTAATCTCAAATGCATATACTTATATTCTGTGAATTCTTGCACATGCTCAGTAGGAGTTGGTGACTCAAAAAGTATAAATAGCAAAATACTGTGCACATTTTGTTATTAGAAGAAAATGGGAAAGTTGTTTAAAATTGCGTTCTCTATCCAAATCATGAAAGTTTATTTTTTAACTGTCCCTTTAAGATTCTGAAAAGCTGATTTAAAAAAAACTTAAGCTTTATTAATACATATTATAAATGGTAATGGTGAATCAAAAACAGTGGCATACTGTGTATTATATCAATAAGTACTTGGGTGATGTTCTTCATGGTTATTTCTATGTGACAATACTCAATAAAGTGGTTACAAATTACTTTCTATCTGAATTATGAAAGTTTAATGTTGACTTCCACAATATTAGCACTAATCTATTAATGAAAAAGAGCATTTAGAAAAAGAGAGCATTTTATAATATCTTCATTCTTATAATTGGTCTTTGAATTATTATTTTTTTATTATTGTTTAATGAAATACAATGAACAGATATATGGTAAATGTGTGCGTGATTTAATTGTGTAAGTTTGATTCTTCAAGTCAAACCACACAAGGGTCATGTTGACTGTAAGAGTGTATGCAAAGTTCAAGTTATTTTAGTGTATCTGTCAGACAATTCAAATGTCTAGTAAAGCCCTACCTGTTTTGTGAACCTAATCGAAAGATTTGTATATACGTCCAAAAAAGACTGTCTGTGATAATATGTTTTGTATAGTTTATTTAAGCGTTTATTAGCACTGACTTGGTGTTTCAACCAGTGATACAATCATGACATGATGTATTTTTTGATATGTTAATTATGAAAAGCTTAAAAATACATCAATTAGATAAATTCCTTAAAGGGACACTGAACCCAAATTTTTTCTGTCGCGATTCAGATAGAGCATGACATTTTAAGCAACTTCAATTTACTCCAATTATCAAATTTTCTTCATTCTCTTGGTATCTTTGTTTGAAATGCAAGAATGTAAGTTTAGATGCCAGCCCATTTTTGGTGAACAACCTGGGATGTTTTTGCGGATTGGTGGATAAATTCATCCACCAATAAAAAAGTGTTGTCCAGAGTTCAGAACTAATAAAAATAGCTTAGATGCATTTGTTTTCAAATAAAGATAGCAAGAGAACGAAGACAACTTGATAATAGGAGTAAATTAGAAAGTTGCTTAAAATTGCATGCTCTATCTGAATCACGAAAGAAAAAATCTGGGTTCAGTGTCCCTTTAATTAGTTTTATTTTATAAATATTTATGTGGAATACAGGGCAAAAATATATGGAAAGTTTTTCATATCTTATCTCATCATAGCATAAAATACTTCTTTTCAACCCTAAAAACAGACATTTTGCCTCATTACCTTGTTAATTTTCTGTAGATAAATATACAGTATAACAATTTTTGTAGATGGAGATACAGTATTAGAATTTCTGTAGTTGGAGATACAGTATTAGAATTTCTGTAGTTGGAGATACAGAATAACAATTTATGTAAATTGGGATACAGTATAACAATTTCTGTAGTTGGAGATACAGAATAACAATTTATGTAGATGGTGATACAGTATAACAATGTATGTTAATGAAGATACGGTATAAAAAAATTGTTTGTTAATGTTTATAGTTACTTTTTTATTTAATTTACCAATTGTACTTTTTATTGTAAATATCTATTAAAAAAGACACTGCACTGTATTCTTTTCTCTGATCTATCTATAAAATGCTATTTTAAAATGTGTTGCAATTTATTCTTAAAGGGAAGTTTCAATACTGGATAAACTTACTTTTATTATCAGGTATATGATTTACAAATGTATTTATTTTATAAAAATATAAGTAATGACCACTGATAAATTGCACAGTATGGTCCACAAATGCAGCTAGAAATGAATTACAATAATCACATTTCTGATATGATCCTGAATATTTTGATCTACATATAAGTGGGAAGAAATGTTTAGGTGTATTGCTTTAAACCCTTTGAATTTCATGTTGGAGATATCACTCAAAAGAGCTTATCTTCTTTTAGTTTTCTACCAGAAGACTGTTTTGGGAGGAGTTTTAGTGAGGAAACATTTACACATACTCTGCCAACTCACACTTATCTTTTATGATTATCTTGAGTCAGCAAAGCAAACGTATTCAGACTATATTTCAAAGCCAAATGCTGTCATTTCCAGCTATACTTAAGGATTTAAGTGTTTAATATTTATTTTTTCAAATTAATTTTTTAACCCATTCTTTTCTGAGCCTCTGACACCTCTCTGCTGATCTTTATCTGCTTATAGCAATTACACTTTTTAATTTATTTCATGGGCAGTTACTATACAATTATATATATATTTCGTGATTTTAAATTAGTTTTAAAGTGTATTAGTTTATTTTTTTTTATACTTTATGCACAAAATAACAATACAATATCTACAATATCAAAGCAAACTGTATAATGTATATTTAAAAAAGTAAATATGCACATTTCTATTCTATTACACACTACCCTTCAAAGGCACCTTTATTAAACTTGTTTCTTAAATATACATAAAAAGGAGAAGTGCTTAAACCAGGGAAAGAACAAAAGCGTAATAACTTGTTCTATAACTAGTTACCACCAGGAGCAACGTCTTTTTGCCCACAATTAGCCATTCACAAAGAGGAACTTTCCTGCAGTATACCAGCCTGGTGCTGCCTAAAAATCACAGCCCAGTCCTAAAATACCTGGCAATCCCTCTCTCAGCGAGAGACATGGCAAACACCTAGCGTTGAACTTGTCAGTGAGGTGCAGCCATATCCCTCTTGGAACATTGGGCAATAGAACCCTGTTTGGATTCCCGCAATCCGATATACATCTACAGATATATATATATATATATATATATATATATATATATATATATATATATATATATATATATATGAATATCTATTTAAAAATACTTAGAACATATTCCCCTATGTGAAGAACATTGGAATTTTGAAATATTTAAAATTGTCACTGCCACATTGCAGGGTCTATTAAATCCATATAAAAAAACTAGGGCTATTCGGTCAAAAGACATTATGATGAGTAAGGGAAGAATGCATTTATTTTGCAGCCTGATGCATTAAAAACATTGGGTTGCATTTATTAACAAGGGGGTGGACAAGATTCCCAGCCAGGGCATTTGGGGCAAGGGAGACAACATTCTTATATTGCACATCAGTTAACTGCTTTGCACATTTTTCTGTAATTAGTTTATCTATGAAAAAACTTGTTATTCTTTTCTTTTCATATATTTCTGTTAAAAATTAGAAAGCTTAATTTACTCAAGTAATAATCTCAAGTATTTAAGTGCTTGTTGATGCTAAGTTTTAAGCTTACTTTGTTTAATGTTCTGTGCAAACTGCACACACTAAAAAGTATTAAACAAATGCCAAAAATGGATCTTTGTATGTTGCACTTTCACAGGAAGAAATTTGACTTTGGTGGGCGGCTATTTTTGGTATTTGTTTGATAACAACATAGCCAAATGCAGATCCCTATTAAATAATATAGTATTAGCTGTCTTTTATATATATATATATATATATATATATATATATATATATATATATATATATATATATATATATATATATATATATATATATATATATCAGGTTGCTGATAGAATATTGCTTTATATCACTGAAAAATAATATGTTACATTTTGTAAGACCTATGGCAACAAAATATCAAAACCAACAAAAGAGTCCCAATTAATATATAGGAATATAACATTTGTAGTTTCCTATATGGTGTACCCGTATAGATCTTGATGATAGGATCAAAATATTAGCGCTGCGGAATCTGTTGGCGCTCTACAAATAACCGATAATAATAATAATAATAATATCCTTTCCTTCTAAGGATAGTAGTAATGGGTGGTAGTTAATACCCTTATTGTGTCCTTTCAATATAACGCCTTGTTACAGCCACACTCTATGGAATTGATCATGTAGATCATGTTAACTCAGAGCATAAAACTGGGGTTTTGCACTTGTCAGGTTATGGATTCAAACTTTATAGCACCGCTATAGTAGACACCAAATCTTGCTACTCAATTTAGAGCGACCTTCTTAACAAATATTAAGGGCTGGTTACGGTCCATAATACAAACAAACCTCCCTTGTGTGCAGTTCTTTAGCAGTTGTTGCTTAGACCATAGGGCCAATCACAGTCCGTAATTCACAACGAACTACCCTTTCATGTTATAGCTTTTTCTGCTGCTGCAAACACTTTTCAATTGAAGCGGTGCTATGCCAAAATTATTTCCATATATTTACCGACTTTGTGTTCAATTTCAGTTATGCACTTAGTGGTTACCCACGCCTTGTTGATCTTTTTTGTTCCTTCTTTCAGCTGTTTGGTCCAGGCTTGTCTTTACTGGGACTCACAGATTTTGCGGAGGCGGTCAGCTGTTACCCCTCCAGCTTGTTACAGCTGTAAAACAAAAGTTTACGTTCCCACTCCTGCGCTAACTCTGCTAGGTTTTGGCTTTTTGCATTGGGTAGTGTTCATAGTATAAGTTAAAAGTAAAACGTTTTTGCTCACCTGCTAACCTGATGCTCGCAAAAAAGCAGACGTTTGAATATTGCGACCCTGTTACCATATTCCCTCATAAACCTCAATAGAGCAATCAAAGTGGGGGAAAAATCTAAGACCTATGTTGTGCAAACCCGATTGCATTATCTCAAGTACGCTAACCCGACATGAAATATATTAATAGTTTACATTCCATTCTTCACATAGAAGAATATGTTCTATTTATTCGTAAATACATATTTATATATATATATATATATATATATAGAGAGAGAGAGAGAGAGAGAGATGATGTTTTCTTTGTAAAATCTATCTATCTATCTATCTATCTATCTATATGTATATGATTAAAGCCCTTTGCAGTCCTTTCTTTTTTCTAACACCTGATACCTCATATCTTTGAGCCCTTATAACTTTTTATTACAATTTTTTAAAATTTATGCGTGTTAAATTTAATTGCGCCCGAGCAACCCCTTTTCTCTTGCGTGCAGCTGTTAGCGCACCACTCCTAATCTAGCCCTCTATAGATTATGCTTTATTAAGGATGGCCTTACTGGGACCAACTCCCTTGAATAGGTTGGCTTCTATATTGTTAATTTAGTTAATGTCCCATAGTATGTAGTAATATGATCCAGAAAATTTACTAAAATAAATGATCAAAATATGTTAATATTTAACATAAGTAGTTGTTTGACCACAAACATATTTTATAAAAAAGAATGTAGAGGTTACTGAGAATCATATATCAAGCTGTCTCACTGTGAAACTAATATTCAAACATTACAACAGATTAACTACTAGACAATCTCATTGGAGCATACTTGAAATACTGGTGTAGTCTTACATTCCAACCATTGATAAGAATGCTTGTTTAGTGACCCAAAACAGTTTGTGTCTACTACCGGGAATTCTCAAAATAAGGACATGTTTGCATAAATCTTCAAATAAATCTACAATCTTTGTTTCGCTAACTGATGACATAGTAGCATGTCTTTCTTAAACCATCTTAAAATTAGTGATTACAAGATAAGAATAAAAAAGTCTACCACCAAAACAATCAGACTCAATTCAAATTCACTTACTACCTTATAACAATAAATGCAATAATTATATATAGCTTTTCTCCCCAAGACAACTCAAAGCTCACGCAAGCTTCATTTTCAACTAAAAATCAGCTGACAACTTAAAGGGACATGAAACCCAAATATTTTCTTTCATGATTTAGAAAGAGTATGCAATTTTAAATAACTTTCTAATTTATTTATATTATCTAATGTGCTTAATTCTCTTGATATCCTTTGCTGAAAAGCATATCCAGATAGGCTCAGTAGCTGCTGATTGGTGGCTGCACATAGATGCCTCGTGTGATTTGCTCACCCATGTGAATTGCTATTTATTTAACAAAGGATATGTAAAGAATGAAGCAAATTAGATAATAGACGTAAATTGGAATTTTGTTTAAACATGTATTCTCTATCTGAATCATGAAAGAAACATTTTGGGTTTAGTGTTCCTTTAAAGGTGCTCAATTTATTAATCTCAGAAGCTTGAAAATCAAACTTGATCCTGCTAGGATTCAAACCTCTAACTTTGAAGTTTAAACAGGTACTTCAGGTACTGCAACTTGTCACCAACTAAGCTTTTTCAGTTGCTTTCACTTAATTTTGTTTAAGGAGATAGATTTAGACTTATTGCCTTTAAACATAAATATTATACATAAAAAATATATAGAAAAACACAGCTTTTTTAATACATTTAGGGCATAAACTTCGCTAGAAGTAATCGTTTTGCATACGTGGGTTAGCGCAAGTATTACAAGTTAAATATATTCCAATAAATATATAGTTATATATATATATATATATTTTACATTAACATTAGCACATATATATAGAAATATATATTTAATAATAAAACTTACATTGTTTTCTATGTGAAGAACATAGGAATGTAAAATATGCATAACGTGCTTCAGGTTTCGCAATGTAGGTCTAACACGGTCAGGTTAGCACACGTAAAAATGTAGTTATCTTAAGGTGCGTTATTGAAATATTAAACATAAAATATTAAAAAATATAAATTATAATTTATAAAAAATGATTATCGATACTTAAATATTTTTATATATATATATATATTCTATGTATTACTAGAATTTTTTACAGTATCTATAAAAAAAAATAATAGTCAAGTACATGGTCATATACTATATACCTTTGAACCCTTATAAATATTTGTATGAATATTTATAAGACTAATTTTTATCAGACAGTATTTATATGAGCGTAGCACTATTTCTTACTGTAGCTAGCAGGGAGTGTCAATCAACCCGATCGTATACGATTGGGTTGATTGCTGTCCACCACCTCAAAGGCAGAGGCAGAAACAGGGGGATCAGGGGCCATTTGGCCCTTGTTAAATTGGCCCCTCGGTCTTCAGTCGCGCTAACTCAATATGCATTAAATTTGATTGCGCTCAAGCGAAAGTATATACTTTAAACTTTCAATGATAGCGTGCCATGTGTAATC
This sequence comes from Bombina bombina, assembly GCF_027579735.1. Lineage (NCBI taxonomy): Eukaryota > Metazoa > Chordata > Amphibia > Anura > Bombinatoridae > Bombina > Bombina bombina. The sequence continues at coordinate 1,029,107,670 of NC_069503.1, read as the reverse complement.
TAGCTTTTAGAATTTGGAACAAATTGGAACATCATTTGGTTCTAGGTTTGTCCTGTGTTAATTATCAGTAAATTTAATTGACATAAGATTAAACCCATAATTAAATTCCACTTAAAAATGGTTATTTGTAGTAAAAAAAAGTGTAGAGTAGTTTCAGTAATTATTTGCCTGCTTTTTCTTTAATTTAACTCCATTTGTGGTATTTTCGCCTGCCTCCAAAGATGCAGGAGTGCACTCTACAGAATTCAAAATCCTGATCCTGAAACATGCTACTACATAATGATAGCTTGATACGAGAAGTTTTAGGTTTCTATGTGTTTATCTTTTTAAATATGATTCTTCTTGTGTTTCATATTTTCTATTATATGTGATTATGCATTACTTAAAGAGATATGAAACCAAAAATTAAAGTCAGCAGTCACAAAGGCAAAATCACAAGGAGGGGCAGACATATTGAAATCAAGTTGCACCGGACCCTTCTGATATCTGTCTAGGAAGGAGGTCTGAAAGTGTTGCCTGTTGATAGCCGCTGGGACCCCAGAGTGACAGACATTTATTGCCTTTTTATTTTGCAAGGACTTTGCTTTTTAAAGAATCTTTATTTTTAACACGTTTGTATTTTTGTTATTAAATATTGGAACCCCCCTACAACAAATACAATCTTGGATCTATTTGTACTGAGCGCATCTCTTAGAGCTATAGTAGCTCAAAATCATGTGAGTAGTTTTCTTATTGTGCTTTAAGGGATATTCTCATATGGTTTAACTCTATGAAAGTTTCTTTCCATTTTCTTTGAGGTACGAAGAAGATTACCTTTTGAATACTATCCCATGACCTTATAGTGCACGGTGTTGTATGGTATCATAAAAATGTTCTTTTGTGATTCAAACAGAGCATACCATTTAAAAAAAGTTTCCAATTTACTTCTATTATCAAATTTGTTTTGATCCCAGGGATACTCTGTGTTGAAGAAATACCTAGGTAGGCATCTAAAGCACTACATGGCAGGAAATAGTTTTCCAAAACTGCTGCCATATTGTGCAATTAAATTAGAAAGTTGTTTAAAACCTCATGCTCTGTCTAAATAATGAAAGAAAAAGTTTGGGTTTCATATAACTTTAAGGGAATGGTCAATTATTATACCATTTAGCAACAAGACATATTTATAAGAACAATTGATATTTTTTTCTTTTTACATTTACTTGAATATGTATTAAAATATGTATTAAAAATATGAACTAAAAATCAATAATCAATAGAACAAATAATAATAGAATATCATGCAAGTATATTAACATGGATAGCTATAGAGATTGAGCTATAGAGATTTAAGGGCCATAAAATGCATATTATTTATATGTTCTGTCTACAGAAAGGAAATCTAATTTTTTAATAATAATGAGTAAGCACGCTGCCTTATTTATCTATACATTTGTGTTTTTTCTTTCTTTGTGTATCTGGTTTATTTGTATATATCACTATTTGCTTTGGTGGGGTAACTAGAACCTACTGGAGCTAAATATGAGCCCACTGTAGATATATTTTTAATGGGCAAACACACAGCTTTGGAGTTGTGACCCCTTTAGAAGCTAAAACCCATGGTACTTGAGTCTGCAGTTTATGTGGATTGTAGTAGAAATCACATTTCCTTGTTTCTTTTCCTAGTTTTTTTTACTAATTGTTTATTTAATGGTGCTTTTAAGAAGTTAAGTTTGACCAGTAATAGTTCACATTAATGGAAACCTGGATAAAACTTTATAGAAAAAAAATATTTGCATCCATTAGAATATTAACATTAAACATATTTAAATGTCATTATTTTTACCCAAATACCAATAATAAACTGTAAAAATAGCATTCAGTTACTTATCTGATTCCCACAAAATATGTTTAAACAGAATGGAATGTTTTAAAGGTTATTATGTAATTCTAAAAGATTTGACAGATTAGATCTTTCTTTCCCACACAAAATAATGACAGTAAACTGTCTTTTTCCAGTACCCACCCTGTCCTTTGATTGTAATCCTGGTTGCTCCGTTTACGCTCCCTTGATTTGGGAAAATTTGAATAACTTTTACTTGACCATCTGGAAAGAGATACAAAGGAAACAAATTTCAATGTGTTATGTACAGATAACATGACAATCGCAATGAGACATTTCTTGCAAAACACTTGTAATTAACCATTTTATCTGTTCTCTCTCACATTTTATTATTATCATTATTATTATTATTATTATTATTATTATTATTATTATTAATAATAATAATAATCTTGCGTATTTAAAAAAAAAAAAAAGCAACAACTTTGTAATACATTTTTCCACTCATCTCAGACAGGCTGAAGAGCATCCTGCATGATCCAGAATGTTGGCCCTACAATATTCTACAAAGTGTTTAAATTGATATTAACCCCTTAATAAGCAGCAACCTGTACATTGCTGGTCTTTCTATGGGGGTGCCACTTCCACCAGCAGTGAGACTGTGCTATTTTAACTAGCCTTCTGGAGGGAGGCTCTAATAGCGTAGTCTTTACACTCGCGGCAAGACCCGAGCTATTATAGCAACAGCAACACAATCCCTTAACGACCAACGACATACAGGGTACATCACGGTCATTAAGGGGTTAAACAGTAAAGAAATGCTAGATATAATTATGTATTCCAAGCAAATATTAGCCTGAGAACAATATGTAGATGTATTTTTTAAATGATATTAATTGTTTAAATAAGGAGATTATACAGTAAGGGTAAAAGTTTAGTTTCTGTAAAAATACTGGGTGCTGCCATGTTGGAACCTAGGTTTCCCCCTTGTCAATCTCTTTTGCAGAGGACTATTAGAGACAGCTATAAAAGAGAGTACGCAAACAACGCTTATTAACTGGTTTGTTTAAAATTTCTATTAAAGTCTACAAGTATTTTTGTAGATAAATGCATGGAACAAGCTTTTCAACTGGAAAATAATCTACCCATTATTAATATTTATATTTGTAAGTTGTATATAGACAGCAACCACAAGTAACACATTGGGCTCCATTTTTTTAAGCAGTGGATGCTGCTTTGGAGGTCCATCGTTTTAAGGCTTGCTTGAAACATAAGTAAAAAAGCAGCATTAATAAGACCACTCCTCCTTAACCTGTCCGCCACCTTTTGGATTGCGGATTGAAATCATCGATATGATCTGGATGATTGACAGCCCCTGCTAGCAGCCGATTGCCTCGAGTACGCAGGGGGCGACATTGCACAAGCATTTCACCAGAAATGCTTGTGAAATGTTAAATGCAGACAGCATCTGCTACAGCGAATCATGTCCGCTTGACAATTAATAAATCAGCCCTATAGTCTAAAATCTATTTATGTTTATGAAATTTGCCAGTTTTAAAATGAAGCCATATTTCAGATACTTGCTGTGTTTTACATTAATAAATATTAAGGGCCAGATTATAAGTGGAGTGGTATTTTGCACTCCCGCTCCCACGCTTACTCCACTTGAAGTACGCCTTTTTGCGTGCTTTGGGTAGTGATCGTATTACAAAATTAAAGTAAAATGTTTTCAATTGCAAACTAACCCGATGCGCGCAAAATGCTGAAGTTAGAATATCGCCGCACGTTAACATATACCCCCTAAAAAGTAAATGGAGCGCAAACCTTCTCAATTTCTC